>NW_006408787.1:524429-526288 GCF_000296735.1 Chrysochloris asiatica | reverse complement strand
CCATGGTATTTTCAATCACCTCATATGCATGTGAAAGCTGGACAGTGAATAAGGAAGACCACAAAAGATTGATGCTTTTGAGTTATGGTGTTGGAGGAGAATATTTAAAGTGCCATGAGCTACCAAAAGAACCACAGATCTGTGTTGGATGAAGTGTAGCCAGAGTGTTCATTGGAGGCCAGGATGGCCAAATTTCATCTCTCATACTTCAGACATATTGTCAGGAGGGACCAGTTGCAACAATTGTGAGGTTTGCCCAGGTTTGGGCAGTGTTTCATTCTGTTGTTCATAGGGTTAGTATCAACTTGATGACACCTCACAACAATAGCAGTCACACATATTATTTGCCTGAAGATCTGTGGAGCTAATCTTTGGCAAATGATGAAAGGCAAGTTAATAGGCACAAATATTTGTATTCCTTTGTCATTGATTGTGATATATGTGAGGCATGTAGTAAACTATTTCCAGAATCTTCCAGTAGCTTTGGTATCCACTTGCTTAGAGTGATAGCTGCTCATCCACTTCTTGTTGTCATCTTTTCCTTCGCTTCTCTGACTTCTTCTGCCTTTATTTCCTGGAATTATCTTAAAAAAACAAACTATTTGCATTCAAATCCTGATTACTTAGCCAAGATTGTGTAAGTGTGTTATGGTGTATGCTCATGTGTATACATATGTGCATTTGCATTTTTTTTCTGTGGAAATGCTCATAGTTTCATCAAATGTCTCATCAGGTATCTGTCAGATCACTAAAAAAAAAAAAAAAAGCAAAAAAATAGCACATGTCTCTAAAAAGAGTAGTGTGAATAGAGAGTCAACATAGCAGGTCTATTTGCTTGGTCCTGGCATGCCTCCAAGTAAATCTGGAACTATAATTGATGCCTTGCTAGTCTCTGGGAATTTGGCCCTCAGAAGGCTCATTATGCTGATGACTGATGATTCTTATGTGTACACCTGGAAATACATTTAGAAAAAAGTTTAAATGATGGGTAAAGGGGTGATCAGCTTTTAGTCTCTTGAATCCCCGTTTATGTAAATTGATATAATGTGAAATTTCAAGCACTTTGGGTCTAGCAATGTGAAAGTGTCTGCTTATTTCTTTTCTCAGCCATGGGGTTATATGTGATAGTGAGCAGAGAGAAAAATATCTATGTTATATATAGTACCATACATTTATAAGTTTAACTCTAATATTTTGCCTTAAGAAAATAAAGTCATAAAAAAGATGACAAGTTGAGAAAATCCTTCATCTTCCCAATTCATTAACTTAGTAAGAAAGACTAATTAAGTAAGTGACAAATGGTTTATTAAAACTAAAAAAAGAGGCTTTGCTAATGTAGTCAATATGTTAAGATTAATAATTAAATGACTAGTTGAAAGAGAGCTAAAATATATCTATGAATATAGTCATATAACAGTACATAGGAGCTCTAGTAGCGTAGTGGTTACAAATTGGGCTGCGAACCTCAAGAAACTACCAGCTGCTCTGTGGGAGAAAGATGAGGCTTTCTGTTCCCGTAAAGATTTACAGCCTTGAAAAGCTGTTCAGGGTTGCTATGGGTTGGAACCAACTCAAGGGCACTTAACAACAACAAGAACAGTACATATAGACAAATATGATCATACCTTAGAATTTAAAGTAGAGAATTAATTGTACCATAAGAATTAATTGTAGAACGTGGTAAAATACATGAATATTTAAGTAGTACAAAAATAACAGTCTATTTGTTTGAAACTCACAAAAGAAAGACACAATCACAAGCACATGAGCTGTTGAGAATGCAGAGTTGCCATGATCACTTATACAATGAGGAGAAATTTGCTTAGTTCACTACCAGATATGCAATTTAAAGAATACTA
>NW_006408787.1:521807-524174 GCF_000296735.1 Chrysochloris asiatica | reverse complement strand
CAACAACAACAATGCATACATATATGTATATGTATGCATATACATACACACATCCACACATTTGAAAGAAGAAAGATTATTTATATAACTTAGATATATACAGTATGTCATACATGCTTTTCCTTTAAGACAAAGTTATTTCCGTGTATCACATTTACATGCATTATTCTTTTTATTGTATTTGCCTTTGTTGATATACTAAATGGATATTGACAAGTTGAATTGAAATATTCTTAGAAACATTTTTCAAGAACCAAGAGAATAATGAAATGGATTATTACCATTTATAACAATTGACTTCAGTTCAAGCAACTTTTTTTTTTCTGAATATAAACCAATAGTTATTTCAGCAAGGTAAATATTATTTTTATCAGGCATTTTCTATAGTCCATGTGGTAGGAATTGGCTTAAAAATAAGATAATGGTACAAATTTATTATTCTGTAACCTACAGTTTGTTGTTGTTGTTAAGTTCTGCTGGGGCCAACAGCTGCATCTGACAATTTGCTATATGGAGATATTTAAACCCTAGTAGGGGTTATGGGAGATTAGAAATAAAAGGAAGACACAAAACACAAAATGAAATAAAAGTAAAGTTATGACCAGGTGGGCCACAGCAGTCTGTTGGAGATACTGTGACACCGACCAAGGCAGCAAGTTTATTTTATACACAGCTCAGGGGGAGATCCTGGGGACAGGGAAAAGAATTACATCTGGTGTTTTGATGCGTGCTGTAAATAGGACTTTATCAAAAGAATGTAGCTTGTGTTAGCTAACTGGAACACTGATTATGGTGGTTATAATGTTGTGCAGGCTGAGCCGAAGGACATAGCTAAATACAAGGAAAGGTCTTGCAAGCTCCCTGTCCCCTTAGTCAGCCCTGCAAGTTCCTCAGGGGCGGGGCTTGACTTGGACTGAGTTGGAGTTTCTGGACCACAACAGTTTAGTTGGCAATCCTTCAGTTAAACTACTCCCAAGTCAGGAACCCTCGGCTCAGCTGCTACCAACAAAGTACCATCGAGTCAGTTCCGACTCATAGTGACCCCGTATAGGGTTTCTGAGGAGTGGCTAGTGGGTTTGAACTGCCAGCCTTGTGCTTAGCACACAAGTGCTTATCCTACATGCCACACCAGGACTCCAAAGTTATCACACATATGTGCATTTCTTTGATTGTGAATTGTAAGATCAAGTAAGAGATTTAGGAAAGAGGGAAGGTTTTTATAGAGGGACTGATCACACAGGCATGTCAATTTGAACAACAAGGTCGTTGGCTCAAGATTACAAAATGTTCCTCGGAAACCCTATACAGGGTTGTTATGAGTTAGGACTGAGTCAGTGGCACTTAACAACAACAACAATATACAATTACCCATGACAACCAAAACTCAAGTACCCCACCAATGAGACCAAGTACACATCATCAATCTTACTGTTTGTGCAAAACAATCCTGAGACACATATATGATACATGGTACCTTGCTTAGTACAACAATAGCAAATAATTTTAAAAAATAGCAACAAAACTTCATAAACACATAAGGAACCCTCGTCACAGAATAGGTAAGTGCTTGGCTACTAGTCAAAAGGTTGGTGGTTTGAATCAACTAAGTGGATCCATGGTAGTTGTTGTTGTTGTTAAGTGCTGTCAAGTCAGTTCTGACCCATATCGACTCAATATAGGGTTTCCAAGGAGCAGTTGGTGAGCTTGAACTGCGGGCTTTGCAGTTCAAATGGCATTGCAGTCCGGCGCATTAACCCATAGCTCCACGCCAGGACTCAGATCCATGCTGGTAAGACATGCCAATGCCTTTATAACTACAGCTTAGAAAATCCTTTGCATGAAGTTCTAGACTCTGTCACATGGAGTTGCTATGAGTCAAAATCAGCTTGAAGCACCTAACAAAATGACCACATAATATCAAGATATCTTTACCCAACTTAGTAAAATATCAACACTACTTCTATTACAACAAAACATGCCATGTTTCATTAAAATGCAATGTTGTTGTTAAGTGACATGGAGTAAATTTTGACTCTAAGAGACCCTGTTTAGGATTTCTGAGGAGTGGCTGGTGGATTAGAACTGCCAACCTTGTCGTTAGCAGTCCATTGCTTATCCCACAGCGCCACACTAGAACTCCTTAAAACATAATTGTTTCTTGGTTTTTAAGTGACACTGAATCAGTTCTGACTCATAGCTACTCTGTATAGGGTTTTCAAGAAGCGGTTGGTGGGTTTGAATCACCTACATTGCTGTTAACAGTCAAGTGCTTATCCTACCGCATCACACCAGGACTCCTAAAGCAAACTGTTTTTGTTGTTAGGTGAGCTTGGGAGTCCTGGTGTGGCGCTGTGGGTTAATGCGCCA
>NW_006408787.1:519443-520962 GCF_000296735.1 Chrysochloris asiatica | reverse complement strand
TTCCACATGGATACTAAGGTTGTAATTTTAATGGGTAGTCCCACTAACTGCCCCATATAATCCACTAGTGAAAATATGTACTAGACTGGCACTGCAAGGTAATGCCCTGCACTGCAAGATCACTTTGAATCACAAGATTGGTGGTTCAAGCTCACCAGCCCCTCCTTAAATCACTATATAAGGTTGCTATGAGTAGGAACAGACTCCAAGATACTTAAGAACAACAACAGTATTTAACAAGCTGTAGTGTAGTGGTTACGAATCAGGCTGTGAACCGCAAGGTCAGCAGTTCGAAACTACCAGTTGCTCCATGGGAGAAAGATGAGGCTTTCTGTTCCCGTAAAGATTTACAGCGTCGGAAACTCTGTTCAGGGTCTCTATGGGTTGGAACAGACTCGACGGCACTTAACAACAACAAAAAGCGTGGTGGTTACAAATTGGTCTGCTAACCGCAAGGTCAGCAGTTCAAAACTACCAGATATTCCTCGGAAGAAAGATGAGGCTTTCTGCTCCTGTAAAGATTTACAGCCTCGGAAACCATGTGCAGGGATGCTATGAGTCGGAACCCACTCCACGGCACATAACAACATGTGAATTTTCTTTTTTATATTAAACAAGATGATTTTTATTTGGGGAGCCATATAAGAAGCAGCTCAAATGCTCAAATAAAACTTGAGGGAGAACTCATTTCTTTTTAACTAAAAAGCACAGTTTTATGTGTAACATTTGATATAATTGGGGCAATTTGATGTATTCTCTGAAAAGCAAATTGCTGTACATATATCAGTAAGGAACTGGGCACAATTAATTGCCAAACACCACTCCCAGACATAAAAGAAAGAAAACATAAATGAAAAATCACATCATAGCTGAAGTCATTATTTACTTTCATGGGTTTTTTTTTTTAGCTCTTCATAATGTTTAAGGTAATTTCAACAACTTGGTTAACCATTTTCTATCCTATTTCCTTGAACAATCTGTTACAAACGGAAGCATATCCATTGGAACATTGCAAAATTAAATTATTGAAAACAGAATGTACTGAGTATCTATATATTGTCAATAATATGCTATGTACATTATAGGACACAAAAAGTAATGGTAAATACAGTCACAATTCTCAATGAGAAAATAATCTTAATGAAAGACAATGTAAATTTTATGAGACAATGTTTGAGATAAATTTCAAGATCACAATCAATCAAAATTCAATAAGCCTGTCCTAGACATCTACTCAGTACCAGACATTAGTCTGGGTATAAAGCAAGTCAAGCAAGTAAAGAAAAAAAGATTAAATGTGAAAATCCCAAGCAAACCCCCCCAAATCTATGTTTAAACCTAGAATTAGAGTTTCTCTTAGGAATAAATTATTTTGTTAGTACATACTTTGATTGACCTTTATAATAGTAGAAAGCTAGTTCAAGGGAAAAAAAAATTATAGACTATGAAGGTGGAATAAAAATTGAAATCTTTCAAGAAAGTGAGGCAGCACAAGAGGCACTCACTCATCTCTGCCAAG
>NW_006408787.1:516555-517753 GCF_000296735.1 Chrysochloris asiatica | reverse complement strand
CACATAACAAAACAAAGACAAAACTGTTCTAGGTAACTCTGTGAAAGGACATTTACATTTATGTAAGGAAGCTATGTGTAAAGCTATGAGTAAAAGAATAACAAAGGATACAATAATATGCAGGAAGCCTGAGGTCAATCTGCCTGGGAAGGCAAATGAAGAATGCCTGATAGTGAGAGCAAGGTATCCAATCAAGTGACCAGCAGAACCAAAGCACCAGGAAGTCCCAGAAGTTGTAGTTAAGGACAATTATCTATTTCACATGTTTCCAGTGAAGAGGTTTCAGAATATCTAACCTCTCCACTAACCTGGAAGAAGAAGAAGTTAAGTGTCTGATGTGAATGTGAGAGAAGAAACTTAGCTCAGCCTATTGCCTTTCTTTGTGGCTCTACTAGAATGCTGAAAGGATGCTTACTCATATGCCTTCTCAAATATATGGAAAGTTTAGTCAGGTAAGACCTAGAGCTGCCAAATGCCACCTAAGACTTGAAGCATTGATGACTCAATGGTAGAATTCTTGTATTCCATACAAGAGTTCTGATTTTGACTCTTGGACAATGCACCTCATGACCAACCACCACATCCACCTGTCAGTGGAGACTTAAAAGTTTCAGCAGAGCTTTCAGACTAAAATTGACTGGATAGAGAGATCTGGCTATACACTTCTAAAAAACAGTCCATTAACACCTTATGCATCGCAAGAAAATACTGTTGAATTCAAATAATTGCTACCATGACTGAACATTGTATATTATTAGTCATGGACTGAGCAGCATTTTGTTCTATTGTGGGCTTACCTGACAACAGGTAACAAAAACAAAAATATAAGGCTAAATCAGCTTTGCAGTTGTTGTTGAGATGGTTGTGACTCACAGCAATCCTATGTACCATAGAAGAAACAATGCCTGATCATGTGCCATCCTCTTAATTGTTGTTATACTTGAGTCCATTTCTGCTGTCATGGTGCTGTTAGAAATGAATCCCGATGTCGCGCAAAAGACACTCGGTGAGACTAAACTACCTTGGCAAAGTAAAATTGACTCTTGCCAGAGGGTTTGTGCGCATAGCCGTACATACACAAACAGGCCAGCGAGCACACCAGTGGGCAGTCCACTAGGGTTTAATCCCTGACGCGAGTTTCAAGGCTGTGTCTCACCCCATTGTCTAGGGTTTTGACTGCACAATCTTTTCCCTTACC
>NW_006408787.1:508971-515621 GCF_000296735.1 Chrysochloris asiatica | reverse complement strand
ATTAAGATGCATTGACAATTACTGGTGATTGGAAGTCAAAGACTGGAAACAAAGAGGGAGGATCATTAGTTAGAAAATACAACCTTGATGATAGAAACTATGCTAGAGAATACATGATAGAATTTTGCAAGACCAATGACTTATTCATTAGAAATACCTTTTTAAACAACATAAAAAGTGACTAAATATGTGGACCTCATGGGATGGCAAATACAGGAATCAAACTGAGTACATCTGTGGAAAGTGACAGTGGAAAAGCTCAATATCAAGTCCAGGGGCTGACTTTGAAACATACTATCAATTGCTCATATGAAAGTTCAGGCTGAAGTTGAAAAAAATGAAAATAAAAACAAGTCCACAAGAGTCAAAATTTGACCATGAATATATCTCATCTGAATTTAGAGACTATCTCAAGAAAAGATTTGATGCATTAGACACTAATGACTGAATTCAGAAAAGTTGTAGGATTACTAATAACATCATACAGGAAGAAAACAAAAAGTCATTAAAAAGACAGTAAAGAAAGAAAGACCAAAATGAACATCAGAAGACACTCTGAAATTTGTTCCCCAGTGTAGACATGCTAAAAGCAAATGGAAGAAATGAGGAAATCAAAGAACTGAACAGAAAATTTAACAGGGCAGCTCAAGTGGACAAAGTAAAGTATTATAATGAAATGTGCAAAGACCTGGAGTTAGAAAAACAAAAGGTGACAACATACTCATTATTTCTCAAGCTGAAAGAACTGAAGAAAAAGTTCAAACCTCTAATTGCAATATTGAATAATTCTATGGGTTAAATATTGAATAATACAGAATGAATGCATCAAGAGGTAGTATATAATCAAGAGATGCTGGTACTGAAGGAAGAAGTCCAAGTTACACTGAAGGAATTGACAAAAAACAAGACTCCAGACATTGACAGGATACAAACAGAAAATTTTCAACAAACTGACATAGCACTAGAGGCACTCACTCATCTATACTAAGAAATTTGGAAGACAGCTACCTAGCCAATCCTTTCTAAGAGCTCCATATTTGTGACCATTCCAAAGACCCAACAGAATGCAGTAATCATTGAGCAATATTATTAATATTACATAGTAGTAAAATTTTAATGAAGACCATTGAAAAACAGCTGCGAAAGTACATTGACAAATAACTGCCAGAAATTGAAGCTGGATTCATAAACGGACATAGAAACAGGGATATCACTGCTGATGGCAGGTGGATAATGGCTGAAAGCAGAGAATACCAAAAAGATGTTTACCTGTGGTTTTTTTGACTATGCAATGGCTTTTGACTATGTGGATCATGATAAGATATAAATAACATTACAAATAATCAGTATTCCAAGAGGCAGTTGTTTAAACAGAGCAAGGGGATACTTGTTGTTACTGCTAAGTGCCCTCAAGTCTGCTCTGACTCATAGTGACCCTGTACTAGGTTTCCAAGAGGTAACTAGTGGGTTTGAACTGCCAACTTTATGGCCTGCAGTCCAGTGCTGATTCAATAGCACCATACCAGGAGTCCAAGGAGATACTAAATGGTTTAAAATCAAGAGAGCAGTATGCCATGGATGTATTCTTTCACAACACATATTCAATCTGTATACTGAGCAAATAGTCCAAGAAACAGGATAATATGAAGGAAAATGTGGCATCAGAACTGAGGAAGACTCATTAACAACCTGTGATATGTAGATGTTGCACCCTTGCTTGCTGAAATTGAAGAGGATTTACTGATGAAGATTAAAGACTGTAGCGTTCTGTATGGATTGCACTTCCATGTAAAGAAAATAAAAATCCTCACCACTGGACCAATACATAACATCATGATTAGTGGAAAAATGATTGAAGTTGATTGCTTGGATCCACAATCAACCCTCATATAAGCAGCAGCCAAGAAGTCAAATGATGCACTAGGCAAATATTCTGCATAAGACCTCTGTAAAGTGTTCAAGAGCAAAGATATATGTTCGAGGACTAGGGTAAATTCATGCATACAAATTATGCCATTGACAATAATATTGAAAGTATCATGGGCTGTCAGAAGAACAAACAGAGCTATGTTGGAAGAAGCTAAAAAGCTCTTTAGAAGCCAGTATAGTGAAACTTCATTTCTCATATTTCAAAGTAGTAGTAGTCGTTGTTGTTGTTAAGTGTTGTCAAATCAGTTAATCTCATTGTGACCTTGTATTAGGTTTTCAAGAGTGGCTGGTGGTGATTTATTAACTTCCATTCTCTTGCTAAGTGTCCTGTTTGACAACCAATATACATAGGGCAAGATGACTGGTTCCACAGAAATTGGGAGAATTCTAGCTAAAAATGCAACAAGCCTATGTGGGAAATTTATGCAGAAATTAAGCCAATCTGGGTATATTATCACATTCTTGTTAAAATAAGTATGGAAAACAACCAAATATAAAAGACACACGAATGGAGATGAAAGGAAATCTTGAGTTATATAGTTCTTCAAGCAAATAAGAAATGATGCTGAGGTTTGAAAGTAATGCAAAAGATTTTATCTCCTAATTCTTACCAGGCCATCAGCTTCATGTTAATCCTTTAATAATTCACTGTAGAGTTCACAGTTGTATAATAAATAAACTTTTTCAGCAAAAAAAAAAAAAAAAATACAGTGGCTGGTGGGCTTGACCCTCTGACTTTGTGGATAGCAGTCCAGTGTTTATCCTAGCTCAAAATAGAACTAACTTTAATTATATAAAAATTTCTGGACCTTCAATTAATGATAGCACACAATCCAAAATGAGAAGAAACAAATTCAGACATAGGATTAAGAAATAGGATTAAGAAATATCCAGGAATTAATGGAATATAAATTGAAATATTTCAACAAACCAATGCAGTGCTGAAGGCCCTCATTCATCTATGCTAAGAAATTTGGAGAAGAGCTACCTGGCCAACTAATTGAAAAGATAAGTATTTGTGTGCTTTCCAAATAAAGGTGACTCAATGGAAATCATAGAACAATATAGTTAATATCACATGCAAGTGAAATTTTGCTGAAGATCATTAAAAAATGGCTGCAATGGTACATTGATAGGCAGGTGCCAGAAATCACACCTGATTCAGAAGAAGACTTGGAAAAAAATGGTATCATTGCTGACATCTGATGGATCTCGGTTGAAAGCAAAGATGCTGACTTGTAGTTTATTGATGATGCAAAAGTATTCAACTGTGTCGATCATGGAATATGAATAAAACTTCAGAAAGAGGGTATTCCAGAACACAATTATTTTCATAAGAAACTTGTACATAGACCAATAGGAGTCTGGAATAGGATAAGGGGGATACTGAATGGTCTGAAGTCAGGAAAGGTGTGTGCTAAAGCATCCTTTCGCCATACTTACTCAATCTGTATGCTGAGCAAATAGTCTGAGAAACAGGATTATATGAAGAAAAACTTGGCATCATAATTGGAGGAAGAATCATTAACAGCCTGTGATATGTAAATGCTACTACCTAGCTTGCTGAAAGTACAGAGGACTTGAACCACTTACCGATGAAGATCAAAGGCTACAGCTTTCAGAATGGATTGCACCCAATATAAAGAAAATGAAAATCCTCACAACTGGACTAACAAATGACCCTGTAAATGAAGGCGTCTTGGTGTGCCACAGTAGGATAAGTGCTGGACTACAAGATTGGTTTGAACCAAAAGGCCAGCAGTTCAAACTCACCAGCTGCTCCTAGGAAACCCTATACAGGGTCTCTATAAGTCAGAACTGACAGGCTAGCACCTAAAACAGCCAAATGAAGAAAAAGCTTCTCAGAAATTTGATTGTGCTTGAATCCACAATTAATGCTTATAGAAACTGCAATCAGGAAATCAAAAGGCGCATTGCTTTAGGAAAATTGCTGCTAAAGACCTCTTTATGATGATAAAGAGCAAATATGTCACTTTGAGGAATAAAGTACACCTGATCCAAGCCATGGTATTTTCAATTTCTTCATATGCATGTGAAAGTTGTAAATGAATAAGGAAAACCAAGACCAAAGAAGAATTTATGCATTTGTATTATGGTTTTGGAGGAAAATATTGAAAATGGGCTGCCAGAAGAATTAACAGATCTGTCTTGGAAGAAGTGAAGCCAGAAAGTTCCTTAGAAGTGAGAATGGCATGACTTTATTTCTCATACTTTGAATGTGATTCAAAGAGGGACCAGTCTCTGGAGAATGACTTATACATAGAAAAGTGGAGTTCAGCCAAACAGAGAAAGCCCCCCTTGAAGTGGATAGACACAATGACAACAACAATGAAGCTCAAACTTAACAACAATTGTGAGACTGTCTCAGCACCAGCCAGTGTTTCATTATATTGTACATAGGGTTACTATGAATTGTATGTGCCTTTAGGGCACCTAACTATAACAACAAGAACAATAGCAACAAGTATCTTAAAATATTAACAGTGCTACATAGTCTTTGACTACTGTTATTGTTTTTATGCATTTAACATTTAATTTAAGCTAAAAATTTAAATGTGAGCTAAAAAGTACTCTTAGCAATGAGATTCTCAATTGCTGGTGATTCTGCTCCTCACCCCCAAATAATATGTGGCAATATCTGTAGACAGTTTTGGTTATCCACAAGGTTCTACTGGTATCTAATTACAAAAAGTTAAGGATGCTTCTAAATATCCCACAATACACAGGACAGCCTCCAGAGCAAAAGAGCAAACACAATTATTTGACCCATGATGTGAATAATGCTGTGTTTAAAAAGCTTTGTTTTAAACAAACACCATCACTTTAAAGTGGACGAATCTAAGGCCTAGAAAGAGGATGTGTACAAACCAAAGTGTACAAAACAAAAATGGCCGACAAGAAGCGAGATTGTGCACCATAGGTCATGTTTCAAAAGCCGTTCATATCAAACTATTGGATCCAAACAGAAGGATGAATGTGGTTCTTACAGGAATTCAGGCAGTACATGGATTATAGGATTCTATCCACATGGTCAGTAATTTCCTTCAAGGAATATTGCCTGAGTTACCTGGAAAATTTAAAAATACAATGAAACAAAGTGATCTCGTTTCTGGAGAATGGGATACTCACTAATTTTCTTAAGTTTCTTGCAAGAAACAAAAGAACTCTGAGAATATGGAGTTTTCTTCTAGGATATAAATAAAACTCTTATGAGCCTTGGAGAATTTGAATCACCCACTCATTGGCACCTAAAATTTCACTTGGTCTCACAGCATCTGTAGTATATTTTTAAGGAAAGACTAATCAGACCATATCATATCCCTACTTAACTCACTAATGGCTTCTCATTATAATCTCCATATAATCCTAAACCCTTTTTATCAGTGCCTATAAGAAACCACTGGATTTTACTCTGTCACCTCTTTGATCTTTTCTTTAACTCTCGTTCTCTTTTTTTCTATTCCAGGGTTTTGCACTTACTCTTCCTTCTAGAAAAAATGCTTCTACCTCAGAGAATTTCATATTTAATGTATCCTTGATTCAGACTTCCATAAAAATATCACCTTCTTGAAAAATAAAGGGTGTTCTCTTTAAAGAAATTCACACCTATGATCACTTATCAAGAGCATTTGTTTATTTCCTTCATAAAAGGAAGAAAATAAATGCATGAATATTTAATTTAAAGATTGTTTTCTGATTAACTTTTCTTCTTGGTTTTGTGGTGTTAACAATAGCCTTACAGACAGAATAGAAATACTCCATAGGTTTTCCTAGACTATAATCTTAAGGAAGCATGTTGCTAGATATTTTCTCCCATGTAGCAGCAGGTAGGTTTGAATCACCAACATTTTGGCTAGCAGACAAAAACTTCAACCACTGTGCTGCCGGGGCTGTTTTGTTAGAAAGTAAAATTCACTGTCATGAAGTTGATTCAGATTCATAGTGATCCTGTAAAATACAGAAGAACTGCCACATAGGATTTCCAAGACTATGATTGATCTCTTTATGGAAGCAAATTGCCACATTTTTCTTCCATGGAGGGTTGATGGGTTCAGATCACCAAACTTTCAGGTTATCAGCCGAACACTGTAACCACTGCCCTGACAAGGGTCCTTTTATTCCTTCCTATTAAAACATAATTTCCAAGAGGGAAGAGTTGGTCTTGTTTAGTGCTATACCCACAACAATAGCACTATACCCACAACAATAGCACTCAGCAGAACTCATTGTATTTGTTAAATGAATGAACTGATTAAATTAATACAAACCGTGATAAATAGAAAGTGACTTTAGGTTAAACATAAAAAAAGATGGAGGAGCAGAATAAGTTCAACTTCAAAAAACAAACATAATATAATTACAGTATCTCAGGGATATACATATATATAGTCTTCAAAAAGTTCATAGAAAATTCATACTATGAAAAAACTATGAATAGATTCAAAAATTGTTTCCACCTAAATAAACTCATACTAATTTGTTAAACTGCCAATTGTCTTTTTATTTTTCATACTCTGGTGGCTTGTATATTGCTACGGGGCAGGAAGCTATACCACCAGAATTTGAAATACCAGCAGGGTCACCCATTGTGCATAGGTTTCAGGTGAAGTACCAGACTATGTTATTAAGATATTATTAAGTGTTATTGGGTCAGTTCTGACCCATTGTGATCCTGTATAGGGTTTCCAAGGAGTGGCTGG
>NW_006408787.1:503210-508871 GCF_000296735.1 Chrysochloris asiatica | reverse complement strand
CAGTGCATTAGCCCACAGTGACACACCAGACTATACAGATTAGGAATAAGGTACGATAGACCACTGCTGAATGTTCACCCACTGAAAACCATAGAAATTACATCAGATTATTGTTAGATATAGTGCCAGAAGATTGAAAGGCACTCAGAATAAGACTAAAAGCTGCGTTCTCAAAGTAGAGTTGACCATAATGATAGAGTATAGCTTTTGGGACCTTTACTTGCTGGTGAGAAGAAACTAAAAATAAAAAAATAAAAAAATAAAAAAAGGAAGAAAGAAATGGGACACCTAAAGATCAATATCCTAGGCATTAGTGAGCTGAAATGGACTGGGATTAGTCATTTTAAATCTGACAAATATATGATTTACTTTGATGGGAAAGACAAATTGAAAAGGAAAAGCATCACATACATCATCAAAAAAGGACATTTCAAAGTCTGCCTGAAGTACAATGCTGTCTATAGTAGGAAAGTTTCCAAAAGCTTACAAGGAAGAAATAGCCATATGCCTACAAGACCTAGCAGTGTTTCATTCTGTTGTGCATAGGGTCACTATGAGTCGGTACCGAATTGATGGCATCTAAAAACAACAACAAGAAAAAAAGAACAGATTATTACCAGTATCATTCAAATATATGCACCAACAATGATGACAAAATCTGCCAACTTCTTCAGTGTGAAATTGACCAAATATGCAAACATGATGCATTGATATATTGGTGATTGAATTTTGAAGGTTGGAAACAAAGAAGATGCACCAGTAGCTGGAAAATGTGGCCTTGTTGATAGAATGATGCTAGAGATCACATGATAGAATTTTTGTAAAACCAATGACTTATTCATTGCAATACCTTTTTTAAAACAATATAAAAGAAGACTATGTACATGGACTTCACCAGATGGAATATACAGGAATAAATTGGCAACATCTATGGGAAGAAATGATGGAAAAGCTCCATATCATCAGCCAAAACAAGACCAGGGGAAGACTGAAAGAAACTAATAATCAGTCATATGAAAGTTCAGGCTGAGGTTGAAGAAAATTAAAACATGCCAGCAAGACCCAAAATATAACCTTGGACATATCACAACTGAACTTAGAGACTATCTTAAGAACCAATTTGATGCATTAGACATTAATGACGGCAGACCAGAAGATCTGTGGATGACCATCTGACTTTCAAGAACATCACACAGGAATAAAGGCCATTTAAGAAGACAAGAACAAAAGAAAAGATCAAAACGGATGTCAAAAGATACTCTGAAATTTGCTCTCCAGCATTGAGATTCTAAAGTGAATGAAAAAAATGAGGTAATAAAAGAGCTGAAAAGAGAACTTCAAAAGGCAGTTCGAGAAGACAAAGTCAAATGTTATAAAGAACTGCACAAAGATCTGGAGTTAGAAAACCAAAAAGCAAGAACACCCTCAGCATTTCTCAAGCTGAGAGTATTGAAAAAAAAATTCAAGACTTGACTTTTATGCACCATCCACTAAAGTCAATGATGATGGAATTGATACATTAGACACTAATAACTATAGACCAGAAGAGTTGTGGGATAACATCAAAATATGATTAAAAATACAAGGAAGAAATTTAAAAGACCAATGTGGATGTCAGAGAAGATCTGAAAATTGCTCTTGTCTATAAATAGCTGAACAGAAAATGTCAAAGGGCAGCTTCAGAAGGCAGTCAAATATTATAATGAAATGTGCAAAGACAGCGAGTTAGAACCAAAAACAGAACACACTCAACATTTCTCAAACTGTAAGAGCTGAAGAAAAAATTCAAACCCCTATAAAGTGTCACTATTAGTTGGAATCAATTTCGTAGCACTTAACTCCACTACTAATTGCAATATTGAAGTATTGTATAGGGAAAAGAATTAGCGTTCCTGAATGCTTAATTGAGCTCATGAGAAATCTTTATATAGACTAAGAGGCAATCATTCAAACAGAACAAGGGGCTACTTAATGGTTTAAGATCAGGAAAGGTGTGCTAGAATTACATCTTGTCATCATACTTATTCAGTATGATGAACAAATAATCTGACAAGCTGGGTTTTATGAAGAACAACCTAACATCAAGAATGAAGGAAGAGGAAAAACCAGAGAAAGCATTTTCCTGGATCAGCTCCAGGGTTCTGGATCTAGTATAAGGTGCTGGATGCCTATTTCCCATGCCTACTGGTGGAGAAATCTGACCATGGGAGAAAATATGGCAATTTCTGAATCAATCGGGATGCTCCCTACAAAGCCTTTTGGCCTGGGCTGAGATCAGAGGGCGGGACCACAGCCAGGCTGATATAGTGATACAGCGCTAAAAACCACAGAGCGGTGTCTGGAAAAAGAGGTGTGATGGATTTTATGCCTTTCTTTCCTCCTCTCCCCTGTCATATCCTCACTGCCCAGCCCGGACACCTTTAGGCGGGTGGGAGTGCACCCTCAAAAGGGTCTAATGTTATGCCCACAGTTTTCCCATGGCACAGGGAGGAGGTTCCTGGGAGCTCCATTGGTCCCACAGCCTGATTCTCTGGCTGCTTCTTATGATGTCTGACTCTGTGACCCAGCCGTAAAGTTGACCTGGGCAGGACCCCTTTTCCCTGCCTTACCTAGCAAGAAAAAGCAGGTCTGGCCGTACAGCCAAAATGTATGTGCACCTTGTAAAACCCCAACATAAAAGGCAAGAACCAACACCAATTATTACATACAAGGATGCAGCTATTTTGAGAATTATGCTGTGCATACGCAGATACCTAACTGACCTTCAGAGATAAAAATACTGGACAGTCTTTCTCCCATTTATTCTTCAATATCTATCTGCAAACCTTCACAGCTGTGAATAGAGGAGGAGCCTAAGGGTGTGGACACCCCCACCCACCACTTGAGGTTTCTACTGTGCATGAACACTGACCTGCGCAGCAAAGGCTACTGGACAGTTGGCTAGAGTTCTCTTTTTGTTTTTGAGTAGTGGTTTTTGTCTCTAACATCTTGAAGGATGAGAAGATAAACATTCAAGAAGCTGAATGAACCCCAGGAAGGATAGACCTCAAAAGAAAATCACCACGACATATCATAATCAAGCTCTCCAAAATCAAAGACAAGGAGAGAATCCTAAAAGCTGCCAGGGAAAACAGAAGTGTTACCCAAAAAGGCAAGCAAATCAGATTAAGTTCTGACTTCTCAGCAGAAACCATGCAGGCAAGAAGACAATGGGGAGACATATATAAAATCCTAAAAGAAAATATCTGCCAATCAACGATAGTCTATCCAAAAAATCTGTCAATCAAATACAATGGTGCAATCAAAACATTCAAGGATAAACAGAAGCTAAGAGATTTAGTCAAAGCCATTCAGCACTTCAAAACATCCTAAAGAGAGTTCTTAGAAATGAAAACCAACAAGAACAGACAACAGCAGAGATTAACAGATGTGGCAAAACCACTCAGAACTCACTTGACAGACAACAGTATTCAGAATAGAACAAAATTACAACAGGCAATTCAGAGGACCTGTGAGACCAATCAAAGATCAAAATATTAACAATGTCAAAAAGAGAAAATATAGGAACAGATATCTGTGTGGTGAGGAGGTCAGGTAGATTATAGGATACAATAGACTGTCTTAAATGCAGGGAAAAATTAATAGACTATAAGGTAACCCCAAAGAAAGTTAATACTTCACAAATTACCATGAAAATGAAGATCCAAGTAGAACAAGGAAACATTAAAACTAAGAAGAAACTGGCAAGAAATAATACAAAAACCATGAACTTAGCATAAGAAAGCATGCAGAACAAAGGAAAGAACAGCAGCACAACAATTAACATAATGACAGTAATTAATTCATACCTATCAATAATTACACTCAGTGTTAATGAATTAAACACACCAGTGAAGAAACACCGAGTAGCAGAATGGATAAGAAAACAAGACCTTCAATATGCTGCCTGCAAGAGACACACATTTCATACAAAGACAAAAACAGACTAAAAATTAAAGGATGGGAAAAAGTATACTAAGCTAATAAAAAACAAGCAGGAGTGGCAATCCTAATCTCTGATAAAGTAAACTTTAAGGCAAAAACAAGCATAAGAGATAAAGAAGGACATTATCTCATGATTAAAGGGTCAATTGAGCAAGATGACATAACCATAATAAATATCTACACCCCCAATGAAAGAGCACCAAAATATATAAAGCAAACCCTACTAGAATTGAAGAAAGAAATAGAGAAATCTACAAATACAGTGGGAGATTTTAATATGCCATTTTCGAAAAGGGATAGAACAACAGAAAGAAACACGACAAAGCTACAGAGGAACTAAATAGCACAATCAACCAACTTAACCTCATAGATGTGTACAGAGCATTTAACTCAACACAATACACATTCTTTTCCAGTGCACATGGAACATTCTCCAGAATTGACCATGTGTTAGGCCACAAAGCAAGCCTCCATAAATTAACAAACATCAAAATACTACAAAGCATCTTTTCAGACCACAGTGTCATAAAACTAAAAATCAACAATAAGAACACCAAGGAAATAAAGTTCAATACATGGAAACTGAAAAAAACCCTGTTGAAAAGCAACTGAATAATAGAAGAAATTAAATGTGAACTCACAAACGAGAATGAAAACAAAGCATACCATAATCTTTGGGACATGGTGAAAGCGGTGCTGAGAGGACAATTTACTGAGATAAATGCACACATCCAAAGAGAAAAAAGAACAAAAATTAACACAGCATCTCCAACAATTAGAAACAGACCAACAGAGGGAATATACAGCAACCAAAAGAAAAGAAATAATAAAGATCAGAGTAGAAATAAGATAGAAAACAGAAAACAAAAGAAATCAACAGAACAAGAAGCTGGTTCTTTGAAAGGATTAATAAAATTGACAAATCAATGGCAAACCTAAAACAAGAAAAGAGGGAGAAAATGCAAATAACACACATTGGAACCCACATGGGTGATGTCACAACAGAACCAAAGGAAATTAAAAGGATAATAATAGAATACTATGAAGAGTTGTACTCCAACAAAGTTGTAAATTTAGAAGAGATGGATACATTTTAGAAAAACACAACCTATCAAAACTTACACAGAGTGAAGTAGAAAACTTGAACAGACCCATAACAAAAGAAGAAATTGATCAGGCCGTCAAAAAACTTCCAAGAAAAAGAAGTCCAGGTCCAAATAGCTTCACTGGTGAGTTCTACCAAACATTCAGGGCAGAACTGTCATTAAACCTACTCAAATTATTCCAGAATATAGAAGAGGATAGAAAACTTCCTAACACATTTTATGAAGCGAGCAAAACCCTCATACCAAAACCAGGGAAGGATATCACTAAGAAAGATAATTATAAACCAATATCCCTCATAAACATATATGCAAAAATTCTAAACAAAATCCTAGCCAACACAGTCCAACAGCACATCAAAAAAGAATACATCATGATAAAGTGGTATTCATATCAGGGATGCAAGGATGTTTCACCATTAGAAAAACGATCAATATAATTCACCATATAAATAAGAAAAAAGAAAAAGAACCACATGATCATATCGATTGATTCAGAAAAGTCATTTGACAAAATCCAACATCCATTCCTGATAAAAACACTCAACAAAGTAGGAATTGAAAGGACATTCCT
>NW_006408787.1:502573-503110 GCF_000296735.1 Chrysochloris asiatica | reverse complement strand
TCCCTTTTCCATTTCCTAACTCCAAATCTTTGCACATTCATCATAATATTTGACTTTGTCTTCTAGGGCTCCCCTTTAAACTTTTCTGTTCAACTCTTCTACTTCCTCATTTCTTACATTTGCTTTAACATCTTTACTCTGGAAAACAAGTTTCAAAGTCTTGACTGACATCCATTTTGATCTTTCATTTATTTGCTGTCTTTTTAAATTTACTTTCGTCCTGCATGATGTTTCTTGATGCCATCCCATAATTTTTCTATTATTAGTGTCTAATGCATCATATCTGCTCCTGAGATGATCTATAAATTCAGGTAGGATGTCCAAGGTCATATTTTGGCTCTCGTGGACTAGTTTTAATTTTTCAGATACAACCTTAGCTTGCATATGAACAATTGGTGGTCTGTTTCACAGTTTGCTCCTGGTCTTATTTTGACTGATTATATGGAGCTTTTCCATAGTCTCTTTCCACAGATGTAATCAGTTTGATTTCTGAGTATTCCAACTGGTGATGCCCATGTATATAGTGGTGTTTTGTTT
>NW_006408787.1:496999-501088 GCF_000296735.1 Chrysochloris asiatica | reverse complement strand
GACAGGGTTGTATTCTTTTACCATACTTATTCAACCTGTATGCTGAGCAAATAATTCGAGAAGCTGGGTTATATGAAGAAAAACATGGCATAAGAGTTGGAGGAAGACTCATTAACAACTTGTGATATGCAGATGATACAACCTTGCTTACTGAAAGTGAAGAGGACTTAAAAATATTTACTAATGAAAATCAAAGAGCACAGCCTTCAGTATGGATTGCATCTCAATGTAAAGAAAACAAAAATCCTCACCATTGACCAACGGAGAAAAGATTGAAGTTGTCAAGGACTTAATTCTTCTTGGATCAACTATCAACACTCATGGAAGCAGCAGTCAAGAAATCAAATGACATATTACATTAGGCCAATCGGCTGCACAAGACCTTTTTAAAGTGTTGAAGAGCAAAGATGTCAGCTTGAGTACTAAGGTGTGCCTGACTCAAGTCATGGTATTTTCAATAACCTCATATGCATGCAAAAGCTGGACAGTGAATAAGGAAGTCCATAGAAGAATCGATGTTTTTGAGTTCTGGTGTTGGAGGAGAATATTGAAAGTGCCATGGGCTGCCAAAAGAACCAACAGATCTGTGTTGGAATAAGTGCAGCCAGAGTGCTCCTTAGAAGTCAAGATGGCCAAACTTTGTCTCTCATACTTCAGACAGTGTCAGGAGGGACCAGTCTCTGGAGAAAGATATCATGTTTGGTAAGGTGGAGGGTCAGAGAAAAAGAGGAAGATCTCATAGAGATGGATTGGTCAAGTGGCAGCATCAATGGACTCAAGCGTGACAACAATTGTGAGGTTGGCCCAGAACTGGGCAGTGTTTTGTTCTGTTGTATGTAGGGTCACTATGAGTTGGTACCAACTCGATGACTCCTAACAAACACAACATAAAATCAAGAAATGTATACATCTTGGCCAGGGGCTGTTCCCTCCTGGTAATATATTCAAATTATGTAAGATGTAATCTGGCTATCCTTGCATACTAGTTGCACTTCTTCCAATACATATTTATTTGTTGTTCTGGCAGTCCATTTTTCTTTCATTGTTCTTCCTCAACACCATAATTCAATAACGTCAATTCTTCAATGGTCTTTCTTATTAATATCCAAATTTCTCAAACATATGAGGCTATTAAACTATCATGGCTTGGGTCAGGTACTCCTTAGTTTGCAAAGTGTCATCTTTGCTCTTTAACACATTAAAGAGATCTTAACACAGAATTTCCCAATATAGTACTGTATTTGATACAGGAATCCCTGGTTTATGAGCTACATGAGCTACCATGTACAAAAATATGAAACCAAACAATCCTATCCTCTGTTCATATATATTTGATAATTCATTGCAATGATCACACAGAACTCAGAGAAAGTGCTCACAGTTATGGGGCTTATTAGTGCTCTAATTTGTTACAAATTAGGTTGAGAAATGCTGAGGAAACAGTTGTTCCAGTCAGGACAGCTTCTCCTCAGCAGTGTCCACAAGCAGACTTTGTTCTGCCCAAACAGTGGAGGCTTGCTTACAGACTGGGAAACCCATTACTCTGTCCCATGTTCTAATCTTGGTTCTTCTGCTGCGACTTCTTTGCCATTCCTCCAGTTGAGGAGGTTCAATACACAGGGATTTTAAACTTATGACCATTGTTTTTCTTATGATTTGGGTACTTTTTATATACGCATGTATTAAAATATATCTGTAAATTTATTTATAATGTTTGTAACATTCAAAGACAAATAACGATCAGGTAAAAAGGTGGTAATAATAAAAGTCAATAATTATTAATTTACTTCTTTATATCCAAACTGAATTACAATGGAGTTGACAGAGAAAAATCTCATCATAAATTGTGGAACTCCCTGTAATTGTCTATCCCACAGATACTCTAAATTCAGTTCTGTGGTGTAGTGAATTATTATTATTTTTAAGTTTTTATTGTGAAATTTAGTGATCATTTACATGGGAGAACATCAGATTAACACACTCATTTTATTGTATTTTGTTTCATTGCAATGATTGTTGTTGTTAAGTGTCATCGAGTTGGTTCTGACCCATAGTGACCCTGTATAGGGTTTCCAAGGAGCGACTGGTGAGCTTGAACCACCAACCTGTAGCTCAAATGCCTTACTACATCATCATTCAACAATATTTGTTTCTATTCCCTCTGTTTTTGTGTTTTTTTGGGGGGATGGATGTACACAAAAATGCTCAGGAATATGTAGTTATTTAAACAATGAAAGGGCACATTCTACAAGCCTGCCTCCTGGTCACCAGCGCACAACCTTTCTCTTTCCATGTGTCTAGAGTACTCAGCTGCTCTATCTCTCCATGTCCCCATCTCTGCCTCCACCTCTGGTGTCAATGGTTCTCTGGATAGGGTCCCACATTCCACTCATGCTCTTCACCCTTGATGGTCCTAGGGTCCTCTGTTCCTGGTATGTAAGATTAACTACTCCTTCTTTTTGTTACATAACTTCTACCTTTACAGATGTGGCAATCACACAATTCATCATGATAACAATTGCTCACTATTGAATCATAAGAATCTTATCCCCATCACCAGAACCTTCTAGAGAAGATGAAAACTATTCAGTGGGGATTCTAGCTTTCCCTGTACACTCTGAAACTAAACTCCTTCTTGAAAACTTGTAAGCCAGTCACTTAGTGCCTTTATAGGCCCCACTCCTCCCATTTTAGGTAGACAATGTTTAAGTTGCCCATTTTTATTAACGCTGTGTGCAGAGAGGATTTTTTTGATCCTTGACTTCTTCCTTCTCAGTTGGTATTTTTAGTTACTACTTCCATAAGTATAGGTCATAATGTAGTGAATTATGTAATATGTCTCTTCTACCCTCAGACTTTTTAACTCCCACCAAATAATTATTTTCCTGACCATTCTGTATAAAAGAAGGTGGATGAAAGTATTAATAGGATTATATGATTCAGCTGTGAATGACTTTTGCAGAGTTAATTGTGATTGTAGAAAGTCAGAATTCTAACATAGATATAAGATAGGCTGTCTCAGAAGCAGCAGGGTGTAATCTCACTACCATCAAAGAAGATGAGCCAGAAATAGAGCATGTTTTTTAGATCCTGAGATCCCTGTGCATTGAAACTCCTCAACTCAGGGACAGAAAACTATGACAGCAGAGGAGTAGAAAAGGAAAAACAGTAGAACCAAAATCCAAAGCCTGAGACAGAATGGTGGGCTTCCCAGCCCAAGGATAAAATAAAGCTGAGTGACTTTGGGCAGGAATTTGCTTGCAAAATTGGGTGTACTTTGACACTTATTTGAGGGAACTAGGTTTTCTGATTCAAAAATGCCCTGTGGGCATTTATTAGCATACTTAAATTAGCTGCTTTGTAACATTGCTGAAATAGAGAAGACCAGGTCAAGAGGCTGAGTGCCAGACAGAGAAGGCTGCCTGTAGACACAACAGAAGACAGGGTGTGTTTGCTGGAATAATTGTACCCTGAATAATTTTGATCCTGTTAACTTCTATAATAAGCCCCATAACTATGAGTATGAGTTCTGTGTGACCGTTACAATTAATTATCCAACCAGGTTGAGTAGAGAGTGCTATTGGAAGGATGCCTGGTGGCATTTTTTTGAAAATCTTACTTGTTGTAAAGGAGTCTTGCTGTGGCATTGTAGGAAAGCACAGGAATGCTAACCTGAGTGTCAGAGGTTCAAACCCACCAGCTCTTTGGAAATCCGATACAGAGTTGCTAGAAGTTGTATCCAACTCAACATGACTTAATAGTAACAATTGGCTATAAAAATATGGACTTGGAAGGACCTTTGGGTAAGAAGTTTCAGGATCAGAGAAGATAAGTAAATTTTCCAAATGTGCCCATATTATTAGCAATGTTGCTGTTGTTAGGTAATACTGAGTCACAAAAGACGAAACACTGCTGGGTCCAGCATCCATACAATTATTGCTACACTTGAGCCCATTGCTGTTGCCACTGTGACACTCCATCTCATTGTGGGATTTCATCTTTTTCACTGATCTACCATTTTACTGAGCATGATGTCCTTTTTCAGGGACTGGTCCTTACTGACAAAATGTTTGAATTATGAGAGAGGAA
>NW_006408787.1:494334-496582 GCF_000296735.1 Chrysochloris asiatica | reverse complement strand
TCAATACTTAATGATTGCACATTTATCAATTTGAGATAGAAGAAGTTGGCATAATTCTTTAATTTCATCAACACTAGCATTTGTGCTTGGTATCTAAGTTTGAACTTTTATGATATTTACTGGTCTTCCCTGTTTTTTTGTTGTTAGGTACCATCAAGTCATTACCGATTCATAGCGACCTTATGCATAGCAGAATGAAACACCGCCCAATCTTTGGCCAACCTCACTACTTTTGCCATACTTGAGTCCATCGATGCTGCACTTGGCCAATCCATCTAATTGAGGGTCTTCCTCTTTTTCTCTGACCTTCCACCTCAACAAACATGATATCCTTCTCCAGCGACAGGTCCCTCCTGACAATATGTCTGAAGTATGAGAGACGGAGTTTGGCTATCCTTATAAGTATATGTATATTATCCTTTCACAGACAGTGTTATATTTCAAGACAAATCTTGAAATGTTCTTTTTGATGATTATTGTTATGCCATTCCTCTTCAATTTTTTGTACCTGACAAAGTAAACCCTATAATTTTGAGATTCAAAATGGATAATGCCAGTCATTTCAGTTCAGTAATGCCTAGGATATTGATCTCTATGTTTTCCATTTCATTTTTGTAAACTTCCAATTTTTCTAAATTCATACTTCATACATGTCATGTACGTTAATGGATATATACAACTGTTTCTTCTCATTTTAATTGTGCCCTCTCAACAAATGAAGGTCCCAAAGCTTTACTTCATTCCCATCATCAAGGTCAAGTCTATAAGGAGGCAGTTCTTCCTCAGTCATATTTTCAGTGTCTTCCAACCTTAGGTGCTCATCTCTGGCACTTTATCTGACAATATTCTGGTTCTTTTCATAATGTTTAATTTTTCAATATTATTTTGCTACCTGGCAATATTCCACTGCTATTCATAAGGTTTTTTGAGGCTAAACCTTCAGATGTAGTGTGTTTGTCCTTCTTCCTAATATATCTTAGTCTGAAAGCTCACCTGAAACCTGTCCACCATGGATGATCATGCTGGCTTTTCAAATAGGGCTGTCAAAGCTTTAAGTATCACAGCAACATTCATGCCATTACAGTATGATAAACTGATAGGTGAATGTTGGATTGTTTATAATAAAAACCAATATAAAGAACTTGAGATCTGACTTTGTCCAACATTACTTGGTTTACAGGAAAATAATAGTATCTTTCATTATTGTCAACCCTTTCCATATCACATTTGTTAGATCTTTCATGTTTGTTTGATATCTAAACTTTAACTGGCTGTCTACAGACTATCCTTATTCATATTTTACTGTTTTTATCTTTGCTCATTCCTCTCTAGGGATAGAAACTATTGTTCTTCCTTATAACTAAAGAAAAAAAAATCTTATTAAAAAATAACAACCACCTTCTCATCTCCAGTGCTCATTGTTTTGTTTTTCTCCATAACTTTTATTTTCACTTAACTTACAAAATGTATTTATTTATTTACTTGTTTATTGTTTCCCGATAGTATAAAATATAAGAGTATATATTTTGTGTGTTTTGCTTGGTGATGCATCACAAATTGTTACAAAAAATTAACAGCTCAGAGAAGGAACACAATAATTGTTTAATGGATAAATAAACTGATTTTAATAATATAATTAATAGGTTGGAACAAATACATATTTGGGTACATAAAACCCTTAATTGTCAAATAATGTATTTTCATTTCAAGCAATCCTGGATTTTTTTCCCTATAAAACGAACCTATGCTAGGACACAGAGAAAGTCTCACATATTACAAGAAAAAATTTCAAATAAATATTGTTCTATAACTAAATGCAATGAAATAAAAAAAAAAAGATACCTAAAAGTTTCTTTTTCATTGAATAAGAAGGAATACTTTGTACAATGTTGATATATAAAATAGACAAGTATAGTATAAAAAACTAAATAGTTCAATATTATGAACATACATAAAACTTTTCAGAGAATATGTTTGCCAAAAAGCTAGTAATACATACGTTTATGTAATATATATGCAGAGTGGGCTAATTGGGACAGAGGTAAATAGTGATGTATGCTCAACCTTGGAACAATAGGGCTTGGTGCTACAGAGATTGAGGCATAGTTAGAATGGGTAAAAGAGGGGAAATAATGTTAAGATGCTTGACTGTCTTATGAATCTTGGTTTCACTTGTTTACTGTTGTAAGATAGACACTTGAGGGGAAGAGAAAGGAATAGCCAGAAACATCACTATAAAAAGCTTGTA
>NW_006408787.1:490469-492989 GCF_000296735.1 Chrysochloris asiatica | reverse complement strand
GAGGGAGAGGGGCTGTGTGCTGGCAGCCAAGGGGCAGGCTTGCAGGGTATGCCCTATGGTTGTTTGAATAGTTATATATTCCTGAGGGCTTTGGTTTACGTAAAAACAACAACAACAACAAACAGAGACAATGGAAGCAAATGCTGTTGCATGATGAAGCATGGAGGGGATTGTAATCATTGCAATGAAATGAAATGCGATAGGATGAATGTAAAGCTGATGTTCTCCCATGTAAACTATCAGTCAATTCACACTAAAAATGTTATATATATATGCATAGTATTGTATGTTGTTGTTGTGCACTTTTAATCAGTTCTGAGTCATAGTGACCCCTATAAGAAAGAGTAGAACTGCACTATAGCATTTCTTAGGCTATTTATGGCAATACATTCTTGTCTTTTCTCACCAGAGACTCTGGTGGGTTTAAATTACCAACCATTGAACTAGAAGTCAATCACTGAGCTTTTGCTCTACCAGGGCTTCTTATGTTTATGTATACATGTTGGTGTTAGGTGGCTTCCAGCTGATTCCATCTCATAGCAACCCTAGGTTCCACAGAAGGAAACAATGCCTGATATTGCATCATTCTCACAATCATCGATCCTCTGATTCCTATTCAAAATGATCAATATCAGTCCACTTCAGTTTACTGGTGAATGGAATATAGATCTTTGTGCACTTCATTACACTTTTGACAACTTCCAATATTCTCAAATTCAAAGTTTGTATATTATATATTTGGATTATTAATGGATTATTAATTCTAGCTGCTGCTTCTAATTTTGAGTCTTGCCATGCAAGTGAATTAAATTCCCAAAAACTGTATTTCATCCAACTGTGGTTAGAGGAGGCAACTCTTTCCCAACCATATTCTGAGTGTTTTCTAACCTGAGGGACATGGTTTCTGGAAGATACCAAAAATGTTCTGCTGCTATTCATAAGATTTTCACTGGAAATTATTTTCAGAAATAGAAACACCAGTTACTTCTTCCTACTGTGTCTTGGTCACCTCTCCACTATGGGTGACCCTGCAGGTATTTGAAAGACCAGTAGCATAGCTTCCAACATCACAGGAAAGTGTACTTCAACACAATATGGTAAACTGGTAGTGGATATCATTGCTGTTAGGTACCAGCAAGTGACCGTGTGTATCCCTTAACAAAACTCTACCTGGTCCTTCCTTATTCATTTGTTATAATGTATATAATTTGTTATAATATTCATATTGTAGGTTATTAATGAGCCTTCCTCTAATCCTGATGCCTTATTCTTCATATATCCAGTTTCTCTGATTATTTGCTCAGCATACAGATTGAATATGTTTGGTGAAAGAATACAACCATGACAAACATCTTTACTGGTTTTAAACCAGTTAGCATACCCTTGTTTAATTTTAGCAATTGCCTCTTGGTCAATGTACAGGTTCTTCATGAATACAATTTAGTGTTCTTGAATATCCACTCTTTACAATGTTTTCCATAACTTGTCATGACCCACATAGTCAAACTCCTTTAGGTAGTTAATACACCACAAGTTAACATCTTTCTGATGTTTTCAGCCTTCAGCCAAGATCCATCTGACATCAGCAATGAAATCCCTAGTTCCACATGCCCTTCTGTATCCAGCTTGAGTTTCTCGCAATTCCCTATCAATGTACTATTGCAGAGCTTTTCAATTATCTTCAGCAGAATTTTACTTGCATGCAATATTAATGATATAATTTAATAATTCCTAAATTATTTTAGGTCATCTTTCTTTGGAATTTCTTCCAATCAGATGGCCAGGTAGCTGTCTTCCAAATTTCTTGGCATAGTTGAGTAAATGCCTCTAGTACTACAGCAATTTTTGAAAGATTTCAATCCTTGGGGTCTTGTTTTTTGCCAATACCTTCAGTGTATCTTAGACTTCTTCAGAACTTTCGGTTCTTGATCACATGCTACCACTTAAATGGTTAAATATCAACTGTTTCTTTTGGTATACTGAGTATGTGTATACATTCCATTTTCTTATATTTTTTTAAGCTTTTTGTTGTGAATTAAATGAAGATTTACAGACAGGATCATCATATTTGCATCTAAAAAACCATACACATTTTATTTCATCTCAGTGATTGCAATGTACTACATTAAGCATCAGTTATCCCATTTCCTCCTTGTGATTCCTATGTCCATTCTACTCACCTTCCCACCTCCTCTTAAGTTTGTCCTTAATTAATTGTTGCCCTTTTGATTTTGAATTTTTGACAATTCTATCATTAGCATACCTTACTATTATTATTATCTCTTGAGTCTACATATCTACTGCTTGGCTGAAAATTGGGCCACTAGGGTGAGTTCCTTTCCAGAACTGAAGTGTGGTTGAGGGCCATAGTCTCAGGTTCAGTCAGTCTCTTTCTGACCAGCAAGTCCAGTTATATATATATATATTGTTGTTGTTGTTAAGTGCCATCGAGTCGGTTCCGACCCATAGCGACCCTGTACAGGGTTTCGGAGGGTGTAAATCTTTACGGGAGTAGAAAGC
>NW_006408787.1:488610-489759 GCF_000296735.1 Chrysochloris asiatica | reverse complement strand
GAGCTTGAATTGCAGACATTGTGATTCAAACCGACCTTGCAGTCCAGCGCATTAACTCAAAGCTCTACACCAGGACTCCTTTTCCCATAGAATCCTTCACTATTTCAAATCGAAGCTTGAATTTTCTACAGTTCTTTCAGCTTGAGAAATGCTGTGTTCTTCTCTTTTGGTTTTCTAACTCCGGGTCCTTGCATATTACTTCTTAATACTTGACTCAGTCTTTTTGAGCTGCCCTTTGAAATTTTCTACCCAATTATTTGACTTTCTCATTTTTTTCCATTTGCTTTACATCTCTACACTGGGGGAAAAGTTCCAGTCTGTTCTGACATCTATTTTGGTCTTCTATGTCTTTCTTCTCTTTTTCATGACCTTTTTCTTTCTTCCTGTATGATGTTCTTCATGTTATCAAAGCTCTTTTGATCATCAGTCCTTTGTTTAATGCTTTAAGTCTTTTCTTGAGATAGTCTCTAAATTCAGGTGGGATATGTTCAAGATAATATTTTTATTCTCATGGATGTATTTTAATTTTCTTCAGCTTTAATCTGAAATTGTATATGAGCAATTGATGATCTGTTCCACAGTCATTACCTGGCCATGTTTTGGATGATGATACGGAACTTTTCCAGTGTCTTTTCTCAAGATGGTATCAGTTTTATCCCTGTGTATTCCATCTGGTGAGGTCCATGTGAATAGTAACTTTTTATGTTGTTTACAAAGGTATTTGCAATGCATAAGTCATTGGTCTCACAAAATTGTATCATGCAATCTAC
Organism: Chrysochloris asiatica; assembly: GCF_000296735.1. Taxonomy (NCBI): domain Eukaryota; kingdom Metazoa; phylum Chordata; class Mammalia; order Afrosoricida; family Chrysochloridae; genus Chrysochloris; species Chrysochloris asiatica. Next base: position 488,989 of record NW_006408787.1, on the reverse strand, counting down.
AGCATCATTTCTGTCACCAAAAGTATACTTTCAACTACTGATCCTTCCACTTTGTTTCTCACCATTGCATTCCAGTCACCAATAATTCTCAACACATCTTGATAATATGTTTAATCAATTTCAGACTGAAGACATTGATAGTAGGTATTTAAGGGTAAGGAAAAATGTATTTCTCCAAAATCACAGAATCATGCATTAAACAAATACATCAAATTGTAAAGTTATTGTTTCTGTACATATCTTCCATATAGGTATATACAACTTCTAAAGTCTGTTTCCATCACTCTAATATTTCCTGAAATAATTGTGCAATCTAATTTATAACATGTCAAAATACCAGTGTTTACATTCTTGAGGGGCATAAATTGTGTTTCTTTGC
>NW_006408787.1:486733-487695 GCF_000296735.1 Chrysochloris asiatica | reverse complement strand
ATTCTATCAATTCCTGGTGCCTTGTTCTTTCCCAATTACTTCAGTATACTTTGGACTTCCTTCTTCAGTATAATTGGTTCTTGATCATATACTACCTCTTGAAACGTTTGAACATGAACCATTTCCTTTTGGTACAATGACTCTGTGTATTCCTTCCATCTTCTTTTAACGTGTTCTGCATCATTCAATAATATGCCCAGAGAATCCTTAAATAATGAAACTCAAGGCTTGAAATCTTTCTTCAGTTCCCCAAGCTTAAGAAATGTTGAGCGTGTTCTTACTTTTTGGATTCCTGACTCCAGATCTTTGCACATTTTGTTGTAATACTTGGCTTGATCTTCTCCAGCTGATCATTGAAATTTTCTGTTCAGCTCTTGGACCTCCTTTTTTCCATTTGCTTTAGCATCTCTACATGGGAGAGAAAGTTTCAGGGTCTCTTCTGACATTAATTTTTACCTTTTCCTTCTTTCTTGTCTTCTTAATGACTTTTTGCTTTCTACCTGTATGATGTTCTTGATGTCATTCCACAACTGTCTGGTCTTCTGTCTTTAGTGTTTAATGTATCAAATGTATTTTTCAGATGATCTCTAAATTTTGATGGAATATATTCAAGGTCATATTTTGACTCTTGTGGACTTGTTTCCATTTTCTTCAACTTCAGTTTGAATTTGCATATGAGCATTGATGATCTGTTCCACAATCTCCCCCGGCCTTGTTTTGACTGATGGTATGGAGCTTTCCCATCCTCTCTTTCTGCAGTTGTAGTCAATTTGATTTCTATGCATTCCATCTGATGATTGTGGAAATCATTGGGAAATATCTTTGATATCCCCTGCGAGTAAAGTTTTACTAAAGGTGATACAGAAAAGGCTGCAAGCGCACATTGACAGAGAACTTCTAGAGGTTCAAGTCACATTCAGAAGAGGATGTGGAATGAGGGATATAATTGCTGATGTCAAATG
>NW_006408787.1:470798-471868 GCF_000296735.1 Chrysochloris asiatica | reverse complement strand
ATGGAAGCAGCAGTCAAGAAATCAAATGACATATTGCATTAGGCAAATCTGCTGTATAAAACCTTTTTAAAGTATTGAAGAGCAAAGATGTCAGCTTTCGGACTAAGGTGTGCTTGACCCAAGCCATGATATTTTCAATAACCTCATATGCATGCGTAAGCTGGACAGTGAATAAGGAAGACAGTAGACAAATTGATTCCTTTGAGTTATGGTGTTGGAAGAGAATATTGAAAGTTCCATGGGTTGCCAAAGAACTAATAGATCCATTTTGGAAGGAGTACAGCCAGTGTTGCTTCTTGGAGGCCAAGATGTCCAAACTTCGTCTCTCATACTTCAGACATATTGTCAGGAGGGGCCAGTCACTGGAGAAGTATGTCATGTTTGATAAGATGATGGGTCAGAGAAATAAACAGGAAGACCCCCAATGAGATGGATTGGCCAAGTGGCAGCATCGATGGACTCAACTGTGGCAACGGTAATAGGTTTGCCCAGATCGGTCAGTGTTTAGTTCTGCTGTGCATAAAGTCACTAGGGTTAGTACCAACTTGATGGCACCTAATAACAACAACATATGATCAAGAGCAAATGCTACTGGGACTTCTGGTACCCCACTGAGGCAAGAAGACACAGACACTGGAGGGGGAGAGAAAGGAATAGTCAGAGTTGTCACCATAGAAAGCTTGTAAGTCTGTCTTCTGCTTATAACTGATTGGAATACCTAATATGGGACTACAATGTATCCAGTGAAGGAGGTTTCCTGAAGAGCCTCGACAGTACATAAGAATATAGATCAAAGCCTAACCACATCCAGACCTTCAGAGACAGGAAACTTTCCTCTCAAAAGGCCAAGCAGACCAGCCTGGAGTAGCCAGAAAACCAGAAGACACTTCTTGAAAGAAAGACCTACAAGAAAAATACAGAACAGTAAGGGCAGTACGACTGCTACCACAAGAACAAGCAAGTTGCTAGCCCAGGAGGCATCAAGGCAAGTGACTGGGTCCTCTCAATGCAGATCCTCTCCCAAGACTAAGACACAATGGAAATCCACATTCTGATTGGCGACCACACAC
>NW_006408787.1:454122-470123 GCF_000296735.1 Chrysochloris asiatica | reverse complement strand
GTGACTGGCTTACAAGCTTTCAAGAAGGAACCTAGATCCACAGGGCAGGGAGGATAGTGGAGTCTCCAGTGAATAGTACCCAACCTGTCTAGGAAAGGCTGATGAAAATAAATGCAGATGGGTCTCATATGATGCAATGGTGAAAATTGTTACCGGGACTGATTGTGAGGACTGGAAATGTGAAGGCAGATATTTTATAGCAAGGAGGGGAGTGAGTAACCTTTCAGTCTAGGAGTGGAGGGCCCTGGGACCATCAACAGAGAAGAATGGAGAGTGGGACCCCACCCAGAGAAGCAGTGAAGCCTGAGATGAAGACAGAGAGGGCGACATGAAGAGATGGAGTGCCTGGGGAGTTGAGACCCAGAGAGGGAAAGGAGCTGGGTGCTGAGGACCGGACCGTGGGGGTGCGGGGAGTGGGGACATGCAGGGTATACCCTTTCAATGGGGGAAGATGCATGGATGGGATGGTAACTAAGGCACTAAAACGATGTAGTATAGAATGAATGTAAAACTAATGTTCCCCCATGTGAACTACCACTCAATACACAATAAAACATTAAAAAAAAAAAAAAAGAGCAAATGCTACTGAAGAAAGAAACCCAAAGTGTATTGAAGGCATTTGCAAAGAACAAGTCTCCAGGAATTGATGGAATACAAATTGAAATCTGTCAACAAACTGATGAAGCACTCCAAGCCCTCACTTATCTATGTCAAGAAATTTGGAAGGCAACTACCTGGACTAATTGACTGGAAGAGATCCATATTTGTGCCCCTTCCAAAGAGAAGTTACCCAATGGAATGCAGACATCATCAGATAATATCATTAATATTTCATACAGGCAAAATTTTGCTAAAGAAAATCCAAAAATGACTGCAAATATACATTGACAGAGAACTGCCAGAAGTTCAAGCCGGGTTCAGTTGAGGACATGGATCAAGGGATACCATTGCTCATGCCAGCTAGAACTTGGCTGAAAGCAGAGAATACCAGAAATATTTTTAACTGTGCTTTATTGCCTGTGCAAAGGCTTTTGATTGTGTAGATCATGACAAACTATGGACAATACTGTGGAGAATGAGTATTCCGGAACACTTAATTATTCTCATGATGTACCTGTACGTAGACCAAGAGGCAGTTGTTCAAACAGAACAAAGAAACACTGAATGGCTTACAATTGGCAAAGATGTACACCAAGGTTGTATTCTTTGATCATACTTATACAATCTATATGCTGAGCACATGATCTAAAACACTGGATTATATGAATAAAATGAGGCATCAGGATTTGAGGAAGACTCAACAACCTACGATATGCAGATGGTATAACCTTGCTTGCTGAAAGTGAAGAGACTTTTAATACTTATACCAATGAAGACCAAAGACCACAGCTCTCAATGAAAAGAAGACAAAATTCCTGACCACTGGATCAATAAACAACATTCATATAAATGGAGAAAAGGTAGAAATTATCAAAGACTTAATTTTGCTCTGATCAACAATCAACACTCTTTCTAGTCTTTCTATAAAATTTAATATTAAAAACATGTCATGGGAAGGTGCAATTAGCAAATGCAGTCAGAAATATAGAGCAAAAGAAAAACGTAGCAAAGAGTTAGATCAAGCAATTAATTTAAAAATAACATGTTAAAAATAACATGTTCCCTTTTAGATATTATGATGCTTGTGGCATTTTTTTTACATTTTGATATATCAAGTTTTGATATTTCAAATATGTAATGAGTGCTTTTCTGATTCTAAACAAATTCTTTGTTTTTATACCCAACTTAATATTTTAATTGCACATTTTTTCTTAAGCAAGGGCCCAGCATGCACATATAAAATTTTAATACTGTATTGAGATGCACGACAAACCACATATAGGAACAAATATGCAACCACTTTAGATATTGGTTATTTGTAAGAGGAAAGGAGAGAAAAGTAGGAGAGTGTAACTGAATTTGTAACATTTTATTTCCTATTTTAAAACACAGATTTGATGTACATATGGCAAAATGTTAACATCTGTCTAATTTTGGTGGTGGGTACATAGGTGTCTGTATATTATCACTGCACTTTTGTGCATATTTGAAAAAAATATGAAATGTTATGTAATTTAATTTAAAAATAGTGCTATTATTAAGAAACAGTTTCTTCCTATAAAATTTTTTAGCTACTGATTATAATTAAATGGTCACACATTTGACAAGATAATCTTATTCTGAATGATGACTTAGAATCAACTCAATGGAAACAGGCATATTTTTGTATCCTAAATAAAAACAAAAATTAAAAATAACATTTTATATGAATAAAATATTTATTATTTTTAATACCTTTGAATAGGCTGAGCTCTAAAAACACTGGATTCGGTTTCTATTTCTACTGTCTTTACATTTCCTTTTCGTATATTTACATTATTCATGTAGAAAAAAATGCCAAATTAAAGTGGTTTAATTTAGGTTGCCATGAGAGGTGCAACGTGTTTATTTGTCAATACCATACCAAATTTAGCACTGGATATAAAGATTTTAATCTTGGTTTTTATGAATTCTAGCGTGTGGTGTAGTGAATTACTTAATATTTCTCTTCTAGCCTTAGTCTCCCTGTAACTTCCATCTAACAACGTCTTTGCCTTGATAGGTCTGCTAATAGAAGTTGGAAGAACACACTGACAGGGTTATAAGATTCAGTTGTGAGTATTTAACAGTGTTACTTGTGATTGTAAAAACCTGGAATAGTAGTTGTTGGTTCTACTATTGAAATGTTCATTTCATAGAAAATGAATGTTCTACTAAATGAAATGTTCATTTCATAGAAAATGAATCAACTCAGAAGCAGGATAGGGGATTTCACGATCATCAAAGACCAAGAGTCAGAGTAGATCACATCTTGGGACTTTGAACCTCAAGATCCCCTGCCCATTGAACTTCCTTAATTCCAGGAGAAAAAAATTGTGATACTGGAGGAACGGCAGAAGAGAAGAAGTAGCAGAACCAAGACCCAGAGCCTAAGCCCACAAAGCAGACAAAGTTGAAGGACTTTGAGTAGGGAGCTTGTTTGCTGAGTGGGGGGGCTTCCAAGCACTTAACTGGGAAAGGTGGCTAGAATTGCTGACCCGCAGAGCTAGAGCTGAGTGCCTTCAGGCAGTTGTGTCCAGTGGCATTTATCAGCCCTAAAAGAGCTTTATAATATTGTTTGGGCAGAGAGAGGCCTGCCTGTGAGCATGACTGAGGAGAGGCTGTTCAGACTGAAATAACTCTTCCCTGAGTGTTTCTAACTCTGAATAGCCTGTTAACTCCCCTAATTAACCCCACAACTGTGAGTAGGGTGTCTGAGTTCTGCGTTCCCACTGCAACGCATTATCAAACCCAGATGGAAAGTAGAGAGTGCTGTGGGAGAAATGGTTGATTCTTTTCTTTTCTCCCCCACAGAGGATCTTGATCTTGCTTACTTTGGACATATCCTCAGGAATTGCTAGAAAAGGACATCATATTTGCTATAGTATGGATCAATGAAATGATGAATTGACACAATAACCACAAGAGAATCAATTGTATCAAAGATCATGGAGATGGCTGAGGACGGGGCAATGTTTTACTCTGCTATACATCATGTCATGAGTCTGAGCCAACTCAATGGCAATTAACAACAGTAGTAGAATGAAGAAAACAAGAAACGAACTAACTAGTATACAAACATTGATTACACGTTGTGATAAATGGTTTGAGAGGAAGAAAGAACAAGTTGCTGGAGTAAGGTAGGACAAGGTGGGAAGACTCTTTTAGGTATGTCTCTCTTGAAAAACAAACAAAAGATAGTTCCTGCTCAGTTAAATCTGAGTCATGGGGACACCATGTGTGTCATAGTAGACTGCATTAGAGTAGTGTTTTCAATGGCTGATTTTTTTCTGAAGTAGATTAACAGGTTTTTCTTCCAAGGTACCTCTGGGGAGACACAAAAATCAAATTTTCAGTTAGTAGTCAAGCATGTTAACTATTTGTACCACCTAGAGACTCAATGTGTCTCTTAAAATAAAATATTTCAGCTGAGACTTAAAGGTTGACGAGGACCCAGCATTCAATGAATAGATCATTAATGAAAATAATGTGTCAAGATGATCCCAAACTTTGAAAATGCAAGAATTGGGGTTATAAATGCCAGTAACAAAAATAAGGAAACAAATTATTGGCGACATTGTGAAGGGAACTGGAAGTTAAAATTCAATTATTAGCATATTGATTTTGAGATTTTATTAGAAAGTCAATCTTAGGAAACAAACTCAAGAGGGAAGTAGTATAATAAAAAAATAAAAACTCATATAGCAGATCAAATCAATTAACTAGATCAATATATACTTATGTCAAGAGCATCTTTTTCAATCACATGAGAAAGTTATAGAATGTATGTGATTTATACAATTGCAATCATTTAAATGCAATATAAAAATACAAAGCAATACTTTATATTGGTATAAATTTATATATTGTGTGTGCAGTTATTAAGTGCTGTGGAGTCAGTTCCAACTAATAACAACCCTGTATAAGGTTTCTAAGGAGTGACTGGTGGGATGGAGCCACTAACATTGCTGTTAGCAGTTCAGTACTTATCCACACCAGAGCTCCATGTGTGTAGTTGTTAATTGCCATTAAGTTGTTTCCAAGTCATAGCAACCTGGTATAGGATTTCCAAGGTGTGGCTGGTGAGTTTGAACCACTGATCATGTGGTTCAAACAAACTTGCAGTCCAGTGCTTATCCTTCAGCATCATACCAGGGGTCCAATGTGTGCAGTAGAAATATAAAAATATTCAGGTAATATATATAGTTGTTGTTACTTTTTATCAAGTAGGTTCTGACTCATGAGGAGCCAATGTACAATAGAAGGAAACATTGCCTGGTCCTGAGTTTGAGATCATTATTGCAGTCACTGTGTCAGTCCATTGCATTTGAGGGTATTCTTTTTTGCAGTATGATGTTTTCTTCCAGGGACCAGTCCCTGCTAATAATGTGTCCAAAGCATATGAAACAAAGTCTAGCCATCCTCATTTCTAAGAACATTCTGGTTACACTTCCTCCAAGACAGATTTGTTCATTTGTTCATTCATTTGGCAGTCTATGGTATATTACAATATTCTTCACCAATACCATCATTCAAAGCACCAATTATTCTGCAGTTGTCCTTAGTTTTCATCCAGATTTGCATGCATATGAAAAAATTAAATATACCATGGCTTGATTTTAAGTGCACCCTACTCCTAAGATAAATCTTTTATTTTTATCACATTAAACAGCTCATTTGCCACTGATTTTCCCAATGCAGTACATACTTCGATTTCTTGACAGCATCTTCTAATGACATTGATTTCGGATCCAGTAAAATGAAATCCTTGAAAACTTCAATCTTATTTCTGTTTATCACATTATTGCTTACTGGTCCAGTTGTGAGGCTTTTTGTTCTCATGATGTTGAGATGAGATCCATACTAAAGACAATAGTTTTTTATCTTTATCAATAGAGAAAACTGTTGTTAATTGCCATCTAGTCTGTTCCAACTCATAGGAACTATTTATAGGCTATTTTGAGGATTAACTGTTAGGTTTGAACCTTGGAATGAGCCATCCAGTGCTTAATCTACAGTGCCACACCATGATTTGTAAAGAAGACTTGTTGTTGTTGTTGTTTAGTGCTGTCGAGTTGGTTCTGACCCATAGCAACCCTGTATAGGGTTTCTGAGGAGCAGCTGGTGAGCTTGAACCACCGACCTTGCAGTTCAAACGGCTTTGCAGTCTGGTGCATTAACCCACAACGCCACACCAGTACTCCTGTAAAGAAGACTAGCAAGTGGGAAATCACTTCAGGAACTATGGAATCCTCAATTTCACAACGTTAGTTACCATCTAGGAATCAGGAAGCCAACATTTAACTATCACATCCTACCTCTCAATTTACAAACCTGATGCCTAGTCACTAAACTGCTAAAGTCTCTGTAGAAAATCCCAGAATTTTCTGGAACTTGTTTATGAGTTGGCACAACAGAAGTTGCAAAAAATAAAAATATGGCTTTGCTTCCATCAGTGTTCCCATCCAATTAGACAAACTGTATCATCATCTTGAGAACCCTCATTGCAGGAAAGCATAGGAAATATAGCTTTAAGCTTGTCCACCTCTACATGGAGAGTGAAATAAGATGCAGACCACCAAACAATTCCTACAGTGGTACGCTCCAAGCACTGCATTGTGTTGCATATAAAGGCCAGGAAGATTTTTATATATTCTATAAGAGTTCACCCACAAGTCAATATCACTAAAAATAAGGGATAATACTTATATGTTTTGAAAAAAGTAAGTTCTCATTCCAAACACTAATGTCAGCAATAAAAGCAGGTGGCTGTAGAATAGAGAGAAGCAGCTGGTCAGTACTGGTTATTAGCCAGGCAAACACTGAGTATCTGGGAATAAAGAAATGGGTTCCGCTTCCACACTCATTAGGAAATACCATTTGGAGGTTTAACAGCTGCCCTTAGTGATAAGAAAGCTCAAAATTGTTTTCTTTATAAATCTATAATAAGCTGAATTTATACAATCTACCTAAAAGATTTTCATTTGCTTGGCTTGGGCACTGAATTTTAATTGTCCAGAGGCCTTATTTTCTGGCTCATTTCCTTTGTCATTTCATTCTCACTTTTTATCTCCTTGTAACATTCCTGAGTGTAAGAGAACATTATTCTATACTTGTCATTAAATAATGTCAGCTAATACTTCAAGTCACCTCCTGAAATGTACCAAATGAAGCTCCAAATTTTCTATGGAAGGTTAGAGAAGCACATAGACAATATTCATTTCTGAAATTACTAATAAGGTTCAGAAATTCTTGTTATATGGTGAATATTAATAAGCAAATTATGTATTACTAGATCTCTGAGTCCAATGAAGGCATGAACTCTGCCATCATCCAATCCTAAAAAGAAACTAGAAAAGATTTTGTATTGAAGTGATTGCAAAACAACCTTAACCCTTCACCCTTTCCTATATCCTTAACTTTTGCCACATAACTTTGTAGTGCCCTCCTTCTTTCATTCAGACATATGGTATTCCTTAGTCAAAGGGAAGTGTCCAAAGTGAGATTTGAAAGATGCTTGTACAATTGGTCTGGCTTATTTTCCTTATGATATGACCTACTTTAGCACCTCTACCAGGGCTAGTCTTTCAAGAAAGTGAGGTGGCTCTGGAGGCACTCACTCATCTATGCCAAGAAATTTGTAAGACAACTACGTGGCCAACTGATTGGAAGAGATCTATATTTATGCCCATTCCAATGAGAGGTGACCCAATGAAATGTGGAAATCATTGCATAATATCACTGATAATCCTATGCAATTAAAGGACACGTCTGCAACCCTACATTGGCAGAGAACTTCCAGAAGTTCAAGCTGGATTCAGAAGAGGATGTAGAACAAGGAATATCATTGTTGATGTTAAATGGATCTTGACTAAAAGCCGAGAATACCAGAAAGACATTGACCTGTGCTTTATTGACTACACGAAAGCTGTCGATTGTGTGGATCATGGCAAGCTATGGACAACATTGTGAATTATGAGTATTCTGGAACACTTAATTTTGTTAATGTGAAACCTGTCCATAGACCAAGAGGCAGTTGTTTGAACAGAACAAGGAACACCGAATGGTTTAAAATTAGGAAATGTGTGCGACAGGGTTGTATTCTTACACCATACATATTCAATCTGTATGCTGAGTAAATCATCCGAGAAGCTGGGTGGTATGAAGAAAAATGTGGCATCAGGATTGGAGGAAGACTCGTTAACAACCTGCGATTTGCAGATGATACAACCTTTCTGGCTGAGAGCAAAGAGGACTTAAAATACTTACTGATGAAGATCAAAGAGCACATCCTTCGGTATGGATTACATCTCAACAGAAAGAAAATTAAAATCCTCACCACTGGACCATTAAACAACACTCATATAAATGGAGAAGAGATTGAAGTTGTCAAAGACTTCATTTTTCTTGGATCAACTATCAACACTTTTGGAAGCAGTAGTCAAAAAATCAAACAAGGTATTACTTTAGGCAAATCTGCTGCACTAGAACTTTTTAAAGTGTTGAAGAACAAAGATGTCAGCTTGAGGACTAAGGTGCACCTGAACCAAGCCATGGTGTTTTCAATAACCTCATATGGATGTGAAAGTTGGACAGTGAATAAGGAAGACCATAGAAGAATTCATACATTTGAGTTATGATATTAGAGGACAATATTGAAAATACCATGGACTGCCAAAAGAACCAAGAGATCTGTGCTGAATGAAGTACAGCCAGAGTGCTCCTTGGAAGCCAGGATAACCAGATCATCTCTCACACTTTGGACATATTGTCAGGAGAGATCAGTCCCTGGAAAAGGATATCATGTTTGGTAAGGTGGAGGGTCAGAGAAAAAGAGGAAGACCCCAGTGAGATAGATGGCAAAGTGGCAACATCAATGAGTTCAAGTGTAGCAACGATTGTGAGGTCAGCTTAGGACCAGGCAGTGTTTCATTCTGTTGTGCATAGGATTGCTATGAGTCAGTACTGACTCGATGGCACCTAACAACAACAACAATAACAACAACCAAGGCAATGTTGCTAGAGAATAAAAGGCACATGGAACAATGGAAAATGACTACATTTATCTCAAGCCAGGCCATTCTAGATCAGACTCCCAGATTTTTCTATTAGCCCAGACAATAACAGTACAGCTGCCTAGATGACCTATAGCTCCTGTAGATACATGAGTGAATACTACCAAAATTAGCTAAACCTTAAGCCTTGAGTGCTAAATAAATATCTTTTCCTATATGTTGTCAGTTATCTGTTATGTAACATTAATGTTGCAATAATTAAGTATTCCTGATGTGGCAATATAGGATAAGCACAGGTCACTTGGAACCACAAAGTCAGTGGTTCAAACCCAATAGCTGCCTCTTGGAAACCCTTTATAGGATTTCTATGAGTGGGACCCTATTTGATGACACTTAACAACAATAGCCAAGTATTTCATGATAGTGAACAGATTATGATTCCAAAAGTTCTATGAAAAAGTCCAAAGGACAAATTAACTATATGAACTTCAGCCTCGGTGACCCTGAGAACAGATGAATAATGCTGAGTACTTGGAGAGTGATCACAATATTCTGGTCCAGATAAATTGGGAGAAAAGTATGGGATGAAATATAAATTAATAAAAACAACTAGTTTTACGGGTCTGATAGAGATTAAAAGACTCCCAGAGTCTATGGCCCTTAGATACTTTTCAAGGCCAGAACTGAATTTACACCAATGGCCCAGTGTCCAGTCAAACAACAGACAGGCCTATTAGGTGAACAATAGCACCAGAAGGTACACATTCCTTTAAAACAATCAATCATTTAAGATCACAAGGACAGCATTTGCCCAGGGAGAGAGCTCAGAAAGCAGGAAAGGATGAGAAAGAAGGACAAATGGAAATTTTAGACAGGAAATGGGATGAGTGCTGTTGCATTACCAGGGTTGCAATGCTGTTGTTAAGGGCCTCTGAATTGGTTTCAACTCATAGAGACCCTAAGGAGATCTGGTAGTATAGTGGTTACGAGCTGGGCTGCTAAACTCAAGGTCAGAAGTTCGAAACTACCAGCAGTTCTGTGCGGGAGAATGATGAGGCTACCTGCTCCTATAAAGATTTATAGCCTCAGAAACCCTATACAGGGTCACTATGAGTCAGATCTGACTCCATGGCACATAACCACCACCATAGTGATCCCTGTATAGTGTTTTCAAGGAGTGGCTGGTGGGTTCGAACTTGTGGTTAGCAGTCCAATGTCTATTCTAGAGTGCCACACCATAAATGTCACAAAAAATGTATATATGCAAAACCAATTTACTTTGTAAACATTCACTCAAAACGGTTCAAGTGATGCAGTCAGTGAAATGTGTCTTTCTGCTATTTCAAAACAATTTGCTGTGGTCACAAGGCCTTTCCAAAGTTCTGATAATTCAGAACAACTTACTTTTCAACTACCATGTTATCATGCACTTTGAATTTACATATTGTGTTGATGTTGTTGTTAGGTGCCATCTAGTTGAGTCTGACTTGTAGTGACCTTCCATATAACAGAACAAAACCTTGCCTGATTCTGGACTATCCTCACAGTTGTTGCTATGCTAGAGTCCATTATTTTTATAATTAATTAATTTTTTAGAGTCCAATATTGTAGCCACTGTGTCAGTCCATCTCACTGAGTTCTTGTTTTCACTGATCCTTTATTGTACCAAGCAGGATGTTTTCTTCATTGATTGGACTCACCTGATAAACATGTCCAAAAAGAATAACTTCTATGGGTCATTCTGGCTATACTTCTTTCAAGAGTGCTTTGTTTGTTCTGACCGCCCAACATTTGAATTGTGATGTTTGCAATATTCTTTTCAAGCATCACAATGCAAATGCATCAGTTATTAAGTCATCTCCTGCAAAATACAGAAACCAAAACAAAACCTTTAACAATCTAACAGAAGTAGAAAAGAGATTTGGTTGCAATAAAAACTCCTCTTTTTCTTCTTCTCATGTCATTCTGATCAAGGAGAATCAGAATAGCTGACTAGGCTTTTTAAAAATCGTGGATTTTCTTATTCTAGATATTTTATGTAAGTGGAAATATAGAAAATGTTTGTGTTTGGCTTCTTTCACATAGCACAATGTTTTCAAGGTTCATCCATGTTGCAATATATATCAGAAGTTCTTGCTTTTCTCATTGTTGAATAGTATTCAGCATTAATATGCATCTATATCTGTGCATATACATGTAATAGTATTATAGCATGAATATACATTTTGTTCATCTATTCATCTGTTGATGGATATTTAGGTTGTTTCCACATTTTGTTTATTGTGAATAATGCTACAATGACAATTACATTCTTGCATACAGTATCTTTTTGGTCCCTGTTGTTTCTTTCTTTTAGGGCTAAAATCAGGAATGGACTTCTATTTTAGAGAATTTATTACTTGATTAATAATCTGTGAGGAGTGTAAGGGATTTTCTTTAGGGTAAATTCTTCTTAATTTGCTGTTTATTTTTGTTTTTGTTTTTGTTAGGTGCTGTTGATAAGTTCCTACTTATAGCAACCCTAAGCAAAACAGAAAGAAACACTACCTGTGTTTCCATCCTCACAATTGTTGATATGCTTGAGCCTACTGCTACTGCCACTGGGTCAATCCATTTTGTTGGAGGTCTTTCTCTTTTTTGCTGACCCCCTACTTTATCAAGCATGATGTCCTTCTCCAGGGACTGGTTCCTCCTGATAACATGTCTGAAGCATGAGAGATAAAAAGTCTTCCTATCCTGGCTTCAAAGGAACATTCTGACCACTTTCCTCCAATACAGATATGTTTGTATTGGATCTTCTGTTGTTGTTGTTAGGTCCCATCGAGTCGGTACCAACCCATAGCGACCTTAAGCACAGCAGAATGAAACATTGCCCAATCTTGGGCCGACCTCACTACTGCTGCCACACTTGAGTCCATTGATGCGGTCACTTGGCCAATCCATCTCATTGGGGGGTCTTCCTCTTTTTCTCTGACCCTCCACCTTACCAAACATGATATCATTCTCTGGTGACTGGCCCCTTCTGACAATATGTCCAAAGTATGAGAGATGAAGTTTGGCCATCTTGGCTTCCAAGGAGCACTCTGGCTGCACTTCTTCCAAAACAGATCTATTGGTTCTTTTGGCAGCCCATGGCACTTTCAGTATTCTCCTCCAACACCACAACTCAAAGGCATCAATTCTTCTGCAATCTTCCTTATTCACTGTCCAGCTTTCGCATCCATATGAGGCTATTGAAAACACAATAGCCTGGGTCAGGCACACCTTAGTCCTCAAGCTGACATCTCTGTTCTTCAACACTTTAAAAAGTTCCTGTGCAGCAGATTTGCCCAATGCAATACGTCATCTGATCTCTTGACTGCTGCTTCCGTGAGTGTTGATAGTTGATCCAAGAAGAATGAAGTCCTTGACAACTTCAATAGACTGCCAGAAGAACAAACAAACCTGTCTTTGCAGTATAGTCAGTGTACTCCATAGAAGCAAAGATGGTAGTAAGACTTCACTACATCACATACTTTTGACATCATGCTTGATAATGTAGAGGGTGAATGAGACCCTTAATGAGATGGATTGACACAGTGTCTGCAACAATGGGCTCAAACATAACAATGATTGTGAGAATGGCACATGATTGAACAATGTTTTGTTCTTGTTGTGCATAGAGTCACTATGAGTTGGAACTGACTCCTAACAATAACAACAAGATACCATTTTAAAACTGTCAGAATGGGCGGAAATGTTTGGAAACATATATTTCTGATTAAGAATAAAGTTGAGTATGAAAGGCCAAATCCATCCAAACCCATTGACATTGGGTTGATACTGACTTACAGTTACTCTGCAGGCAGAGTAAAATTGCCACCTAGTGTTTCTAAGGTTGTAATTTTTACATAAGCAGACTACCACACTTTCTCCTTTGAAGTGGTTCGAACTTCTGATTTTTTCAGTTAGTGGCTGAGCACTTAATTACTGTGACACTGGACTCCTGTATGAGGGACAGGGACAGGTAATTTCATATATTCTTGGTGGGAATATAAATTGTCACAATTTTTGGTAAGTTATATTAGAATTACAATGTAACCTGATAGCATAGTGGGTTATGAGCTTAGCTGCTAACCTCAAGGTCAGTAGTTCAAATCTACCAATAGTTCCATGGGAGAAAGAAGAGGATTTCTATTCCTATAAAGATTTACAGCCTAGGGAAACCATATACAGGGTCACTATGAGTTGGGACCCAAAGACAGCATATAACCACCACCAAATTAAAGAAAGAAGTGCATAAGGATATACTCATACATACATAACATTGAGGGTATTCCTCTGTTTCACTGATCCTCTACTTTATCATTGTTATTGCCACAAGGAACTCAAACACAACTATAATTGTGAAGATGATGCAGGACCGGGTATCTTTTCTTTCTGTAAGGCACCTAACAACTACTTTGCCATGCATGGTGTCCTTGTACAGGGACTGGTCCCTCCATAATACATGAGACAATGTCTGGCTATTCTGTTTTCTAAGGAGCATTCTGGTTGCACTTCTTCTAAGACAGATTTGTTGATTTTTGTAGCATTCTATGACATATTCAATATTCTTTCCCAATATTGAAGGATAGATGCTGGGTTATTTCTGTTGGTTGTCTGGTGTAAGAGGAAATATAATATACAAATGGATATGAAGTAGGGGAAAGCAAGAAAAAAGAAAAAAGCTTGTACATAAAAAGCCAAACATTTTTGTATGATCACATTCAAAATGTACTTATATATGATTATGCCCGCTAGGTAAAGTAAATTTTAAAAAATGGATTAATGCAATACAAGTGTGCTGATGATATTTAAAAGTTTTATTTCAATTATGATTCAATTTTGTACTCATCTTATTGAATCATTGTTTTGTATATTATCAAAATATCTGAGTTCTATATCACCTCTTCCCATTATGATCAGTGCGGTGATATATAATTTTACTATATTTCATATTCATAAATGGAGCGATGAAATAATATCTATTTTAGCAGGCTATTACAAAGATGAAATAATCAAAATGTCTCTCACAGTGTCTTAGGCTGGGTTTTCTAGAGAAGCAGACCTAGTGAAGCATATATATGTACATGTGTGGTGCTATAGGATAAAGCACTGGACTGCAAGGTTGGTTTGCCCCACTAGGTTGTTGGTTCAAACTCAGCAGCTGCTCCTAAATTTGAAACCATATACAGGGTGGCTATGAGTCAGAACTAACTCAATGGCACTTAACAATAACAACAATATAAAGAGAAGTTTATTATCTTACAGTTGTAGCATCCCAGGACCCCAGTGAAAGAGAGAGAGTCCTTCCTGTGTGTCCATTATATTGGGAACAAGTCACACCGCCAAGGAAACATCCCTTCAGTTGATTGGCTGCTCAGAGCTGCTCATCATAGAATTAACTATACCTGTACTAGGTTTCACTACTATGGGAATAAGCACATCCCAACTGCCAAACCTCTGGAAATCCTGGCCTAGTTGAGCTGACACAGAATCCTAACCATTACAGTCCACCCTTATCAATTTAAAACCTATAAATGTTGTTGTTGTTGTTGTTGTTGTTGTTACGTGCCGTCGAGTCGGTTCCGACCCATAGCGACCCTGTACAGGGTTTCCGAGGGTGTAAATCCTTACGGGAGTAGAAAGCCTCATCTTTCTCTTGCGGAGCAGCTGGTAGTTTTGAACCGTTGACCTTTAGGTTCACAGCCCGATTCGTAACCAAATAGCACATATAATTTCTAAATAAAGAAAATTTTAAAGTCATATATGTGCCTAACATGATATAACTAAATCATGTGTTACCAGAAACACAGTGGGACCTGTTTTCATCTTAAAAGTCATAAAATAACAAAGCAAAAATATTTGATGCACACATACAAAACAAAATAAAAAATATATATTCATTTAAATGTCCAAAGGGCACATTCTGCAAATCATCCTCCTGCTTATAGGCACACAGCCTTACACAGTCCACGGGCCTTTAGTCCATAGTTACTATCCTTTTTTGCCACTGCCTCTTTTCCAGGCAGGGACCCCACGCTCCATTCATGCACTTCTTTAATGATGGTCCTGGGATCATCTGTTCCTGAAACGAAAGATAACTACTACCTCCATTTAGTTACACATCTTCGACAAATACATTTTTGTTAATCACAATTAATCCTGTGAATAATTTCTCACAATTAAATCATAAAATCCTATCAGCCTCAACCCCTACCCTCTTTCACCAGACCCAGCTAGAAAAGACAAAAACTGCTCAGTGAGGACTCTACCATATCCCCTTCATTCTAAAACTAAGCACATCTGTGAAAGCTTGTAAGCCAGTTTTCATGCCTTTATTGCCACCCCACCCCCATTTTTGCTTTTTGTTGTTAAGTGCCATCAAGTTGCTTTGACTCATAGTGACCCTGTATAGGGTTTCTGCAGAGTGGCTGGTGAGCTTGAACTGCTGATCTTGTGGATCAAACTGACTTTGTAGTGAAGGGTACTAACTTGTAGTGCCACACCAGGACTTTGTCCCTATCAACTTGGTGGAATCCTGGTATGATCCTATAGGATAAGCACTGGACCCAGGGTTGGTTTAAGCAACAAGGTCAGTGATTCAAATCTACCATCTGCTCCCTGGAAATCCTAGACAGTGATGCTGAGTTGTAACTGACTTGGTGGCACTTAACAACAACAACACCAACATCAACCCAGTACCCTGAGGAGACAAGCATGTTCTTTGATCTCAAGAATTTTCCATTCCATTTGGAATTTTGAGCAACTGCATCCATAAGCATAAGTCCAGTTCATCAAATTGGAGCAATTAGCATTTTCTCAGAGTAGCAAACTTCTTTACAGGTGGTCAGGTGCTGGTCAGCTCAACTCTAGCCATCCAAGCTAGGTCAAATGAGCTCCATCTGCAAGCGTGGGAGTTCACAAATACCACCCTGAACTTAAACCAGCTGCCCCCAGTCCTAGCACCCATGGACTAGGTCTGTGACCTTGGGGTCAGGAGTTCACCGAACTCCCCAAACTTCAAACCAGACATCCTTTCCACTTATCTCAAGGTCAAGGGATGCCAGTAGAACATGTCAGAACTTATAGCCAGTGGCTTCATTGCTGCATTTCACTCAATTTCACTTACAAGTAGCCCCAGGCAGTCACCACAGAGCACACAGCAGACTTGTTTCCTTTGACTTTCAGTCTTAGAAGGGAATTTTCTATGATGGGCCAACTTTCCTTGCCTTGATATCTCTGAATCCCAAAACACCAAACTGTTTGCTTTTAATCTCTGCTTGAATCTCCTATTCTCCCAGCACTTCTGGGTTGCTCTGCATATCTTTTCAAATGCAAATGTAC
>NW_006408787.1:449244-453017 GCF_000296735.1 Chrysochloris asiatica | reverse complement strand
GAGGCTGTAAATCTTTACGGGAGCAGAAAGCCTCCTCTTTCTCCCGCGGAGCAGCTGGTAGTTTCGAACTGCTGACCTTGCGATTCGCAGCCCGATTCGTAACCACTAGCCTAGGGGCTGTTGTTTTGATCTCCTCCACAACTCACCACTAGTATCATCATCACTGCCTTAAACTGTATTAAATAAAATAAAACAAATTGTTAATAACATATGTAGTAGGATAGAGCAACCAAGAATTATGTTTTGAAATATTTTATTTTACCTATAAATTTTAGCATTCACTTGGACCATTTTGTGATAATGGGAACAGGTAACAATTACTAATCACAATCATATTCAATTTTTTTTCTTTTAAAGTTCACCTAGATAAAAACTAGAATTGCACTGTACATTATAAAGAATTAATTGATATGCCTTAGCAGAAAATGCCACCTTGAAAACAATTTATGTTTTGTATTTATATGTAGCTATTATTTGTAATAGCTAGAGAGTAAGATTATTATATAGCATTCTCTGGAATAAGATTTTTCCCCCAACTAAACATCCTCTAAATGTGTTTGTTATTAAACATTTCTTGAATTCCGTATCTTTTCAAAGCAAGCATTAAGAAAGTAAAGGTAGAGCCTGTCTTCAATGAAATCACATTGAGGAAGAAATTTCTGAGAACTGTAGAACTAACTCTAGCAAGAAGAGATGATCACTGTTATAAAAGCATATTTGAATTACTTTTAGCAAAAAGAGTAAAGACACAATATATTGACTAGCGGGGTTGGAAGGGGAAAAAAAAAAAAGTAGTAGGATGTTAATTATTATGCATTGTTATTGCTTTTAAAAGAGCTCTGGTAGCGTAGTGGTTACGAATCGGGCTGCAAACCTTAAGGTCAGTGGTTCGAAACTACCAGCCGCTCCGCGGGAAAAAGATGAGGCTTTTTACTCCCGTAAAGATTTACACCCTTGGAAACCCTGTACAGGGTCGCTATGGGTCGGAAACGACTCAATGGCACTTAACAACAACAACAAATTGCTTTTAGGTGCCAATCCATTTGGTAGAGACTCTTAGCAACCAAGACACACAATCTCCAGAAGGTGGCGCTCAATAATGTTTCACCTGTCGATGCTTATGAGGAATTCTGCACTGTTTTCTGTAATCAAAAGACTCTGACGTATCTGACCCTTCAAAGCAATGGCCTGAATATGCTGCCCTTGTTACCTGCAGTACCTCAGGTTGGGGCTTGGTTCAGTTACCATTTCATGCTGGGGTGAGTTCTCACTTGCCCTTAAAATCAACCAGTCCTTAACCTGCCTGAACCTCACAGACTGAAGCTCTCAGATGGTGGTGTGAAGTTGCTGTGTAAATCTCTGAAGGAATCAAACTGCTCCCTGCAGAGATTGTCATTGGAAAACTGTCTTCTTACAGAAGGCTGTTGCGAGGATCTCTCCATTTTGGTTGGAAATGAGAAGCTGACACACCTGTGCTTGGTGAAGAATGAGCTTGGGAATGGTGGGGTGCAGTTTCTGTGTAAGGGCTTGAGTGACCCCAACTGTAAACTGCAGGCCCTGGTGCTGTGGAGCTGCAGTGTGACAGACAACAGGCTGTGATCATCTCTCAAAGTTTCTCCTAAACAAGTCGAGCCTGACGCAATTGGATTTGGGGCAGAATTGCATAGGAGTTACTGGCTAATTTCTCTGTGTGAGGTCTTGAAGGATCCAGTGTGCAACCTGAAATGTCTCTAGTTGTGGGGATGCTCTCTGGTACCTTTCAGTTGCATGGACCTCTTCTCTGCCCTTAGATGCAACCAGAGCCTGACCACTTTGGACCTGGGCCAGAATTCTTTGGGACATAATGGGATAAAGTTGCTGTGTGGAGCCTTGAAGCAGCAAAACTCTTCCCTAACTAAATTGAGGTTAAAGACAGATCCATTTAATACTGAAATGCAAAAAGTTGCTGCAAGAAGTCCAAGACGGCAATCCACAACTACCTATTGAGAATGATGACTACAATCTCAGTAACCCAGGCCTTCTCGTCATGATTTCTTTATGTAAACCATTCCTCCCACAATGGTGATGGTGAATCTTAGTCTTCTGAATCTTCTTAGAAGTTAGCAGGTGACCACATACTTACTGTCTTATTTTGATTCTGTCTTGGGCTTCATGAAACTTGCTCAAACCATTTAACCCTGTTATGTGTGAAATATCTGTATCACTAGATGAAAAGAAATAAAGGTGAACACAATAATAAAAAAAATTCTGCACAGCAGAATTGCTGCAACAACATTGCAATTATTGCTACGCTTGGAACCACTGCTGCTGTCTTTGTACCAATCCATCTCGTTGGGGGTCTTCCTCTTTTTCTCCAACCCTCCACTTTACCATACAAGGTATACTTCTTCTGATAAAGATCCCTCCTGACAATATGTGGGAATTATGAGAGATGAAGCCTGGTCATCCTGGTTTCCAAGGAGTACTCTGGCTGTACTTTTTCCAGATTGATTTGTTCTTTGGGCAGCCCATGATGCTTTCAATATTTTCCTCCAACACCATAATTCAAATGCATCAATTCTTCTACAGCCTTCCTTATTCGCTGTCCTACTTCACATGCATATGTGGCCATTGAAAATACCATGACTTGGATCAGACACTCATTAGTTCTCAAACTGATATCTTTGCTCTTGAACACTTTAAAGAGTACTTGTGCAACAGATTTGATTAATGAAATACATTGTTTGATATCTTAACTGGTGCAACAGATTTGATTAATGAAATACATTGTTTGATATCTTAACTGCTTCTTCCCTGAATGTTGGTGGTTGATTTTAGCAAAATGAAGTCTTTAACAACTTTAATCTTTTAGCCATTTATATGGATGATGCTTGTTGATCCAGTGGTGAGGATGTTTGCTTTCTTTACATTGCAGCGTAACCCATACCAAAGGGTGCGGTCTTTAAATTTCAACAGTATTTTTTAAAGTGCTCTTTGCTTTCAGCAAACAAGGTTGTATCATCTCATTTTACAGGTTGTTAATGAGTCTTCCTCTAATCCTGATGCCACATTTTTCTTCATATAATCAAGCTTCTTTAATTATTTGCCTAACATGCAGATTTTAATTATATGGTTAGAGAATACAACCCTGGCATACACTTTACATAATTTTAAACCATTTGGTATTCTCTTGTTCTATTTGAACAACTGCCTCTTGGTCTATGTACAGATTCCTCAAGAGCACAATTAAGTGTTCTGGAATACTCACTCTGAATTTTTGTCCATATCTTGTCATGATCCACACTGTTTAAAGTATTTGCATAGTCAATAAAGCACAAGAAAAGGTCTTTCTGGTATTCTCTGCTTCCAGCCAGATGTATTTGATGTCAGCAATGATATCCTTCATTCTACATTCTCTTCTGAATCTAGCTTGAATGTCTGGAAGATCTTTGTCAATGTATGCTTGTAGTTGTTTTTTGGATTATCTTTAGGGAAATTTTACTTGCATGCAATACTAATGGTGTAGTCTGATGATTTCTATATTCCATTGGGTCACTCTCTTTGGAATGGGTACAGATATGGATCTCTTCCAGTCAGTTGTCTTCCAAATTTCTAGGCATAGAAGAGTAAGAGCCTCCAATGCTACGGTGGTTTGTTGAAAGATCTCAATTTGTATTCCATCAATTTCTGAAGCCTTATTTTTTTTTTTTTAACCAATGTCTTCATTGCACCTTGGACTTCTTTCTTCAGTATCATTGACTCTTGATCATATGCTACCTCTTGAAATGTTTGAA
>NW_006408787.1:446382-448655 GCF_000296735.1 Chrysochloris asiatica | reverse complement strand
CACAGCACTACACCAGGACTCACAAGAAGTATTATTAAAAAACATTATATTTCAGTGTTTTCATTTCTCTTGGTTTGAAATGTTATTTAAAAAATACTGGAAATTTTATTTTTTTGTCATGTTCTGACCTTTATTTTTCAAAAAAGAGTTATAAGAGCAGAATTTTGAGTAAGACACCAATACACACATCTTTCTACAGGAGGTTAGGACTTCACCAAACAGGGGAACTATTAGAGGATAATTACTTTTATATTAAACTATAGAATTTAAAAATCATAACCACAGGCAAAAACTTGCACTGATAATGAGCTAAAATGAAAAATTTTCAAGTCCATAGCTGTGACTCCATATTTATATGCTCTACTTGATATGCTTTGCCAAATGACTACAATTTATACAGCTGTTTTTTTGAGGCAAGAATATTTCCCTTGCCTCTTAATCCTGACTGGGCTAGTTCGAGCAGGGCAGGTTGCTGCTGATTAAGACATTTCCATGAGTATTTGGAGTCAAGCAATGAACGGTGCAACCAAGGTCTGATGCTTATGACCAGGGTGTCTTAGAGATGTGGCAATTTCTAGAAACAGCTCCAGAAAGTCTGCAAATTCCTAGATAAAGACTTGGCTTCTGTGACTGTCTTAATTCATAATTCCTTTGCTAGCATAGATTATCCCAAGAACTATGTTCCCACTTGAACTTGGGGACCTCTCTATTCAGTTCAAATTGAGAAAACAGGGAAAGTGGCAGTTTCATAATAAAAGATTTGTATTCCGTTGTCGCTGTTACCAAGGAGGGGGCAAAGAGTGTTAGTTCAGGGAAGATGCAGAAATCTCCTTGGAAACCCTCAGGCTGAGAACCAAGACCTGTTGTATATAGGTGATTTACCTCCCTGGTTGATTCAAATTTCTGGCGTGAACTTCTGATTACATAAAGCTGTTTCTCATCTATCTGTCATAACATATAACAAGATATTTTAAAAGATGTCTGACAACCGATGTGAAAAGCTATTTTCTTTCCAGACTAGCTTTTCCAAATGGTAGTACATTGATCAGCCGAGCAGTTTAATGAATCTGCCATCTTGCATCAGCAGTATTCTCTAAATTAAGTCATATTCCATATAAAAACCTTATTGTTATTCAGGGAACTTCCCAGCTACAGCTGTAAGATTGGATTAAATCAATATGTTCCTATGAGGAACAGCTTGTTGGGGAAAGGCAATGTGAAAATGCACAGGATAACAGCAGAAGAAAAATTACAGCATTTCATTTTACTAATAAAGTTTTCAGGTGTGTGCTCATATCCTTTTAATGTCACTTTTCAAAGATGCACCTTTTCTGGAATGAAATGTTTTATTGCCCCCAAAGGATATGGATAAGAGCTCTTGCAAAGTGAGAAGATGGATTTTAACAGACCCACTTAGCTAATAGTAGCATAGCTTACATAGTTAAGGCCAGATCTCTGGGCTTGAATAGTTCATTACTGAGTATATTGGCCTAATGATCTGCTGAAATTAATCTGGGATGAAATTATATTAGTTCTGTGTTTATCTCTGCATTTAAATGGCGACTCTAAGTGACATTCCTATCCTGTCAGGATTATGGATAAATAAGAAAGTAGCAAAGAATTTATTTGTAAATTAGACCAAAAACCAAAAGGAGCTCTGGTAGTGTAGTGGTTACGAATCGGGCTGCTAATCTCATGGTCAGCAGTTCGAAGCTACCAGATGTTCCACTGTACAAAGATGAGGCTTTCGGCTCCTGTAAAGATTTACAGCCTCGGAAACCCTGTACAGGGTCGCTATGAGTCGGAACCGACTCCAAGGTACATCACACACACACACTATGTGTTAAAGATTAGTACTGCTTCACAAGATTTTCTTTTTTTAATTTAAGGTTTTTATAGTAGATTGAGTGAAACTTTACAGGAAAGATAATCATTTCACATTCAACAAATCATACACCTTGTTTCATTACAATGATTATAGTCCCCTCCATGTACCATCAATTAAAAATATTCCTCTCTATTAATTTTAGCTCTTTTTTGTTTTTTTAAAACATACATATATAATAATTTACACTACCAAAGGATGCATTCTGCAAGTCTGCATCCTGGCTACCATCTCTTAGTCTCTCTTCCCATGAATCTAGAGTTCTCAGCTGCTACTTCTCTCCATGTCCCCATTTCTGCCTCCATCTCTGGTGTTACTGCTTCTCTGGATAAGGTCTCGCATTCCACTAGTGTTCTTCTCCATTGATGATCCTAGGGTCCTTTGTTTC
>NW_006408787.1:409076-415797 GCF_000296735.1 Chrysochloris asiatica | reverse complement strand
CCTCCACGTGAGAGAGATGAGGCTTTCCGCAACTTGCAGTTAAACAGCCTTGTGGCCCAGTATTCCGTGTTGTTATTGGCGCTCCACACTACACGTCTCGCTGCTGCTGGAAGTTCTCGCTGCAGGCCTGATCCTGCTTAGCTTCTGAAATCAGAGGCGATCCAGCGTATTCATGGTAAAAAAAAAAAAAAAGGATTTTAGAAGGAGGTACACGTGGCTATCTGCAGAAGATACACCAGAGCCTCTCCTGTGACTATGATTCCGTTTTCCAAACTACAGTGTGTAGAATCTCTGTAAAATTCAGTTCTAGAGGAAGAATCGGGTAGAGAAGAACAAATTGTGGTGAGTTCTGGGAGGTGTCAGAGAGCATTAATACAAATAAAAAATAAACACATAAATAAAACCTTGACAATGTACAATTTTGAAAATTACTATTACACCAGCCAAACAAATCCTTAACCACCTTTTAAATGGATTCTTTTATACCATTTTACTACAGAAAGAATATCAAAGATATTGAAACAGAACAAAACAACTTTTCAGTGCCCAATTTCACATTTAAGTTTCACCTTGAATTTGCAAACTCAGAGTTTTGCATTATAACCTCAAATAGTCTGTGTAAGAATTATATTTGAAAACTACCTTACCAAACAAAAAATAAGCATTAGGCCCTTTATTACCAGCTGCAGACCCTTTTTCCCTTCTACAGGGATAGGGGATTGTCTTCTACGGACCACCTCCCCCAGTTTTCTTTTTAGTTCCACTCCCAAGTGTGGAGTTTCCAGCTCTCCCTATTGCCTTATTTAAACCTTATCCATGAGTCAATCTTTCCTTTCTCCTCTTCAGTCAGAGGTCTCATATTTACCTTCATCCACCTGTGGTCCTCTCTAATCCTAACCCAATCTTACAATTAGGTACCATTGCAAAAGATTCATAAGTTAATTTCTAGTTTCATGAGGGGAATCATTTTTCCTTCACTTCTTTATCTCTGGACATTCTCTTTTGAAATGGGCTGTCTCCCCACAACATTCATCTCCTGGTGGGCTTAGGAACCTGGCTCAGTCCTCGCTTCCCTTTCCTCTGAAAAGGTTAGCAAAGCAGAAAGGGCTAACTCTACAATCACTGTTCCACTTCCCTCGAGAAAGGGGTCTTGTTCTAGTCTCTTATTTACTACTTTATTCATAGTAAATACCATGATTCTGGCTTTCTGCCTCTGTATTTCCTCCTCTCTCCTTACAAAAACTTTCTGAGCTTCTCTTAACAGTTCATCATCTCTGTCTTTTTCTGTCCTTTAAGAGAGAACATCTTCAGAACTGATTCCGCTCTCCCTAATGCTGAACAAAGAGCATAAGCTATTTCCTTCTGAGAAGGCTGAGTTCTATCGTTTACATGAAGGACTAGGGCCTGGCAGACCCAGTCCTCATTGGAACCAAATTGAGGCCAGAACACAGATGATGAATGGATTCATTCTTTTGGCCAAATAAAACAACAATATTTTAATTTTTTTTCCAGGTTGGGGGATTGATTGTCCCCACAAGCCCTCAATATTCACCTTAAAGGACTGACAGGAGGAATGTCTGTGTGAGTCTCTCCTGCTCCCTTCTTCCCTAGGGCTAGAATTCCATTCCCCATTTTGTTTTGGTCTTGGTGTCTGAGTTTCCTTGCATACTCAACCTCCCAAAATTTCCCCATGTTTGGGTACTCATGGAGATTTCTTGCATACAACACAGAGATTTCACTTTGTCTTTCTCCGACTGGATTGGGACTCTGCACTCACCTCACATTCAAGATGCATCTCAGGCACACAACCCCCCAAAATGCCTGACCACCAGGGCAATACTTAGTGTCCAATTTTCCTGCCCTGGCCTGTGCATAGATTGCTTGGTAGCCGCAGTTACTCTCTTCTCAGTCCTCCATGTCTCTCTCGTTAATTCTGATCACCTTTGAACAGTCTCTCAGGTCTTTTTCTGGCTCTCACTGGGAGGTATTCAACCCTGTGGAGTAGGCCTGCCAAACCAAGGCGGTTGGTGTCTCCTTTTCTACCAGGGCTGCCACTCCAAGCGGGCAGAAAATCCTGGATGGGCCCCAAATGTGTGAGAAATGTTTACACTGACACTCAATCCAATCTGTACTTATTTTAGCGAGAGTGAGGTTTTCTTTATTTGATTTTGCAAAATTGGGCACACAGCCCTGTAGACACAGGCAGATGCATCAACACATCTTTATCATATGTTTGATCAATTTCACACTGAAGAAGTTGGTAGAATTCTTCAATTTCATCATCACTCTTGGTGTTTAATTTTTAGTAATAGTGGTATTAACCCATTCTGTCTTGTAGGCATATGCATATTTTCCTATCACAGACAACATTTCCTATCACAGACAGATCATGAAATATTTTTTGTTTGTTTTTGATGATGATGAGTGTGACATTCCTTTTCAATTTGTCATTCAGATAATAGTAAATCATATGATTGTCAGATTCAAAATGACCAGAATACTCCTTAGAAGCCAGAACGGCCAAACTTCATCTCTTATACTTTAGAAATAGTACCAGGAGGCAGCAGTCCCTGGGAAAGGACATCATGCTTGGTAAAGTGGAGGGTTCATGGAAAAAAGGAAGACCTCCAATGAGATGGATTGGCACAGCGGTAACAACAATGAAATCAAGGGTAACAACTATTGTGAGGTTGGTGCAGGACTGGGTAGTGTTTCACTCTGTTGTGCCTAAGGTCATTATGAGTCAGTACTGACTCGATGGCACCTGACAGTAACAACAATATGACCTGCCAGAACAAACCAATCTGTGTAAAGCCAGAATGCTCTTTAGAAACCAAGAGGGTTAGACTTTTTCTCCATACTTGGGACATTTTATCAGGAGGGACCATTCCCTGGAGAAGGACAGCATGGTTGGTAATGTGGAGTGTTAGATAAAAAGACAAAGACACCCCAAAAAGATGCAATGGGCTCAAGCATAGTAGCAATTATTAGGATGGCACATGTCTGGGTAGTGTTTTGTTCTGTTTTACATGGGATCGCTAAGGGTCAGAACTGACTCAATTGCATCTAACAACAACAATGATTTGGAATCAATCCAGTGGAACACAATAGCCACAACAACAGAAGAAGTTAACAAATAGAAAGCTGCATTAAAATGTAAGCAATACTCTCTGAAATCAACAGGGCAAAGTGGTGGTAATGTGGAGGTCAGGGAAAATTCCTTCATTCATCCATTAATTTAAAAAATGTTTGTTTTATTTTTATGCTTATTATGTGGTGGACACACAGAAAATGGTGATTCACAGAAGTGATTAGTATCTGCTCTTAGTTTTTCAGTTAGTAAATGAAAAATGAAGATAGTGTTGAATATGGACTAGAAGGATGAACTTATTTTTGTTCACTTGTAAAGATAAAGGAGCAATAAATCACACAGAAAAGACAACTTGTGTCTAGGAACACAGAGGAGTTTGGGGTAAACAAAGATGTGGGAATAGGTATCTTTAGTGGAATGTGCAGTGAAGGATGCAGAATTCATTAATCATTTTGCTCTGAGTGAAATAGGAAATTACCGGAGTTTTTAGGCATTGCAGCACGTAGTCTGATATACATTTTTGCAGGCTTCTATGTTGACAGACTGACAAGATGCAAGCATAGTACTTGCATATCAATGCAATGGGTGAAAAATTGTTAATGTAAAGTACATATATTGATATCTTTGTTGTTGTTGTTTTTAGTTCCTTTAAGCCAGTCCCAAGTCATAGCAATCTTATGTACAGCAGAACTAAGCACAGCCTGATCCTGTGCCAACCTCACAATTATTGTTATGTTTGAGCCCATTGTTTCAGCCACTGTGTCAATCCTTGTTTGAGGTCTTCCTGTTTTTCAGTAACCCTACACTTTAACCAAGCACAATTTCCAAATTTTTCCTTAGAAGTCTTGCCATCCTCACTTATATGGAACATTCTTTAATCTCTTTAAAAATGTGAAAAAGTAAAGATGTAGCTTTGAGAACTAAAGTGTACCTGACCCAAGTTGTGGTATTTTTTACTGTATACATTTTAAAGCTAGACAATGAGTAAGGAGATGGAAGAAGTATTGATACATTTGAATCATGGTGATTCAATTGATGAAGAATACTTAATAACCCATTTCAAAAAATGAACAAATATATATATTGAAAGTACAGCAAGTATTCACCTCACATACTTGGGATGTTATCATGAGGGATTAGGCTCTGGAAAAGAACATCATGTTTGGTAAAATAAAGCATCAATAAAAAAGAGGAAGATCCTAAATGAGATGGATTGAAGGGTGACTGCAACAGTGGGTTCCCCCATTATTGTGGCAATGTCACAGGACAGAGCAGTGTTTTGTTCTGTTGTACACTGGGTCACTATGAGATCTGAACCAACCAAACAACACTTTACAAGTTCATTTAAAAGATAGAGTCAACAGGATTTGAGAATGCATTGAATATGTGGTATCAACCAGACATAAGCACCTTTCCTAGGTGTCTAGCCTAAGAGAATAGAAAAATGGAGTTTCCAATTACTAAGCAAGAGAAGACTGTGAGAAGAGTTACTTTCACTGAGATTATCAGGAAGTTAATATTTGACAATTGTATTTGACATATTTATCTTCTAGTGGCAATGTAAAGTCTTCTGTTGAATTTATTAGTCTAGAGTTCAGGAAGGATATTGGGGATGGAGCCATAAATTTGGAAGTTATTGGCATGTTGCTGGGATTTAAAACCCTGAGGCTGAATGAGATCACCAAATATGTAATTGATTTAGAAAAGAAGAGATGTCTCAGGACAGAGCCCTAGGCATTCTACATTTTAGAGGTCAGAGAAATTAGAAGAAACAAAAAAAAATAAGAGTATATAGGAACTTACAATAAAGGAAAAAGAGAAAATAGTAGGTTGTGGTGTCCTGAAGGCCAAGAAGGCAAATGTTGGGTCAAATGTTGCTAATAGGACATAACGAAACTGGATAAGAGAAGGAAGAAGAGTAGCAGAATGTTTGCAAGAGGATGGAAAACACCCAGAAAAGAAGAAAATAGGATGCAAAAGAGGCAAAGGGTAATGGCCAAGGTATCCCCTATTTCTATGTTTCCATGGCCTAGATCTGTGGTTTTAGTCCACCAGATGCACCACAGAAGAAAGATGAGGCTTTCAGTTCCCAAAAAGCTTTTAAAAGTCTCAGAAATCCTATACAGTGTTGCTGTGAATCAGAACTGACTTGATGGCACTTAACAGGAACAACATGTCCTAGCATAAGACTGACTGAACTTAAAATACTTGACAGATTAATGTTTGCCACGGGAGATAAGTCAGAAAGATGGTATGATTGAACATTAATCCTTTGCAAATTCATCCATTGTTTCAATTTTACTGAAGATTTTACATTCATATATTTGACAGGTATAAAAATGGATATGCTCAGATTCTTTGGTACATGAAGAGTTTAAAACATCATTGTATTTTCCCAGTCTCAAGGTACAAATTCTCCTATGGATCATGATGCAATTCTAATGAAAATGATGTATTTCTGTAATTGCATATTCATGATACTATAAACATCTAAAGCAAATCACCATTATGTTGAAGGCTGCTATATATGTTGATGAATATTAATTGCTAATTACTATGCATCTGTATTTCAGTGTTCAAATGGAACCCTCCACATCTATATATAAAATACACACAAGAAATGTTTACTGTTTTATTATCTCATTTCATCAAACTCTAGCCCTACTATGATCCCTGTCTTGAATACAGATTTCATTACCATTTATTCTTATGCAAATGATCACATTGAGATCAAAAGGAGGGATGTCATGTCTCCTGAAAAAAATCATCTTTTTCAGGGTAAATATTCACCCATAAATACTTTCTTCCATGGCTGTTTTAACATTTGGCAAAATGTGTTTTTGCTTCAATGTCCCAACATCACTTAGGTACGTCTGGTCCATTGTAATGGGATCTATAAAAGCCTTTCAAGAGAAGAAGCACTGTTTGGAATCTCTTACAGGTCTAGAGCACTTTATGGATTTTAAAGTGTGTTAAAATAATGCCCTATCACTTGATTGGATCCTCATATCTCTCCTGGGTTTCAGGAGGCCAGCTGAGAGGATCTGAGAGTAGCTGTTAGAGTAGAAGGAAAAGATTTATAAAGAGTGCATGCTAGGGAAGTATATTTTGGGAGGAGGCATTGAAATCTTAAGTTGGGAGACAGTTATTTCAGTTTTCTAAATCAGCAGCTATACCAGAGGAAATAGTGGTTGAATGTTGATATAAGATTCCATATCCAAAGATGGTTATGGGAAAGGACCACCAGTGTTGGATCTAATGAGACCTGGTTCCTGAAGAAAGAGGATCAGATTCAGTCTTTTCAAAAAACACAGATTGTGTTTTTATAAGTATGAGGCTGTAAAAGTTTGTCTTGGAAATTGATTGTGAAATAGAGGATAAGAGGTTATTCCTTATGCTCAAAGATATTAAACTGAGAGGCTGCTATGTGGTTATTGACATGTTACTAACATTAAACCTACTTTATTTTCAGAAATTTATTTTCTGACATTTAGAACTAGTTTTATGCTATACTGCAACAGTCTGAATTTTAGAAATTCTAAACAAAAACTTTTGTTAATATTGAGTAAAGCATTTTAAACAGATCTCACACTTATTTAATTTCCTTTTTAAAATTCTGAGATCAGAAAT
>NW_006408787.1:398033-400418 GCF_000296735.1 Chrysochloris asiatica | reverse complement strand
ACTTTGGACATATTGTCAGGAGGGACCAGTCACTGGAGAAGGATATCATGTTTGGTAAGGTGGATGGTCAGAGAAAAAGAGGAAGACCCCCAATGAGATGGATTGGCCAAGTGGCAGGAAGCATGGATGGACTCAAACGTGTCAGCAGTAGTAAGATTGGCCCAGGATCAGGCAGTGTTTTGTTCTGCTGTGCATAAGGTCCCTCTGGGTCGGTACCCACTCTAAGGCACCTAACAACAACAACAACAACAACAATGTCTAGGAAATCAATCCTTGCATGTTCTATATCATTTTTGACAACTTCCAATTTTCCTAGATTTATACTTTTTACATTCCGCATTTGAATTATGAATAGATGTTGCAGATATTTATCCTTATTTTGAGTACTGATCCACCAGCAAATGAATGTTCTGAAAGCTTTACTCCATTTTAGTCATCAAGGTAGGTTTTACTTGAGGAAGCAGCTCTTCTTCAGTCATATTTTGAGTGCTTTCCAGAACCGGAGGGGCTCAAATTCAGGCCTACGTCTGTGTATATTCTGGTACTATTTACAGTGTTTCTATATTAAAAATTGTGGTGCTGTTTGTTAGGTTTCACTGCTATTCATAAGATTTTCAATAGCTAAATATTCAAAAGTAGTTCACCTCTCCTTCTTCCTAGTCTGTGTTAGTCTGGAAACTCAGCCTTAACCTGCTCATCATGGTTGACCCTGCATTTGTTACTAAAAAAAAAAAAAGGTCTTATTACTTTTTGTCATAATTATGGTTATCTGTATTCAGGAAATTTTCTGTTACATCCCTTTTAAACTAATTGTGGTCCAAGTACCTTTTAATACAGTTTTGTACTCCCTATAGTTATTGGTGAGGGGAGAATGGTGATTTCATAGGATAATCATTGGATTATGAATCTGAAGGTTGGCAGTTCGAGCCTACCAGTCATGGGGGGAAAGATGAAGCTTTCTACTCCTTCAACAATTTTTAGAAAGCCTCAGAATACCTATATCAAGTCACTATGAGTCAGAGCCAACTCATCGGACTTAACAGCAGTAACAATAGTAGATATTGATAAATGTATTCCCTGAGATGAATAGTCAATAAATGTCCCTCCTTAAATGGAAAACAGTGCTTTCCAGATTTATCAGAAGATAAGAATCACTTGTTACACTTACTAAAATAAAATTCCTTGACACCCACTCCAGCATGATGAATTAGAAATTTCAGGGAAGAGAACCCATTTTCATGTCTTTGTCATTTGGGAAGCTGTAGATAACTGATACATTATTATTTAAAACAAAACAAAAAGCTAATTTGAGGGTTGTTTCCACTAACACAAAATGGCTGGATAAAGGTAGAGAAAGACAAAGAAATATGGAATGGAAGAGGTAAGAAATGATACATTCTATGATAAATTTGAGTTTGTTGGGGATGCAGTAGAAAGTTAAGAAAGTTTAAAAGTTTAATGCTTGATGACTTTTATATTCTTTGTTGTAAAACAAACAAACTTGCATTCATCGACTGAGGGAAGAAACAGAGGAGCCATAAGGTGCTTGATGAAATTTGAGCATATTTGAAAGAAATGGGAGAAGGGACCAAAAAGGAACATCAAGAAAAGGACACAGTGACAGCTGAACACTCTTCTGAGATAAGAATCTTAGAAATTGTGCTACTTATATATTTACTTCCAATGAAAACTATATGACAGAATAATGGGATACTGCTTCCAAATTTAGGTTATATAAAGATTGTAGCTTCCAACTTGAGCATTTTTCATTCACTCTCTCTTAGATTACTCATCCTGGGGGATACCAGCTGCCAAATTGTGAAGAAGACTTGTACAGGTGCCAACTGAGTTAGCTTAGAAATGTATCACCTGAGGCCTGAGAACAGCCACATGAATTAGCATCTGAGTTCTATGAATAACATGTCATTTTATAAGTAGATTCCCCAGCTCCACTTGAGCCTTCAAATGGTATCTGCTCTAGTGTTTAGCTTGACTGCATCCAAATGATGGAACTTGAGGTAAATCAACTACACCTGATTTTCATATTCAAAGAAACTGTGAAATTATACATTTTTGTTCTAAACTACTAAATTATAAAGCAACTTGCTAAACAACAGGTAACTATTATAGCAGGCATGCATGGAAAAGAATTAGACAAAACAAAGGAAAAATTTGGACATTGAGTTTTAACAATATCGAACAACTTTTGTAATTATATTTGTTTCTTTATATTTTGAAAAGATTTGTAGGATTGAATGATATTGATAGAATTCTTGCCTTCTGGAGGGAGACCTGGAGTCCTGGGTGGAACTATAAGATAAGTACTGG
This sequence comes from Chrysochloris asiatica, assembly GCF_000296735.1. Classification (NCBI taxonomy): domain Eukaryota; kingdom Metazoa; phylum Chordata; class Mammalia; order Afrosoricida; family Chrysochloridae; genus Chrysochloris; species Chrysochloris asiatica. Next base: position 398,090 of record NW_006408787.1, on the reverse strand, counting down.
TTGCTAACCTCAAGGTTGGTGATTTGAGCCCACCAGTTACTCCTCAGAAACCCTATG
>NW_006408787.1:396988-397933 GCF_000296735.1 Chrysochloris asiatica | reverse complement strand
CCTCATCTTTCTCCCGCGGAGCGGCTGGTAGTTTCGAACCGCTGACCTTAAGGTTCGCAGCCCGATTCGTAACCACTACGCTAATGAAGTATGAAATTCTGATAGTTTTTCAAATGACAAAGGAAGAACACTAGCATTTTGATCGTCTAGCCTTAGTAAATAAAACACCACTATTTTCCTATGTGAAAAACCAAACGGCCATCACTCGTCTGTCCATTTATCGTACTGTGGTGGCTTGTGAGTTGCTGTGATTCTGAAAACTATACCACTGGTATTTTAAATACCAGCATGATGGACAGGTTTCAGATGAGCTTCCAGACAAAGACAGACTAGGAAGAGTGATGAACTACTTCTGAATATTTAGTCACTGAAAACTTTATGAATAGCAGAGAAACACTGTCAGATGTAGAGTCGCTCAGGTTGGAAGACACTCAAAGTGCGACTGGGGAAGAGGTGCCTCCTCACAGTAGAGTTGACCGTGATTATGCAAATGTAGTAAAGTCAGTGGTAGAAAAGCCTGCGGGACCTTCATTTGCTGATTGGGTACAACTCAAAATGAAGAGAAATAGTTGTAAACATCCATTGAAAATCAGAACGTGGAATGTATGAAGTATGAATCTGGGAAAATTGGAAGTTGTCAAAATAAAATGAAAGGCATTGACATTGATATCTTAGGCATTAGTGAGCTGAAAGGGACTGGTATTGGCCATTTTGAATCTGACAACCACATGGTTTACTATGCCAGTAATGACAAATTGAAGATAAATGGTGTTGCATTCATTGTCAAAAAGAATATATATAGATCAAGTCATGAAGTACAACGCTGTCTGTGATAGGATAATATCCATACGCCTACAGGGAAGCCCAGTTAATGCCACTATTATTCAAATTTATGCACCAACCACTAAAGCCAGTGAGGAAGAAATAGAAGAATTCTACCAACTT
>NW_006408787.1:394986-396642 GCF_000296735.1 Chrysochloris asiatica | reverse complement strand
CATACTTCGGACATATTGTCAGGAGGGACCAGTCACTGGAGAAGGATATCATGTTTGTAAAGTGGAGGGTTGAAGAAAAAGAGGAAGACCCCCAACGAGATGGACTGCCACAGTGGTAGCATCAATTGCCTCCATTGTAACAATGATTGTGAGGTTGGCCCAGGACCAGGCAGTGTTTCGTTCTGTTGTGCTTAAGATCGCAATGAGTCAGTACCAACTCTATGGCACCTAACAACAACAATAACAATTCAATGGGAGCTAAACAACAAAATTCTTACTTAAAAATAAAATGGATGTCGATTGACATTCGTTCTCTTGCTTTGTTTTTTTGAGGCGATGAAGTTAAGGGAGCAGGGGAGTGAAGAAATCTTGGCCTGCTGTGCCTGCTATACTCTCATGCTAAAACAATATGGAAGCAAGCTGCCAGACATAAGAGCAGAGGATGAATTGAAACAACTCATTTTTTATATTTTCTAAATCTCTAACCCTCATTCATGAAACAAATTCCAAAACAATGTAACACTTGGTAATGACTATACCTATTATGAATTCATAATACTCAGATTGTCTCAAATCCTCAAGTGTCTATAATAGAACTATTTTCCACTGTATATTTTAGTCAGCCAATTAATTAACTTATCCCAAATCTTGTTAATTTTTTTATAAACAGTGATATTTAATAATAGCAGCTAAATATAAGCTATGGATCAGAATTCCTATATTCTATGACTAATGAAATCAATAATTATTCTGGAAGTATAAAGTAAGTAGATGAAAGACAATTCTGGATTTATGTAATAAATGTAAAGATTTAGATAATGTGAGTCTCTTAATCCTGCCTGAATATCAGTAGATCCTTATCCATTACATCAGTAATACTGAATAAATTGGCTTGAGGAATGAGCAATCTTTTTAGAATTATAAATATTTATCCACTTGCCTTTTATATGATATAATACTATTACTTATGCATTCATACTGCTATAGAACTTTGAGAATTGTCCTTGGCATTGATTATTAAATAAGAAACAGACTTCACATGTTGTTGTTAGGGGCCATTGATTCGGTACCGAATCACAGCACAGCAGAACGAAACACTGCCCAATCCTGGGCCAACCTCACTATTGTTGCCATGCTTGAGTCCACCGATGCTGCTTCTTGGCCAATCCATCTCGTTGGGGATCTTCGTCTTTTTCTCTGACCCTCCACCTTACCAAAAGTGATATCTTTCTCCAGTGACTGATCCCACCTGACAATATGTCTGAAGTATGAGACATGAAGTTTGGCCATGCTGGCCTCCAAGGAGCACTGTGGCTGCACCCCTTCCAATGCGGATCTGTTGGTTCTTTTGGCAGCCCATGGCACTTTCAATATTCTTCTCCAACACCATAATGCAAAAGCATCAATTCTTCCTCAATCTTTCTTATTCATTGTCCAGCTTTTGCATGCATGTGAGGTTATTGAAAATATCATGCTTGAGTCAGGCACACCTTAGTCTTCAAGCTGACATCTTTGCTCTTCAACACTTTAAAAAGGTCTTGTGCAGCAGATTTGCATAATGCAATATGTCATTTGATTTCTTGACTGCTGCTTCCATGAGTGTTGATGGTTGATCCTTGACAACATCAATTTTTCTCCATTGATAAGAATGCTGTT
>NW_006408787.1:392314-393886 GCF_000296735.1 Chrysochloris asiatica | reverse complement strand
ACAACTTCCAATTTTCCCAGATTCATACATTGTACATTCCATGTTCTGATTTTCAATGGATGTTTACAACTATATCTCTTCATTTTGACTTGTGCCCCATCAGCAAATGAAGGTCCTGTGGGCTTTTGTCCCATAGGCTTTCAACCTAAGGGGCTCATTTTCCATCACCATATCTGACAGTGTTTCTCTGGTATTCATAAGTTTTCAATGACTAAATATTCACAAGTATTTCATCACTCATTCTTCCTAGTCTTTCTTCATCTGGAAGCTCATCTGAAACCTGTCCACTATGGGTAACCATGCTGGTATTTAAAATACAGGTGTCATAGTTTTCCGCATCACAGCAACTCACAAGCCACCACAGTATGACAAACTGATATTTGAGTGGTAGAGACTTCATATATCAAGTGGTATTTTCAGACATGCATGCATGCATACACACACCTTTTAGAACTCAAGGATTATAGTCCTGGTGTGTTACTGGGGGTTAATGCACTGGACTGCAAAGTTGGTTTGAACCACAAGGTTGTTTGTTCAAAGTCACCAGTCACTCCTCAGAAACCCTATACAGGGTTGCTTTGAGTCAGAACCAATTCAGCAGCACTTAACAGCAACAACAAAATAGTAATACAGGAAAATAGTTGTTTGTAATGAAAAAAAAAAAAACCACTTCTAAAAATATTAAGCTGCTAATTATATAAACTATCAGAAACTTAAAATCAATAGTTTATAGTCTACATATTAATAATAACTTAAGCAAAAAACCAATTTCTGAAAATTAGGACCTCGTTATTTTAAACAATTAGTTAGAATTAAAAGCTACAAACTTGCATTTAAAGTATGGTATAATTCATCAATCAACAAAGGAGAAGATGGAAAAAGTGTCCTTAATAACTTTTTTGTGGATATTATTAATGTGGGACAAACATCTAATCTAATTCCAAGAGTCTTCTTTAGAGCAATTAAGCTGGTACATCTGGTTTATAAAATAGTGACTTGAAAAGTGTCCTCCTAATTTAAGTTAGACACAATCTATTAAATTGCACTGTAAAGCAGTATAACTTAATCGTGAACATAGTTTTTCCTTGTTGGAATCATATCTTTATAGTTACTTTGCAGGTTCATTTTAGAACTTTGCATCTTAGTCAAGTTCGTTAATCAACTATTCTAAACTAAATTCATTGATTCCTGCAGTTTTTCAATTGACTATATTAGAAGCGGTCAAATATATGTGTGTATATATACATATACATATATCTAAATGGGCACACACTTGAGTCATATGTACATGGATAAGTGACATCATATTTCAACACAAGTTGCTTTGGAATACCATAGGTAGCATAGAATTACAGGTGATAGTGTAGGGAAAGCTCAGTTTGTGCTGGAACACTGTGAGAATTAATGTTTTGTGTCAGGTTGACTATGCTACTGTTCTCAGTGGTTTGGTAGTTAAGATGTAGTCATCTCCCATGATGAGATATGGTATGAGCAACTAATTACTTGAAAGGAAATTTCCTCAGGGGTATTGTCTGCTTCCAATTATTAGCCAATTGGACAAAGCTTACTTGC
>NW_006408787.1:389354-390664 GCF_000296735.1 Chrysochloris asiatica | reverse complement strand
CTAGACCAGGCAGTGTTTTGTTCTGTTCTGCATAAGGCCACTGTGAGTCAGAACTGACTCGATGGCACCTAAGAACAACCAACAACATGGTTCTGTTACTTGGTTTTATATCTTTTCCATCTAAGGACTTAACAGTGATGAAGGCACAAACATGGTTGACAAACGATATTGTAATTTTAAATGAAAACTATTTCTCTTAATGGTGGTGGTTGTTATGTGCCATGGAGTCAGTTATGACTCATAATGATCCTGCATAAAATTTCTGAAGCTTTAATCTTTATGGGAGCAAAAGACTCACCTTTCTCTTGTGGAACTGCTGGTAGTTTCAAACTGCTGACTGTGAGATTGGTAGACCAACTTGTAACTTCCACACTACCAGAGGTCCTTATTCTCTTACTACATGGTATGAACTCAAAGGTAACAATGATGTTGTTCTGTGTGTGTCCAAGTGTCAAGGAAACAGAACAAGCATTTCCAACACTGCACAACAATCTGCCTCAGGTAATACCATTTATAAATAAAGCAAATATATTATGAATCAATCAAAGCTGTGCATAAACAAAAAATGTATAAAGAGAAGACAGCATATAAACATATACAGAGGTCTGAAAAGTTTATACTAAATGCATATTTACCAATGGTACAGGGCTTCTGGATAAGGATCACTGTAGCATTATAAAGGAAAAGGTAACTTCTCAATTCTAGGTAAAGGATTGGTAGTCTTCAATTTAAACAAGATTACACTATCTTTGTGTTAATGGAAAGATTCAGAAAAGCAGCAATGATTGGAGCTTAATTCTTTAACTTTAAGTTTTAAGATGAACATAAAATTCACTCTTTTGTTTGCTAATCATAGTCAAAGGATCTGTTGCCAATGATGTTACCGAACTTGTTGAAGGGCTCCTAATCTTTCTAGAGTCAGTTGCCTCTTAGGGCTTGGATTTTCTTCCTAAGAACTGTAGCAGAATTGGTTTCCCACATTGTTGATAGACTTCAATTTCTTTTGATCTTCTCCATTATACCAGGCAGTCAATAACCTGCAATTCTTAATCTGCACTAGACAGACCTCTCAGACTTGTACCATCAGATAATTAAGATATTTAATTTTAGGGCCATAGTGTGACCTTCACTTCGAGCAGCAGTGAGAACTTCAAGTAGCAGCGAGAACTTCGAGCAGCAGTTAAAATGAAGAAAGAACTTCGAGCAACAACTTAAAATGAAGAGAAACAGCTGTAAACATCCATTGAAAATTGGAACATGGAATGTACAAAGTATGAATCTGGGAAAATTGGAAGTTGTCAAAAATGAAA
>NW_006408787.1:385263-386606 GCF_000296735.1 Chrysochloris asiatica | reverse complement strand
ACAACAACAACAACAACAAGTGTGACCTTCTGTATTCTTAATGTTAAAAGGGAACATTTCTTCCTTATCTCTCAAGTTTTCACATCCCTCATGCTTTACTCATACTCTAAACCTCTCTGCACAGAAGAGGAGTGATGATTCAAATAGGACAAACAAAACAAAAAAATATCCTGTGGCTCCATTCCCGTCTACCTACTTCTGTGTATGTATATGTGTACACTTACTCATGATGGAATATAGCCACAGATACCTACTATCTAAGAACAGTTTAGTATGCTCTCACCAAAATATATTAAGGCAGGTTTTGTCTTTGTAGGAAAGCCTTGAATTTTGAGTAGACAAGGGGGATAGGGAGTACTGGTATGGTGCTGAAGGATTAGCACTGGACTTAGAACCAAGGTCAGCAGTTCAAATATAGAAGCTGCTCCTCAGAAACCAGATATAGCATTGCTATGAGTTGAAACCAACAGGGAGGCACTTAACAACAAGGGCTATAGCAATATATCAAACATAATTGCCCAATATGACTAATAGGAGCAGTGATTTAATATTTATATCTTTATCTCATGGACTCTTCTGTTTCTTGAGTAGATTTCAGACACAGAACAAACAAGAATATTATTTAGCAGGCCACCTAACTTTCAAACATCAGGACATTGGCTAAAGTCGTTGGGAAATATTTGAGAAATAAATAAGAAATACAACTTGGTGACTAAATAAGTAGAACAATGTGGGTATGTGTTTTTAGGCATTAGCTTAGTATTGTCAGTGTTAAGGACTATTAAGCCTAATAATTTAAAGAGATTCTGTTGTCTCAGGAAGGTACTGTTTATATTTGTGATTATAGTTTCTAACTTCTAGATAGATATGTAGGATTTGTTGCTGTTAAGTACTATTGAGTTGTTTCTAACACATAGCAACCCTATACATGGCTTCCAAGGAGAAACTTAAGGATCTGAATCACTGACCTCTTAGTTAGCAGTCCAGAACTTATCCTGCAGAGCTTATCTTCCACCAGAACTCTTTGTTGAAGCTGTTGTTAGGTGCCATCGAGTTGGTACCAACTCATAGCGACCCTATGCACAGCAGAATGGAACACTGTTTGATCCTTGGCCAACCTCACTATTGTTGCCACGCTTGAGCCCATTCATGCTACCATTTTGCCAGTCCATCTCACTGGGATCTTCCTCTTTTTCTCCTACTCTCCACCTTACCAAACATGATATCCTTCTCCAGCAACTGGTCCCTCCAGACAATATGTCTGAAGTATAAGAGATGAAGTTTGGCCATCCTGGCCTCCAATGAGCACTCTGGTTGCACCCCTTCCAATACAGATCTGTTGG
>NW_006408787.1:379139-384789 GCF_000296735.1 Chrysochloris asiatica | reverse complement strand
CATATTGTAGGTTGTTAATGGGTCTTCCTCCAATCCTGATGTCATGTTTTTCTTCATATAACTCAGCTTTTCAGATTATTTGTTCAGCATACAGGTTGAATAAGATTCTGGTAAATGTGGAATTTTGTACTGGACTGAGTCTTGCAGTTTTGATCAGAGACATAAAGCTGTTTGGATCCAGTATGGCACATAGAAAGTTTAAGTCTTGGGCACAGGCCTCCATAAGGCAGAGAAAAAAAGGGGTCTTCATGTGAAGTCTCTGATATTTGACCTTACCTCTTCAGGCACAACTGTTGCAAAAGAAGGCATAACAGTCGCAAAAAAATATTAGCAAAGAAGGTCTTTTGTCCCAAGAAAAGCTCACTTTGAAGCAGTCTGAATTCTTATATTGCTTTTTCTGGCCAGGTACACAGGCCAAGAGACTGGAACTTTTAACTATGAAGGTGCTGCAGAACACTATAGATTGAGGTTTACGTAGTTATTACAAGATAGAGATACTAGATCAGATACTCTAAAATTCGGCTCCTTTCTATGTTGTTTTTAATTACCTCCAGGATCAGGACAAGGAACTGAATCCTAAGAACAATGCTGAAACAGAAAACCTCAAATGTATTAATTACACTTAGATCTTATCTTACCAAGGTTTCAATTTCTGGGGCTGGAGATAAAGATTTTGACCCATATAAGAGCAGTACTTTTATTAATAAATAAATAACGAAAAACTGTATGTTCTTATTAGTAAGAGACTAACAATATCATGTAAGGAGCCCTGGAAGCATAGCAGGTTTCATGCTGGGCTGCTAATCATAAAGTCAGCAGTTGAGGTCCACCAGGTGCTCCCCAGGAGAAAGATGAGGCTTTTCTGCTCCCTTAAAGATTAAAACCTCAGAAAACACTATATAGTCACCCAGTCCAACTCCAGAGCACACAACCCCCACTACTACATCATCTACTTGGCATTAAACCGAAATATAACTCAACAAAATCATTGCAAGGCCAGAAATGAAAAGGAATTCAAAGGTTTTGTTTTCCTGGGAGGAGCCCTGGTGATGCAGATTATCTCTAAAGATGTGTAGAGGTTTCCTAGAAATCTATAAAAGATAAAGACTTTGGAAGTGAAGGAAGAAACCATGTCAAGCAGGAGGGAAAAGCAGGTAAGAAGGTTGTGAGATATCCGGAAGCAGTTAAAATCCACTGAAGGAGGTGAAAAGTGCTTACTGCTTCACAATTGTGCTCAAGAGAATCTTTAAGATTTGCCAAGTCAAAACTAAAGTCAACAGAAGGAAGTTGCATCATAATATCTGTTTAAAGCCAGATTAAAACACCGAGCAATGTTGTGACACTATCTGAATTCTGAACCAAAAGAAGTGACTGTATGCAGTATTCAATGCTCGTTACTGAAGAAAATCACCTCTTCAAGGCCCTACAGAGCACAGTTCTATCCTGATACATATGTTGGTATTGTCATTAAATGCCATTGAATCAGTTCTAATTTACAGTAATCCTGAATAGCAGGGTTGGGTTTGAATTGCCAACCTAGAGGTTAACAGTTTAATGCTTATCCTACAGTGCCAAACAGGATCTCCATTAGTCAGATTGATTCAATGGCAACTGGCTTCAAGGGTTACGAATATGAATGGAGGTGTCCTAGCAGCGCAGTGGGTGAAGCACTGGATTGACTCCACTGAGTTTTAATGTAAGTGTAAATAAGAGATTAGATTGGGAAATCCAAAAATGATCCAATCATGTAGAAACTGTGGGCGTTTTTAAGCTTGTGATCTCTGAAAACAGTTGGAAACCATTGGAAGTTAGTAATATAGGGAGTTGGAATTCTGTTGTGGCTCTGTAGGATCAACACAGGACAGTTAACTACAAGTTTCACGGTTCAAATTCACCAGGCACTCCTTGGAAACTCTATACAGTGTTGCTACGAGTCAAAGTTGATGTGGCATCACTTAACAATAACACCTGCAACAAATGTAGGGACTCTAGGGTCATACCTTTAGTTTTAAACAGTTCAGTATGGCTACTTAATAATGAACAGTCTCCTGAGAAAAGTGTAGATGAAAAACCTGCCGCTGAGAGGATGTTGCTCTCATTATCCATTCCCTGAGTGTGTTGCCTGCCTATCCATCTCCACACGGCTGTTCCTTGTTTCTTTCTTTTGGATCATCTCACTGCCAACAATTTTTTTCTAACTCAAAATATCAAAACCCCATAAATAAATTATTGCTCAACTCATATCCTGCCTGCTTCATACATCTAACCATCTTTATCCTCTAAAAGTTAATTCTTCTTACTTTTGTCTGATTCCTTTACCTTTGGAAAATTTTGTACCATGTTATCACTCTCAGTACCATTCTCTTTTACTATGTTTTAGCTACAAATATTTTTCTCATCTTCAATTAATTTATGAATTATGAAAACATTTGCATATATTATCTGTGTCCTTCAAGGATATAGGATACTGATTGTATATATTATTCTAGTTAAGGGCAATGAGTCAATTCCAAATCATAGTGATCCTGCACAAACTTTCCCTAAGGAGCAGTTGGTGGGTTTGAGCTATAGACTTGTGGTTCAAATTCCAGTGCTTGTCTTGCATTGCTACACCAGGAGTCTATATAATTTTATATTGTTGTTGTTGTTGTTAAGTGCTGTTGAGTCAGTTCCATCTCATAGTGACCCTATACAGGATTTCCAAGGAGCAGCTGGTGAGTTTAAGCTGGCCTGGTGAGTTTGAACTGCCGTCCTTGTGGTTCAAGCCTACCTTGTATTCCAGTGCTTTAGCCCATAGTGCCACACCATTGTTGTTGTTGTTAAGTGCCGTCGAGTCGATTCCAAGCCATAGCGACCTGTGCAGGGGTTTCAAGGATCAGCTGGTGAGCTTGAACCACCAACCTTGCAGTTCAAATGGCTTTGCAGTCTGACTCATTAGCCCACAGCACCACGCCAGGACTTCTTTGCTGTTGTTGTTAGGTGCCATCGAGTCGGTACCAACCCACAGCGACCCTATGGACAGCAGAATGGAACACTACCCGATCCTGGGTCAACCTCACTACTGTTGCCACACCTGAGTCCATCGTCTCATTGGGGGTCTTCCTCTTTTTCTCTGACCCTCCACCTTACCAACATGATAACCTTCTCCAGTGACTGGTCCCTCCTGACAATGTGCCCAAAGTATAAGAGATGAAGTTTGGCCATCTTGGCCTCTAAGGAGCACTCTTGTTGTTGTTGTTGTTGTTATGTGCCGTGGAGTCGGTTCCGACTCATAGCAACCCTGTACAGGGTTTCCGAGGCTGTAAATCTTTACGGGAGCAGAAAGCCTCCTCTTTCTCCCATGGAACTGCTGGTTGTTTTGAACTGCTGACCTTGCGGCCCACAGCCCAATTTGTAACCACTACACTACCAGAGCTCCTTAAGGAGCACTCTAGCTGCACTTATCTCAAAATGGATCTGTTGGTTCTTTTGGCAGCCATGGCACTTTCAATATTCTCCTTCAACATCATAACTCATATGCATCAATTCTCCTCTGGGGTCTTCTTTATTCACTGTCCAGCTTTCACATGCATATGAGGTTATTGGAAATACCATGGCTTGGGTCAAGTGCACCTTAGTCCTCAAGCTGACATCTTTGCTCTTCAATACTTTAAAAAGTTCTTGTGCAGCAGATTTGCCTAATGCAATATGTTGTTTGATTTCTTAACTGCTGCTTCTGTGAGAGCTGATAGTTGATTCAAGAAGAATGAAATCCTTGACAACTTCAATCTTTTCCCTGTTGATAAGAATGTTATTGGTAAAGTGGTGATGTTTCTTGTTTTCTTTATTTTGAGATGTAATCCATACAGAAGGCTGTACTGTTTGTTCTTCATCAGTAAATGTTTTAAGTCCTCTTCACTTTCAGCAAGCAAGGTTGTATCATCTGCATATTGCAGGTTGTTAATGAATCTTCCTCCAATCTGTATGCCATGTTTCTCTTCATAGAGCTCAACTTCTCAGATTATTTGCTCAGCATACAGGTTGAATAAGCATGGTGAAATAATACAACCTTGTCTCACACCTTTCTTAATTTGAAACCATTCAGTGTTCCTATGTTCTGTTCCAACAACTGCCTCGTTGTCCAGGTAGAGATTCCTCATGAGCACAACTAAGTGTTCAGGAATACTCATACTTTGCAATGTTGTCCATAGCTTGTCATGATCCACACAATTGAAAGCCTTTGCATAGTCAATAAAGCACAGGTAAATACCTTTCTGATAGTCTCTGCTTTCAGCCAAGATCCATCAAACATCAGCAATGATATCCCTCATTCCACGGCCTCTGCTGAATCTGGTTTGAACCTCTGGAAATTTTCTTTCAATGTATGATTGGATTGTAGTTATTTCTGTATTATCTTTAGGAAAACTTTACTCGCATGGGATATCAAAGAGATTGTCCAATGATTTCCACATTCTGTTGGGTCCCCTCTCTTTGAAATGGGCACAAATAATGGACCTCTTCCAATCAGTCAACCAGATAGTTGTCTTCTAAATTTCCTGTCAGGACTCCTTAGCAAATGATAATTTAGAAAGTACAAAACCAAAAAAACTGTGTTCATCTATCACAATTTTTATGCATGATTTTGAAGGAAGTTAGGTATTTAGCAGAGGAATCCCAATGGAGAAATCAACAGAGACCAGACTGGTTTCTGTATAGAGTATTTCATTACTCTCTTGCTGGGCTACTGATATCACCTGATCTACACAGTAAAGTCTTCTTTTCTACAGAATTCTTTATTGTTTGCCTCTCTGAATAGGGCATAAATGTAACTTTTTAAATGCTTTACTGCACAAGTTAATAAATGATGTTTGTATGACTGACAAATATAATTAATAAAGTCAATTAGAGTAAACTACTATACAGTTATGTGCTGCATAATTTCTTTTCAGGTAATGTCCCACATTTTGGTCCTATAAGTCTGGAGTCCTGGTGTGGTGCTATAGGATAAGCGCTGCACCTCATGGTCAGATTGAATACAAGGTTGACAGTTAAAACCCAACAACAACAATATAGACTGTTCAGAAATCTTAACTGGATAACAAAACAGCAAATGCAACAGTTTCCTGCATGCAACCTGTAGCTCATGTCTTTTGTATACAAAGTGATTTTACTACCAGGCATACAATGGTACTGTTGTTTGTTGTTAAGTACCATTGAGACAGATCTAACTTATAGCAACCCTGAGTAGGATTTCCAAGCAGCAGCTGGTGGGTTTGAGCAACAGACCTTGCGGTTCAAGCCCACATTGTGGTTCAGTGCTTTATCCTACTGTGCCATACCAGGACTCCATAATATATATGTCTTAATAGTCATAATAAACACATATTGCTATCTTATGCATGTACTCTACCTTTTATCTAAAAATTCTTTGACAGATAGCAGCATCCAATCTCATGTATCATGAGTCTCTTCTATGTGTCTAATTTTCTTTAGAAATTTTTACCATGAAGTGCATCATGATTTCCAAGGACAGCAAAACCAGTGCTAGTGATAGCAACAGCTAAGAAGCTAAGGAGAACTATTAACTTGGCAGTGAAACAAAAGGTTATAAAACCATTCAAAGGCGGAAAATTAATGAAAGCTATTGCTAACAACTTGGGCATGTTGCACT
>NW_006408787.1:373927-375480 GCF_000296735.1 Chrysochloris asiatica | reverse complement strand
TTTTCTCCATTGATAAGAATGTTGTTTATTGGTCCAGTGATGAAGATTTTTGTTTTCTTTATATTGAGATGCTATCCATGCCGACGGATGTGGTCTTTTTCTTCATCAATAAATGTTTTAAGTCCTCTTCACTTTCAGCAAGCAAGTTTGTATCATCTGCATATCGCAGGTTGTTAAGGAGTCTTCCTTCAATCCTGATGCCACATTTTTCTTCATAGAACCCAGCTTCTAAGATTATTTGCTCAGCATACAGGTTGAATAAGTATGGTGAAAGAATACAACCTTGTTATAGACCTTTTTTAATTTTAAAACATTCTGTACTTCCATGTTCTATTCAAATAAGTGCCTCTTGGTCCAGGTACAGATTCCTCATGAGCACAATTAAGTGTTCCGGAATACTCAACTTCACAATGTTGTCCATAACTTGTCATGATCCATACAATCGAAAGCCTTTGCGTAGTCAATAAAGCATAGTTAACATCTTTCTGATATTCTCTGCTTTCAGCCAAGATCCATCAGACATCAGCAATGATATCTCTCATTCCACGGCCTCTTCTGAATCTGGCTTGAACCTCTGTAAGTTCTCTGTCAATGTATGATTGTAGCCATTTCTGTATTACGTTTAGCAAAACTTTATTCGCTTGAGATATCAAAAAGATTGTCCGATGATTTCCTCATTCTGTTGGGTCACCTCTCTTTGGAACGGGCACAAATAAGGATCTCTTCCAATCAGTCGGCCAGATAGTTGTCTTGCAAATTTCTTGGCAATTTTTTTTTTTTCTTAGAAAACCATTTATTGGGGAGGGGACAGGATGGGGGTCAGCTGAGTGAGAAGTAGTGAGCACACAAGTCCTCCCACTGGTCCAGCAGGCCTGAGGCAGGGAAGAATTCCAGAGTCACTGGTTCCGGAACCCTCTTCTTCAAGTCCTGCTCAAAGACCTTGTAGGGTGTGAGCTCCAACAACAGTGCAATGCTGACCTCGGGGACACACAGTATCTGGTTGATGGCACTGGCTGTCTTGGACACTTCAGGGTGGTAGTGGTTCTACAGAGCCTGTAGCTCCCACAGCGAGCTCTCCAGGGTGCAGCTCTTGGCAGGGTCCTGCTCTCTAGGGTCGTAGGTGTCTGTGTCCAGCTCAGGGCCCTGGGGCTGGTGTATGAGGACATGGCAGGCGGGGTGCCAGCACAGCATGTTGCAGATGAAGGGAAGGACCATGAGAAGGGGTTCCGGGGACGCGGTGAGCGCCAGGCAGGAAAGGCATTTGGTGAAGGCGGCCACCAGGTAGAAGGGCAGGTGGGAGGACAACAGGAACAGGTTGGCCAGGTGCAAGAAGTGGGCTCGGTATCTGACGTGAAAGATGGAGGCTTCCAGGATGTTGTAGAGCTTCTGGTAGAAGTCGGGGTGCTCCAGGTTGTGCTTGTGGATCAGGATGAAGAGTCCGTTCAGGACCAAGAGGCTGATGAGTGAGTGCCTCCTGTGCCGCCTCACTTTCTTGAAAGATTTCAATTGTTATTCCATCAATTCCTGGTGCCTTGTTCTTTGCCAATTCCTTC
>NW_006408787.1:369379-369911 GCF_000296735.1 Chrysochloris asiatica | reverse complement strand
GTTGCTGTGATTCTGGAAGCTATGCCAATGGTATTTTAAAATACCAGCAGGGTCACCCATGGTAGACAGGTTTCAGATAAGCTTCCAGACGAAGACAGACTAGAAAGAAGGAGTGACAAACTAACTTCTGAAAATTTAGTCACTGAAAACCTTATGAATAGCAGAGAAAAACTGTCAGATATGGTGCTGGAAAATGAGCCCCTCAGGTTGAAAGGCACTCAAAATACGACTGGGGAAGAGATGCCTCCTCAAAGTAGAGTTGACTGTGATAATGCTAATAGAGTAAAGCCCGTGGGAGAAAAGACCATAGGACCTTCATTTGCTGATGGGGCACAATTCAAAATGGAGAGAAACAGTTGCAAATATCCATTAATAATCAGACCATGGAATGTATGAAGAGAAGGATATCATGTTTTGTAGGGTGGAGGGTCAGAGAAAAAGAGGAAGACCCCGCAGGGAGATGGATTGGCAAAATGGCAGCATCAATGGGCTCAAGCGTGGCAACAATAGTGAGGTTGGCTCAGGACCAGGC
>NW_006408787.1:357559-366154 GCF_000296735.1 Chrysochloris asiatica | reverse complement strand
AATTGTTATTCCATCAATTCCTGGTGCCTTGTTCTTTGCCAATTCCTTCAATGCACCTTGGACTTCCTCCTTCAGTATCATCAACTCTTGATTTATGCTACCTCTTGAAACGGTTGAACATGAACCATTTCCTTTTGATACAGTGACTCTGTGTATTCCTTCCATCTTCTCTTGATGCTTTCAGCATCATTCAATAATTTGCCCAGAGAATCCGCCTAATAGGCAGAGACAAAGTGAGCTGTGGGAATGGTTAGCTTGACTGGTGTAGTAGACTGATAAGTGTTCTTGCCCCAAACATGCCTATATCCTAAACTCTGGAACCTTTGAATAAATTCAATTAAATGGAAACAAATTAAGGATGTTAATTAGCTGAATTTGGAATATAACGACTATCCAGGATTAGGAGTCCTAGTGGTGCAGTAGTTAAGTGCTCAGCTGTGAGGCAGAAGATTAGGAGTTTAAAATCACTAGCTGAGCCACAGGAGACAGGTGTGTTGTCTGCTTCCATAAACATGTATAGTCTTGGGAATCATTTGCAGAAGTTCTACCCTGTCCTATAGGATTGCTATGAGCCAAAATCAACACAGTGGCAGTGGGATCCAGCATCTGTCAGGTAGATTAAATGTAATCACATGGATTCTGAAAAGTGAAAGGAGACAGAAGGAGAGAATCAGAGGAAGTTGTGAATACCGAACAGTCAGAGACAGATGCAATATTGCTGACCTTGAAGACAAAGAAGGGAATGTATCAAAGAGGCAAGGAATGCATGTGGCCTCTATGAACTGTAAACAATGTGGAAACAGACTCTCCCTTATAGCCTCCAGACAGAAACACAGCCCTGCCAGGATGTTGACTTTATCACAATGAAATTTGTGACAGACATCTATCATTCAGAATTTTAAGGTAATTCATTTATGTCATATTAAGCAATTTTTAGGTAATGTTTATGGCTTCAATAGACAATTAATACAAATGGGTGGTGCCAGAATTGGGATATTACTTTTAAAAACACTTGAAAATGTATAAGTGGATTCAGAATTGGACAGTAAGAAGAAATAATTTTGATAAGCATAGTAGAAAAAAGAAAACTAAGCCTAAATTACTTTGAACAGATTGTTAATATAAATATGGATACAAATTCATCCAGAATGAAGACCACCGTAGGAAAAAAAATGTAGTCTTAGGGATAATATAAATTATCATGAACATATATTTGGTAGAAATAGTGCTTATTGTAAGTTCTCAGATGGAAATGAAGAATATGTTATTGGAACCAGAGGAAGAGGAAATCTGTTTATAGTAGAAGAACATTTTGCTGACTTATGTCTGGAAGTTATCTTCATAAATCAAAGTTTTAAATGATGAACTTGGGTATTTAGCTGAGATTTTCATACAAAGTGTTGAAGTAGTATCCTGAATACTTCTTGTAATTATAGTAAAATGTAAGAAGGAAGAGGCAAACAGTGGAGTAGGCAGAGGCACCAAACAGACTGTCTGCAACAAAGACAATCTTAGTCTGGAAGCTCAACCGAAACTTGTCCACCCTGGGTTGCCCTGATAGTATTTAAAATATTGGTGGACTATTTTCCTGCATCACAGCAACACATAAGCCAACACAGCACAACAATCTGACCAAGAAGTGGCTAAAGACATGGGAGACCAATGGAAACAGATACAGATGGTGATTCTGAAACCAGGAGCTTCAGACAGAAGGATAGAGAGGTGAATTGAAAGCCAACTGAGAGTGAAAGCTGAGCAGGGACAGTAAAAGACATGACAGATGGGTGTGTTCTCAGCTTGCCTGGTACAGCACAGCCATCTTGAGCTTTTTCTGGTCGCTGTCAATCAACACAGTGACCTGTAGGTACAGAACATGAACTGGAGATTGGCAGCTAGGGTTTTACAGTTTTACTTTGTTCTCCATGCCATCATGTGGGCCAGCCAACACCTTCACCTGCCCATTGATGAGTGGAACTTCCTTCTCTATGGTTTTTGGTCAGCTTAGAATTGAGCACTGGGAATCCCATACCTACTTCTGAAGTCATGTGAATTTTGTTTCATCAGTTTTTTTTTTTTATTGCTATTGTTTGTTTTGGGGAGAGCGTGATGATGATTATGCAACACAGCCGTGTCTGTGCTTCCTACTGCTCCACTCACTGGGAAAGCACCACTACCCACTACTGTACTAACTGAGCAACACAAATTAGCAGTCAACCTCAGACAAACCCACCCTGAAGTATATTACAAAACAGTGCACAGAGAACGGTGTAGACACTTACTATCTATCACACCCACCAGGAGATAGTCAGTGAGTGTCTAAGAACACACCAAATATACAATTATCAATTAAATATAAATTAATGAGCTAATTGTGACACCACCACCACAATGTCTCAGTGACAGCAAGTTTAACTTACATAAAGAAACAAGACAGAGAGGCTGAAACAAGTGGCCAAAATACAGAGTCAGAAAATATAATACCAGAAATGGTATCAGCCCTACTGGTGAGGAATTTAAAAGAAGAATATTTAGTTACATTCAACAGATGAAAGAAGGAAGCTGCAAAAGAAATCAAGGAAAACAGGCAAAACTTTCAAATAATTCAGTAAAACGCTGTAAGAACAAACTATCAAAATAAATGAAAAATTGAGACCACACAAAAGCAGCAAATAGAAACCCAGAGGATTAATACTAAGATTTCAGTAATAGGAAATACTTTGAAAGGGCATAGAAGTAGAATTGAACAAATGAAAGGGCAAGTTGATAAGTTTAAAGACAAATCTCTCAATATTCATCCACAAGAAGAGCAAGCTGAAAAAAGAACAAAAAATTATGAAGTCTAATAATTATGTGTGACACTATCAAGAGGAATAACTTACATATGACCAGAATCACAGAGCAAAAGGAAAAACTTACAAAAAAAAAAAAAGAGTTATGTGAGGAAAACTTCCCTAACACCATGAAAATTGAGAAGATACATGTTCAAGAAGCTGAAAGACTTCCAAACAGAATACACCCCGAGAAGAAAAATCAACAAGACATAATTCAATAAAACTCTCTGAAAGCAAAGACAGGGATCAATACTGAAGAGTTCCTTGTGAAAAAAAAAAGAAAAAGAAAAGTAATCTACAAAGGAGAACTAATAAGACTAAATTCTGAATTCTCAAGATAGACGATGCAGGCCAGAAGACAATGGGATGGCATATATAAAACACTGAAAGAAAAAAAAAAAAAATGCCAACCAAATACCAGAAAAATTTCCCCTGAAGTATGACAGTGAGATTAGAACAGTACCAGATGCACAGAAATGAATAGACTTTGTAAAAAGTTATCAACTTCACAAAAAATAATAAAGGTAGTTACTAATGGGATTTCTTTCTAATAGAAAACCACCATAACTTGACAAAAGCAGAAGTGATGATGTTACATAGAACTCAATACAAAGAAATATCCAACATAAAACAAATGCATAAGACTGAAAATAGGGAACCAGAGATATATTGCAGTAACAATACCCCACAATGCAAAAAAGAAGGAATAGTGCAGATATCGAACTTCCAAATGAAGAGAAAATTAAGTAGATTTCAAGGAAAAAAAAGTAAATAAACAGAAATAAACCTTAACAGTAACCCTAAAATGAGACCAAGCCCTACTAGTAACCCTAACACCAATCTTAGTCCTAACCATAACACTGAATTTAAACTCATAAATGACAAAATAAACTGAGCAGAAAGTCTGATCAATGTACACACTCAGGACTTAAAACAATTAACATTATAAGCACAAGTGTTATCATTCTTTCTTTTGAAAAAAAAGAAAGAGATAAATTGAGAGAAGACTTACTAAGAAAAAGAACCAGGAATTGATCATTTGAAAATTTTCAACATACCCAGGTTGCACAAGTTGTTAAAATTAGAAGATTCCCTGTCAGGAAAGCAAGCACTGGAGAGAGAGCCAAGAGTGTGACAAAAATCTTTTATGACTGCCTGTTGTTGTTGTTAAGTCCTATTAAATAGGTTCCAACTCATAGTGATCCCGTATAGGGTTTCCAAAGACCAACTAGTGAGTTTGAACTGCTGACTGTGATTCAAATGACTTTGTGGTTCAGGGCTTTATCCCACAGCACCACACCAGGACTACTTATGAGTGCCTAGGATGGATCAAAGTCAGATAGGAAGCTAGAAATGACTAATGTGCTTTCAAAGGTCCCATCAATCATCTCAGCAGAAGCAAAAATAGAAACAGACTTATCCTGGCAAGAACTTGGGAGGAGTCTCTTGTTTGTTGAAGTGTATCTGTATGACACACACAGGAGATCCACAAGGATCTGAAAAATGTTATAACAGTGTAAACACTACCAGCTTAGACTGAAGGAACAGAGAAAGGATGAAATAAAAGAAGGTTGCTGAATCCCCTAAACTTTACAGGCAGGAAACAAGTTGATAAAGCAACTCAGCAGTAAACACATTCCACAGCTAATGAAAACAGAATGATGCATTAGAGGACAGAGTATTCTGCTTATAGGGTGGAGCCTAAAGCAGGAAAAGATTCTTTCCAAGACTTTAACTATAATGGGAGTTTTTCCATGTTGTTTTCAAAATTTCATGGTAATGGTGATATGACTCCATTTTTGTTTTGTTTTTTTTTTGTTTTGTTTTTATAATGGCTATGTCTTTAACTGTCATCCTATGTCTGTGTTCCCATTGTAATTTGGGAATAGGTAATCTTGAGTTTCATTGGTGAAAAGGAATCACACTTCAAAATATACTGTATTGAGATCTTTATCCACTTAATTCAGGTGAAGTACATAATGAGGTCTGTGACTTTTGAGCTAACAAAATTTTCCATTTTTTGCTGCAATTGGAATGGAATAAATGTGCTTTAAATGTGTAATGGATGTAAATCATAAAGGGCAATAGGGTGAACTCTGCTAGATGTAATAATATCTGCTCCTTGGCACTCCCCTGAACATTTCAGTAAGATAGGTTACAGGAAATCATGGAATTAAAGTTACAGGTGAAATTCAGTATGCTGATCAACTGACCTTTAGAAGTAGAAATGATCATGGGTTATCAAGGTGGCACAAATGTATCATAAGTGTCCTTATATGTGAAAAAAGAAGGGAAGAGAGTAAGAGAACCAAAGAGGTGACAGCATGAGAATTCCATCGAATGTTTCTGGTTTTGAAGATAGAATAATGATACCACAAGTGCAGGAATTTATGTGGTACTGTATGATCAGCACTGGATTGTGAACCACAAGGTCAGCAGTTCAAACACACCAGCTGCTCCTTCAAAACCCTATAGGGTCACTATGAGTCAGAAATGACTCAACAGCACTAAACAACAACAAAGAAGCTGAATAAGGCTAGAAAATGGATTCTCTTCTGAAGCCTACAGAAAGAAATCCATTGTGTCTTAATTTTAGCCCAGTAAGACCTTTGGACTTCTGACCTCAAGAATTGTACTGTAGGCTATTAAATTTTATTTGTTGTTATTTTAAGTCACTATTTTTCCTGAAATTTATTATAGCAATGATACAACAATTATGATCTTCCTTTTCACTGTTAAGGAGGAAAAGGGAATATTCAGGATTATAATAAGCAGTACAACCTTTCTTGTTGTTGTTGCTGTTTTAGATGCCATTGAGTCTGTACCAACTCATAGTGACACTGTGAATGACAGAACATAACACTGCCCGGTCCTGGGCTAACCTCACAGTCATTGCTAAGCCTGAGCCCAGTGATGATGCCACTGTGCCAATCCATTTCACTGGTGATCTTCCTCTGTTTCCCTGTCCCTCCACTTTACCAAACATGATATCCTTCACCAGTGACTGATAACTCCTGATAATATGTCCAAAGTAGGAGAAACAAAGTTTGGCCATTCTGACTTCCAAGGATCTCTCTGGCTGCACTACTTCTTTCAACATAGATCTGTTTGTTCTTTTGGCAGGCCATGGTACTTTCAATATTCTCCTCCAACACCATAACTCAAATTCATCAATTCTACCATGGTCTCCCTTATACACTGTTCAACTTTTGCATGCATATGAGGTTATTGAAAATATCATGGCTTGGGTCATTCACACCTTAATCTTCAAACTTACATTTTTGCTCTCTGACACTTTTAAAAGATCTTGTGCAGCAGATTTGCCTAATGCAATATGTCATTTGATTTCTTAACTCCTGCTTTCTTGAGTATTGATGGTTGTTCTGAGCAAAATGAAGTCTTTGAAACTTCTATATTTTCCCCATTACATGGGTGTTGTTTATTGGTCCACTGGTGAGGATTTTTGTTTCATTTACATTGAGGTGCAATCCATACCAAAGGCTGTGGTCTTTGATCTTCATCAATAAGTATTTTAAGTCTTTTTTTGTTTTCAGCAAGCAAGGTTGTATTATCTGCATATCACAAGTTGTTAATGAGTCTTCCTCCAATGCTGATGTGACATTTTTCTTCATATAATCCAGTTTCTCAGGTTATTTGCTCAGCGTACAGATTTAATAAATGTGGTTAAAGAATAAAACTCTGGTGCATACCTTTCCTATTTTGAAACCATTGAGTGTTCCCTTGTTCTGTTCAAACAATTGCTTCTTGGTCTATGTACGGGTTCCTCATGAACACAATTCAGTGTTCCAGAATACTCATACTTTGCAGTGGTTTCCATAGCTTGTCATGATCTACATAATTGAAAGTCTTTGGGTAGTCAACAAAACACAAGTAACTTTCTGTTATTCTCTGCTTTCAGCCAAGTTCCATCTTAGGTCAGCAATGATATCCCTCATTCCACATCCTCTTCTGAATCTGGCTTGAACATCTGTAAGTTCTCTGTCAATGTACAACCTTAGTTAAGTATATCTGTCAAGAGACAGGTGGAATATGTAACTCTGCTAAGAGATCCAGTATATACTAGACCAAGGAAGGTCAATATATACAGTGGTTTGAGTTGACAAAAAAAATGTAATGGGAGTACTCCTCTGACACATGGGTCATGGATCTTTATATAATAAATACAACCCTTTCTTTACAATCTTTTCCCCCCAAAATGGACTGAGGACAGTATTCTCCTGAAACATCTGGATGGACAATCTTAGCATTAGTTGGTGAGTATCAAAAATAAAATATATATATTAATCATGGCTGACTCCTTAGGTCATTTACTGTATGTGTAAATACACTGTCTCTCACTAGGGAGCTAGCACTTCCTGTTTGTCATACATGAGTTCTTATAATGAGGTTTAAGGAAGATATCCCAGTTCAAGGTAGAAAAATTTTGTTCTCAAAGAGCTAAGCATAACCTGAGACACTGATTAGTAAAATGGATCTGCAGAGGAAGTGGAAGCTGGTGTTCAAAGGTCATATTGTTGAAGGTCACAGCATTGAAAAAACTTCATAACTGAAAATGTCTATTATTGATTTAATTATTTCCATCAAAAAATATATGAATGTTGCCTAACTACTCCAACTGCAAATGTAGCCCCATTTGGGAAAAAGTTTTTATTTGTTATATTACCGAAGCCAATTAGTAAGGTGTGTCTTAAACTACTCACATTTGAAACATAAAAAGAGCAGATTAGGCACAAATGGAAGGGAATATACATACCATATAAAGAATGCCAAGGAATCAAGGAATGCCAGGTGTCTGCTTCCTAGCATTGCTATATATAACAGCTATATCACAAGTGGGTGGCTCTAGCAAGTGGGAATTTATTTTCTTACAGTTTAGGAGTCTATAAGCTTTCACTTAAGGCACTGGCTCTAGGAGAAGGCTCTTTATGTCTGATCTGAGGTAAAATGCTTCTCTCAAATTTCTCATCTGAGATTCTTGGAGATTTCTACATGCCATCTATCTTTTCTCCATTTTGCTTGCTTTTGTGCCTACATGATTCCTTTTATATCTCAAAAATGATTGTATAAGTCACACTCTACACCGAATACTGTTATTAATATAACTAAGAAAACACTTTAACCAGATAGGATTATGTCCACATGTTTTAGGGTTAGGATATACAGCATATATTTTGGGGGGACAAAACTCAGTCCATAACTTAGAGTCCACAGTGATAAGAGGTGTAATCCTCTACAGGCAAATAATGCTATTTCATTAGGCTGTTGTAGACATGACCAAGGAGACAGACATGGATATGAAAATAATAGATTATAGCTATCAAAATTAGGATACAAACAAGTTTGTGCAGTTGGACAATTAGTTTATTGAATCTCACTAAAACAGGAGTAGCTAAAAGAGAACACTGATGCAGAAAGCATCAAAAGAAGATGGAAGAAATACAGAGAGTCATGGTACCAAAAGGAAATGGCTGATGTTCCACCATTTCAAGTGGTACCATATGACCAAAAGGAAGAAGGCCAAGGTGCATTGAAGGCATTGGCAAAGAACAAGGCACCAGTAATTGATGGAATACAAATTGAAATATTTTAACAAATTGAGTCAGCACTGGAGGCACTCACTAATCTATGCCAACCACTAAAGCCAATGAGGATGAAATAGAAGAATTCTACCAACTTCTTCAATCTGAAATCGATCAAACATGCAATCAAGATGTATTGCTCATTACTGGTGATTGGAATGCAA
>NW_006408787.1:350168-355364 GCF_000296735.1 Chrysochloris asiatica | reverse complement strand
AGTAGTGAGGTTGGCCCAGGATCGGACATTGTTTCATTCTGCTGTGCATGGGGTCGCTATGAGTCGGTTCCGACTCGATGGCACCTGACAACAACAATAACAATCATAACACAAATACATCAATTCTTCTATGGTCTTCCTTATACATTGTTCAACTTTTACATGCATATGAGGCTATTGAAAATACCACGACTTGGGTCAGACACCTTTTAGCCATTGAATTGACATCTTTCTCTTGAACACTCACTCTAAAGAGATCTTGTGCAGCAGATTTGCCTAATGCAATGTGTCGTTTGATTTTTGATACTGCTTCCATGAGTTTTGATGGTGTATAGACGCAAAGTGAAATCTTTGACAATTTCAATCTTTTCTCCATTTATCTTGATGTTGTTTATTGGTCTGCTTGTGAAGATTTCTGTTTTCTTTTTTAAAACTTTTTATTGTGAACTGAGTGAATGTAAACAGTCAAAATCATTAGCTTTACTTTCAACCAATCATATGTTTTATTTCATCTTAATGATTATACTCCTTTCCTGCAACAACAGTTTAACTGCTTCTACATCGTGGTTTCCCTGTTTCATCTTATTTTTCACAAATCAACAAAGCAAAAGTATTTGATGTATGCATACAACACAAAAAATACAAATTCATTTAAATGTCCAAAGGGCACATTTTGTAAACCTGCCTCTTGTCTGTTTTCTTTTGAGGTGCAACCCAGACCAAAGGTTATGGTCTTTGACATTTCATCAGTAAGAATTTTAAGTCCTCTTAACTTTCAGCAAAGGAGCAATGGTAGCGTAGTGGTTACGAATCAGGCTGCAAACCTTAAGGTCAGCGGTTCGAAACTACCAGTCACTCCGTGGGAGAAAGATGAAGATTTACACCCTCGGAAACCCTGTACAGGGTCGCTATGGGTCGGAACCAACTCGATGGCACTTAACAACAACTTTCAGCAAGCAAGGTTTTGTGCCATCTGAAAGTCACAGTTTGTTAATAAGCCTTCATCCAAATCTGATGCCACACTCATCTCCACATAATACAGTTTTTCAGATTATTTGCTCAGCATATGGATTAAATAAGTGTGGTGAAAGAATACAAAAATGGTGCACACATTTCCTGTTTTTAAGCCATCAGTGTCCCCTTGTTCTTTCAAAAAGGATTGCATTTTGATCTATGGACAGGTTCTTCATGAACATGATTAAATGTTCCAGAATACTCATTCTCCACAGTGTTGTTCATAACTTATGATCCACACAGTAAAAAGCTTCTGTATAGTTGAGAAAGCACAGGTAAACGTATTAATTGTGTTCTCTACTTTTAGCCAAGATCCATCTTATGTCAGCAATGGTATCTCTCATTGAACATCCTCATCTGAGTCTGGATTGTATTTCTGGCTGTTAACTGTTAATGCCCTATTACAGCTGTTTATGAATTATCTTTAGAAAAATTGTACCTTCATATGATATTAATGATATTGTGCTTTGAGTTCTGCATTCCATTGTGTCACTTCTCTTTGGAATTGGCACAGATATGAATCTCTTTTAATCATATGGAGAGATAGCTGTCTTCCAAATCTTGGCATTGATGAATGAGTGCCTCCAGTGCTGCATCAGTTTGTTGAAATATTCCAATTTATATTCCATCAATTCCCACAGTCTTGTTCTTTGGCAATGTCTTGAGTGTACACTGGATTAATTCTTTAAGTACCATTTGCACTTGATCATTGACTACCCATTTGAAATTTTTGAGCATTAATCATTTCTTTTGGTACAGAGACTTTGAATATTCCTTCCATCTTCTTTTGAAGTTTTCTTGTTTCCTTCAATATTTTGCACAAAATATAGCAAATCAAGGTTTGATTTTTTTCTTCAGTTCCCTCAGCTTGAGAAATGTTGAGCACACCCTTCCCTTTTGGTTTTCTAATGCCAGATCTTTGTACATTTCATTATAATACTTGAGTTTATATTCTCAAACTGCCCTTTGACATTTTTTGTTCAGCTTTTTATCTCCCCATTTCTTTCTTTGCGTTAGCTCCTCTACATTGGAGAGCAAGTTTCAGAGTCTCTTCTGGCATACATTTTGGTCTTTTCCTTCTTTCTTGTCTTTTTAATGACGGTTTGCTTTCTTCTTATATGATTTTTTGATGTCATCCCACAATGCTTCTGGTCTTCAGTCATTTCTAATTCATCATATCTGTTCTAATTCATGAAATCTGTTCTTCAGATGATCTTTATATTCAGGTGGGATATGTTCAAGGTCATATTTAGGCTCTTGTTGACTTGCCTTCATTTTTGTTCTGCTTCAGCCTGAACTTGCATATGAGGAACTGATGATCTGCTCCACAGTCTTCCCCTGGCTTTGTTTGGCTGATGATATGGATTTTTTTCCCACAACCTCTCTCCTCATATGTAGTCAGTTTGATTTCTGGGTATTCCATCTGGTGGGGTCCATGTATACAGTCATCTTTTATGTTTAAAAATGGTATTTTCAGTGAAGAAGTCATTTATTGTTAGGTGCTATAGAGTCAGTACTGAATCATAGTGACATTACGCACAACAGAACAAAACACTGCCTGTTTCTGCACCAGTCTTACAATCTTTGCTATGCTTAAGCCCATTGCTGATGCCGCTGTGCCAATCAATCTTGTTAGGGATCTTCCTCTTATTCGCAGAACCTATACTTTACAAAGCATGATGGCCTTCTCCAGGAACTGGTCCCTCCTGAAAGAAAGTCCAAAGTATGAGAGACTAAATTGGGCCATCCTGATTTCTAAGGCACATTCTGGTTGTACTTCTTCCAACACAGATTTGTATGTTCTTCTGACAGTCTATGGTATCATTAATATTCTTCTCCAACAATATAACTCAAATGAATCAATTCTTCATTGTCTTCCTTATTCATTTGCTGACTTTCATTTGTACATGAGGTTACTGAAAATATCCTGTATTGAGTCAGGCACTCCTTAGTTCTCAAGCTATCATGTTTGCTCTTGAATCCTTTAAAGATGTCTTGTACAGTAGATTTTCTTAATGCAATAGGAAATTTGATTTCTAGACAGCTGTTTCCATGAGTGTTGATGGGTGATCTGAGTCAAATGAATGAAGTCTTTGACAACTTCAATCTTTTTTTTTTCCTTTTATTTTGATGTTATTTATTGGTCCAGTGGTGAAAATTTTTGTTTAGATTTTGTTACAACCCATATCAAAATCTGTGTTCTCTGATCTTCATCCATAAATATTTTAAATGTTCCTAGCTTTCAGAAAATAAGGCTGTATCATCTGCATATCACAGGTTGCTAATGAGTCTTCCTCCAGTCCTAATGCTGCATTCTTCTTCACATAATCCAGTTTCTCGAATTATTTGCTCAGCATACAGATTTAATAAGTATGGTAAAAGAATAGAACCATAGTATACACCTTTCTTGATTTTAAACCATTCAATATCCCTTTTCTGTTTTTATGACTAGCTCTTGTTCTGTGTAAGGGTTTCTTTTGAGTACAATTAAGCATTCCAGAACACTCATTCCCGAAATGTTGTCCCATAGCTTGTCATGATCCATACAATAGAAATCCTATGTACAGGAAAACATCTTTCTCTTATAATCCGTTTTTAGCCAAGATCAATCTTATGTTCTCAATTATATCCACGTTCCCTTAAGAATCCAGCCTGAATCTCTGGCAGCTCCTTGTCAATAGAGTGCTTTAGCTGTTTTTGAATTACCTTTAACAAAATTATACTTGTATGAGATATTATTGATATTGTCCAATGATTTCTGCATTCTGTTAGGTCACCTATATTTGAAATAGGCACACATATAGATCTCTTTTAATTAATTGGCTGGGTAGCCATTTTCCAAATTTCTTGTCATAGATGAGTAAGTGCCTCCAGTGCTGCCTCAGTTTGTTGAAATGTTTCAATATGTATTCTATCAATTTCCAGAGACATTTTTTTGCCAATACCTTCAGTGCACTTTGGACTTCTTTCTTCAGTATCACTGGGTCTTGACCATATGCTATCTCTTGAAATGTTTGAAAATTGACCAATTCTATTTGGTACAGTGACTGTGTATTCCTTCCGTCTTTATTTGATGTTTTCTGCATCAATTAATATTTTACCTATATAATCCTTCAATCTTGCAAGTGAAGGCTTGAATTTTTTCAGTTCTTTCAGCTTAAGAAATGCTGAGCGTGTCTTCCTTTCTAGTTTTAAAACTCCAGATCTTTGCACATTTCGTTATAAAATCTGACTTTGTCTTCTAGAGCTGCCCTCTGAAATTTTCTGTTCAGTTCTTTTACTTTCTTATTTACTCCATTTGCTTTAGGATCTCTGTGATGGATGGCAAGTTTTAGAGACTCTTCTGACATCCATTTTGGCCTTTTCCTTCTTTCTTGTCTTCTTAATGACCGTTTACTTTCTTCTTGTATGATGCTTTTGATTTCATCCCACAAGTCTTTTGATCTTTATTATCTAATGCATCATATCTGTTCTGTAGATGATCTTTAAATTCAGGTGGGATATATTCAAGGCCATATTTTGGCTTTCATGGATTTGTTTTTATTTTCTTCAGGTTCAGCCTGAATTTGTATATGAGCAATTGATAGTCTGTACCACAATCTGCCCTTCAGCTTGTTTTGGTTGAAGATATGGAGCTTTTCCAGCATCTCTTTGAACAGATGTAGTCCATTCAATTTCTGTGTATTCCATCTGGTAAGGTCTATGTGTATAATCATCTTTTACATTGTTTTAAAAGGTATTTACAATGGAAGTCATTGTTCTTGCAAATTTCTATCATGCTATCTCTAGCATCATTTCTATCACCAAGGCCATAGTTTCCAACTATTGATCTTTCCTCTTTGATTCCAACCTTTGCCTTGCAATCAGCAGTGATTATCAATAAATTCTGATTGCCTGTCTGATCAATTTCACACTTAAGAAGTTGGTAGAATTCTTCAATTTCATCCTCACTGGCATTAGTGGTTGGTGTATAAATTTGAATAATAGTGGTATTAACTGGCCTTCCTTGTAGTTGGATGGATGTTATCCTATCACAGACAGCATTGTACCTTATGACTGCTCTTGATATGTTCTTTTTGATGATGAATGCAATGCCATTTCTCCTCAATTTGTCATTCCCTGCACACTAAACCATGTGATTGTCAGATTCAAACTGACCAATACCAGTCCATATCAGTTCAC
>NW_006408787.1:343935-349693 GCF_000296735.1 Chrysochloris asiatica | reverse complement strand
CAGAAGGCACCACAGTATGACAAACTGACAGAGGAGTAGTGGGGGAATACATAATGACACTTGTATAATTCTTGGGTTAATCATCTGGTAGTACCACTAACTCAAATTATATTAGGTAAAAGAGTCTGAAATGCTGTAATCAAAATGCTGTAACTTGTACTAATCCATTTGAATTTCAGTGCTTTAAGGCATATTATCTTATTTTTTTCTTTATATAACACTTCTAGTGTGGCTTATGGTATAAACACTGGACGTCGAATAACAAGGTCTGCAGTTGAAGCACACTAGCTGCTCCTTAGAAACCCTATATGAGGTCACTATGAATCAGAACTAACTCAACGGCACTTGATAACTACAATATGTAATGCTTCCATGGAAAATGTACATCTTATGACTCATCTCTTAGCACTGGAGTCATCTACATTGTTCTGGCAGGAAAACATGAACAGAGAAGATATTCTTCTTAAAATCTTTGGCCTTTAAGTGACTTCCCAATACCTGTAACTCCCATTGATGATCATTTTGTATTATACAAATAGAATTATGACCAGAAAATCCTGTTGCTGGATTACAGTCTCTTTCTTAGTGACAGTTTCATACTATGGAAATGGAAACAGCCAGATGCCAACCTTCCTTCTACAGTTTATCAAGCAATTCATAAGGGATTTTGTCAAACCATTTCTCTCCTAAGCATCTCAAGCCTATTGTTAAATCTACTGATTTTGATTTTTGGTATAACTTCAAACTAGTTTCCTTAATTTACTATTTACTTTAAGTTTTCTCAGAGGAATAGTTGATTTTCTTTTCCTTTGAGATGTACCCATGACACAAGTACTTTATTCTATAATTTTAAGGTAGAAATAGGTTGTTACTATTAAAAATATGACAAGATACTATCATCTTCCCTAGTTAGACAGGGTTCCAATTGAATGACTAGATGTCATTCAATAGTGGACAAAACAATGAAAAATGGAAACACAAAACAAAAACAATACCCATTGCTATTGAGTTGATCATTGCTCCTGGCAACCTTGTATGTTAGAGTAGAACTGTTCCACAGTTTCCTTAGTTATAATATTTATGAAAGCACATTGCCAGACATATCCTTTGTGGTGCTACTGGGTGGGTTTGAACTTTAAACTTTTGGTTAGTATTTGCATGTAGACTATTCATGCCACTGAGAAGGGGAAGGAAAAATATTAATATCAGAATAATGAGCTTGTCCACTAAAAGTCTTTCTTTGATTATTTCAGTTAAAAGTAAATTGAAATTGAAATTGAAATAAGCAAAAATCAGTCAAAGCTATACCGATGAAATGGATGTCCTTGAAATCCAGCTCAATTTAACATTGTAGAATTGTTGTTGTTGTTGTTAGGTGCTATCAAGTGGGTACAGAACCATAGTAACCTTATGCACAGCAGAACAAAACACTGCCCGATCCTGGGCCAACTTCACCACTGTCAACACGCTTGAGTCCATTGATGTTGCCACTTGGCCAATCCATCTCATTGGGGTCTTCCTCATTTTCTATGACCTTCCACCTTGTAAAATATGATATCCTTCTCCAGTAACTGGTCCCTCCTGACAATATGTCTGAAGTATGAGAGATGAAGTTTGGATATCTTGGCCTCCAAGAAGCACTCTGGATTCACGTCTTCCAAAAATGATCTATTAGTTCTTTTGGCAGCCCATGGCACTTTCAATAATCTCCTCCAACAACAAAACTCAAAGGCATCAATTCTTCTACGGTCTTCTTTATTCAATGTCCAGCTTTTGTATGCACATGGGGTGATTGAAAATACCATGGCTTGGGTCAGGCGCACCTTAATCCTCAAGCTGACATCTTTGCTCTTCAACACTTTAAAAAGTTCCTGTGCTGCAGATTTGCCTAATGCAGTATGTCATCTGATTTCTTGACTGCTGCTTCCGTGAGTGTTGATAGTTGATCCAGGAAGAATGAAGTCCTTGACAACTTCAATCTTTTCTCTGTTGATAAGAATGTTGTTTATTGATCCAGTGGTGAGGATTTGTGTTTTCTTGACATTGAGATGTAATCCATACTGAAAGCTATGCTCTTTTATCTTCATCAGTAAATATTTTTAAGTCCTCTTCACTTTCAGCAAGCAAGGTTGTATCACCTGCATATGTTGTTAATGAGTCTTCCTCCAATCCTGATGCCACGTTTTTCTTCATAGAACCCAGCTTCTCAGATTATTTGCTCAGCATACAGGTTGAATAAGTATGGTGAAAGAATACAATCTTGTCGCACACCTTTCTTAATTTTAAACCATTCAGTGTTTCCAATGTCTGTTCGAACAATTGCTTCTTGGTCCAGGTACAGATTCCTCATGAGCACAATTAAGTGCTCTGGAATACTCATACTTTGCAATGTTGTCCATAGCTTGTCATGATCCACAAAATCAAAAACCTTTGCATAGTCAATAAAGTACAGGTAAACAACTCTCTGATATTCGCTGCTTTCAGCCAAGATTCATCTAACATCAGCAATGATATCCCTCATTCCACGGCCTCTTCTGAATCCTGCTTGAACCTCTGGAAATTCTCTGTCAATGAATGCTTGTAGTCATTTCTGTATTACGTTTAGCAAAACTGTACTTGCATGGGATAACAAAGAGATTGTCCAATGATTTCTTCATGGGTCACCTCTCTTTGAAATGGACACAAATATGGATCTTTTCCATGTTGACTGAATGTTATGAGAGTAACATCTGCCTTTTAGCACAGGATAGCAGAGTTTGTTTTCATCCACATGCTGTCTTCTCCAACTACAACCTGGGTGAATTTAGTAGTAAGGATTCATCAGTGTTCAAAAAGAAAAAACAAGCAATATTTAATAGATAAAATGTTGATAAAAGTTAGTAAGAGGAAATGGGTATTCATATTCATACCAAGAGTATATTATATATATATTTATTTATTGAACTGTTGCCTAATAATTCAATATAGAAACATGGCCCTGTTGAGAAACCATCAGTACCAATATTATCACTCATAGATACACAATCTTAAAGATTGACATGAATTTATCAAGTTCATTGCTAAAGGTTTCTAGTCAACTTGGGGCCTATTACATGTAGCAAGATGAAATGGATGGTTATGAATAGACACTCAGAAACAATTATATTAACAACTGCTCTCTAATCTTGGAATGTGCAAATAACTTCAGAGAAAGATTAAATATTCATAATTAGTTTCTCTCATGAAGGACAGGAAAACAGCTTCACCTGACATTCATCAAAGGAGTGTTACTCATAGTTCATGTGTCTTGGGAATCCCAGCATGCAAATCTTCAATTATTACCTAAAGGTTCATTTTTTCCCTTCTGTCTTTCTTTGGGAAGAAAATAGAAAATATCTCAAATACATCTTATTTGATGGACAGCAAAAAATGTTAAAAAATTCAAAATTACATTTAACTTAAATTGTATTTCAAAAATTAAACAATGAAGAATATACATATCTTCAAGATGATATATATATACATATATATGTGTGTGTGTATGTAAGTGTGTACCAATTGTTTAAAATTAATCTTAAGGAGTTTTTCTTGTTGTGTTGTTAGGTACTATGGAGTCAGGTCTGATTCAGAGTGGCCTTATACACAACAGAACAAAACACTGCCTGGTACGGTACCATCCTCACAATCATTGGTAAGCTTGATCCCATTGCTGCTGTCAATGTGCCAATATGTTTTGTTGGGGGGGGCTTCCTCTTTTTATCTGGCCTTCAAATTTACCAAGTATGACATTCTTTTCCAAGTACTTGTCCCTTTTGGCTTCTAAGGAGCATTTTGGCTGTACTTTTTCCAACACAGGTTTGTTTGTTGTTCTAGCAGTCCATGGTAGTTTTATTATTCTTCTCTAAAATCATAACTCAAATTCATAATTCTACCAGATCAGTCAAGATGTACAAAGCTGTCTGTGATAGGATAATATCCATGTGCCTACAAGGAAGATCAGTTAATATCATTATTATTCAACTTACACACCAACCACTAAAGCCAGTGAGGATGAAATAGAAGAATTATACGAACATCTTCAATCTGAAATCGATCAAACATGCAATCAAGATGTATTGATCATTACTGTGATTGGAATGCAAAGATTGGGAGCAAAGAGGAAGGATCGGTAGTTGGAAAATATTGCCTTGGTGATAGAAATGATGCTGGAGATCGCATGATAGAATCCTGCAAAACCAATGATTTGTTCATTTCAAATACCTTCTTTAGATAGTAAAATAGAAGACCATACACATAGACCTTGCCAGATGGAATACATAGAAATCATATTGACTACATCTGTGGAAAGAGATGATGGAAAAGCTCCATATCATCAGTGAAAACAAGGTCAGGGCCAGATTGTGGAACATATCATCAAATGCCCATATGCAAATTCAAACTGAAGCTGAAGAAAATGAAAACAAGTCCACGAGAGCCAAAATATGACCTTGATATATCCCACTAGAATTTAGACATCATCTGAAGAGCAGATTTGATACATGAAACACTAAAGACTGAATATCAGAAGAGTTGTGGTATGACATCAAGAAGATCATACAGGTAGAAAGTAAAAAGTCATTAAGAATACAAGAAAGAATGAAAAGTTCAAAATGGATGTCAGAAGAGACACTGAAACTTGGTTTGGATGGATTGAACCCCTGTGCTTGCTAGTTCAGCTCTTAAACATTGTATTTAAGACAACACAGGGTTAGTGGTAAGGTTGTTGTTGTTTTGTTGAGTGCCATCAAGTCAGTTTGACCCATAGTGACCATATATAGGGTTTCCAAGGAGCGCCTGGTAATTTTGAACCACTGACCAGGAGGTTCAAACCAACTTTGCAGTACAGCATATTACCCACAGCACCACACCATCATCGTAGCACTTTTTGAGGGAAACTCCTTTTTACAGAAATCCCTGTATGGTGTCTCTCAAGCCTCTGCTCTGATGGCGGCCTCCTGCATAGAGGTGGTCAGCTTTGTTGGCAATTGCCTACCTGGAGGTGTCCAGTTGCACTCCATCTGGGCCTCCCTGGTCTAGAATTTTTATGTGTAACTGGATAGAACTTCAGTTCTATCTGAAATTGAGAAAACATGCCTCTGACAGGTGAGCACTAATTGGTCCTAGCAATAATAGTGATGAGAACAGGGAAACTGAATAAACCTGAACTTATGATAGAAGGGGCCAGTCATGAAAATCACATAGGTAGCCTTGGTGGAACTTTATCTTATGGAAGAACTAAATATTTGCAAACTTTACTTTCACTCTTGTGTGCTGATAGATATGTAAAAGGCTGAAATTGCTTATACTATACTTTTGAATATTGTTGTTGTTAAGTGTTGTTGAGTTGGTTCTAACTCATAGAACTGTATAGAAAAAAAGGAGCCTTTTTTTCTGCCAAGAGCCATTTGTAAATTTATAAAATCATTCATGAACCACATAAAATTATCAACTTCAGAATTAGCCTGCTATATTTGGATAAACATTTAATTAACTCACCTCTAATGGGATGGCTGGAGTTGCTTCTTTTTGTTGAGGTGTGTGAATGTAGCTGGTATTGATGATGTTGCTACTGGAAACAGGTTTTCCAGGTATGCGTTGGTTACTCTGGAACACCATCTACTCTATGTGATGGTAAATTTTGTAAAGAACTGCTTGCAGTAGTAAGTTATTCTGAACACAGATACATATTTCAATGCATGTCTCCTTAATGTGAGAAGTTCATCATTGCTTATATAACATT
>NW_006408787.1:340423-341015 GCF_000296735.1 Chrysochloris asiatica | reverse complement strand
ATAAAGATTTACAGCCTTGGAAACCCTGTACAGGGTTACTATGACTTGGAACTGACTCAATGGCACATAACAACAACAATGATCAAAATACTGAATGATGCAGAAAGCATTAAAAGAAAATGGATAAATATACAGAACCGCTGTACCAAAAATAATTGATGTTCAACCATTTCAAGAGGTAGCATATGATCAAGAACCAATGATACTGAAGCCTCCAAGGTGCACTGAAGACAGTAAGGGTCTGAGAATTAATGGAATACAAATTGAAATCTTTCAAGAAAGTGAGGTGGTACTGGAGGCACTCACTCACTATGCCAAGAAATTTGGTAGTTAGCTACTTGTCCAACCTTTTGGAAGAGATCCATATTTTTGCTCATTTTAAGGACAGGTGAAGCAACAAAATGTGGAGATCATAGTACAATATCATTAATATCTCATGCAAATAAAATCTTGTTAAAGAAAAATTTAAAAACTGCTGCAACAGGAAATTGACCAAGGTTCAAGTCATATTTGGATGGGGATGTGTAATGAGGAATATCACTGCTCACATCACATTGATCTTGGCTGAAAGCAGAGAATACCAGAAAGATGT
>NW_006408787.1:337121-337633 GCF_000296735.1 Chrysochloris asiatica | reverse complement strand
ACATAACAGTATGACATCATTCTAATGTTGTTGTTGTCATTAGGTACCATCGAATTGGTACAAACCCATAGCGACCTTATGCACAGCAGGACAAATCTCTGCTCAATTCTGTGCCAACCTGACTACTGTTGCCATGCTTGAGTTCATCCATGCTGCCACTTGGCTAATCCATCTCAATGAGGGTCTTCCTGTTTTTCTCTGACCCTCCACCTTACCAAACAGGATATCCTTCTTCAGCGACTGGTCCCTTCTGATAATATGTCCGAAGTATAAGAGATGAAGTTTGGCCATCCAGGATTCCAAGGAGTACTCTGGTTGCACTTCTTCCAAAATGGATCTATTGGTTCTTTTGGCAGCCCATGGCACTTTCAATATTCTCCTCCAATACCATAACTCAGAGGCATCAATTCTTCTACAGTCTTCAGTATTCCCTGTGCAGCTTTAGCATCCATATGAGGTTATTGAAAATACCATGGCTTACGTCAGGCACACATTAGTCCTCAAGCTGATAT
>NW_006408787.1:314889-315385 GCF_000296735.1 Chrysochloris asiatica | reverse complement strand
TTGGCAAAATGGCAGCATCAATGGACTCAAGTGTGGCAACAGTAGTGAGATTGGCCCAGGATCGGGCCATGTTTCGTTCTGCTGTGCACAAGGTCGCTATGAGTCAGTACCAACTTGATGGCTCCTAACAACAACAACAAACAACATATATTATGCTACTCTAAACTGCCATTTATTTAATTCTGGCTCAAAGTGACTGTATATAGGGTTTCCAAGGAGCAGCTTGTGGGTGTGAACCAAAAATCCTGAGGTTAACAGTCTCTTGCTTACCTTAAACACCACACCAGGATTATATAGATTAGCAAAAAGATATTTATTTCAAGGTAATGGTTCAAGCAGTTGTGGAAGCTGGCAAGTGCCATGGATCAGGTTTTAGGCTGGAAACTTTTCTTGACTCACATGACTGCAGTGGCAGACAAACTCAAAACTGGTAGGTCAGATGAAATGTACTTATATAAAGCCCTGGTGTAGTGCTTTTGGCATGGAATATAAGCAA
>NW_006408787.1:312496-313054 GCF_000296735.1 Chrysochloris asiatica | reverse complement strand
GACCCAAGCCGTGGTATTTTCAATAACCTCATATGGATGTGAAAGCTGGACAGCAAATAAGGAAGATCATAGAACAATTGATGTCTTTGAGTTGTAGTGTTGGAGGAGAATACTAAAAGTGCCATGGACAGCCAAAAGAACCAACAGATCTGTTTTGGAAGAAGTGCATCCAGAGTTCTCCTTAGAGGCCAGGATGGCTAAGCTTTGTCTCTCATACTTTGGACATATTGTCAGGGGGGATCAGTTGCTGGAGAAGGATGTCATGCTGGGTAAAATGGAGGGTCAGAGAAAAAAAGGAAGACCCCAACCAAATGGATCAGCCCGGTGGCATCATTGATGGCGTCAAGTGTGGCAGCGGTAGTGAGGTTGGCCCAGTATCGGACATTGTTTCATTCTGCTGCGCATGGGGTCACTATGAGTTGGTTCTGACTCGATGGCAGCTCACAACAACAACAACACTACCAGAGTTCCTTACTATTTTTATATGTGTGTGTATATATATATAGAGAGAAAGCGAGAGTAAGAGAGAGAGAGAGAGAGAGAGAGAGAGAGAGAGAG
>NW_006408787.1:308324-311226 GCF_000296735.1 Chrysochloris asiatica | reverse complement strand
CATAGAGAGAAGCTTAATTTTCTTTTTGTATTGTTTGGACTCCAGTTGATACTCAGAATCTGATTATTCAGATGCTTTTTAGATAACTGAATTTCTCTGTGACAAGCTCTAATATCAATTGTAAAATTAAAAACTGCTTCAGCTTGCTACCCATGGAAGAGTTGTAATTGCTAAAATTACTTTGAAAATGTTATTAATAAGCATCCTGTCTTTCCTTAAATGAGAATAATGGATTTATTATCGTGTTATATACTTTTAGATTGACTTAGAGTTCAGAGATCTCTTGGAATCCAAGATGAGATGCATTTCGTGGGATCAGTTGAGTATTTTGTATTTTTTAAAATATGTATATTTGTTCATCTCTATAAAATGATTCAACAATCCTAAACTTCCTTGAGAAAAACAATTTGTTGGTATAGTTAGCAATCTTTTCCAAGATAGTTATTTTCTAGTAGAAGCAATTGTGAAATGATTTATTAAGATACATCAGGCCTCAAATACCTGGAAGCTTCTCTGTCTTATTCCCTCCTCTATTCTCAGGAACAGCACTGAATATGAATTCATGTATTAAATAATGATAAAATGAAAGAAAAAAAATAATGATAAAAAGAAATAAGAAGTGAACTATGGAACTACATATATAGATTTTTTTTTCAGTAGCTATAATGTCCGTGCCTTTCTTTTGGGAGTATTGACCTTCCATCCCTCTATTAATCTTGCCTGACTTTCATTTTGTTAGTATTTTTAATCTTAATGTTTTATTCTTATAATCCCATCCATGCTATCCCTGTCTTCTATTTTCTCTTTGTTCTTGTTCTCCCTTTTCACCTTGTAGCTTGTGAAGCACGTATTAAAAATGCTGATTCAATTACCTGGAAAAATAAAAAGACCTCCCTGAACCTGTATGAATCATCTGAGGGCCTGTATTAAATATGTACCTCATCGTTCAGTTCCAATAACTATAAACATTTATGAGGGCATTTGTGGGTCTGAAAATCATCAGAAAGAATGAGAAGCATTACTGTGTGAAAGGGTTCAAATGATCTGTGAATCCTCCACATTGTGCCATTTCTTCAGGATAACTCTTTACAGCAAATTATCAATTCTAATATACCTTTATTAAAGTATTTAGCTAGTATGGCCAAAATATTTGTTTTTGATAGATTTATTATAAAAACAGGCAAGACAACTAGGAATCAAATGTTTTCAGATCTGAGGAAAAATGACCCATAAAACAAGAACATCTAAGAACTCATAATTATAATTTTTGACAGCATACAAACATGTACAATATAATTATCAAGAAATTAAATAGATTATTTTTCACAGAAACTGTGAGTTTTGTGGATAAATTTCTTGTGCAATATCTTATGGTCATTATCTTCACAAATTATTTCTTGTGACAGCCAGGCTCTTCTGTTACTGATAATTCTTTTCTTCAGATGACCATCTTCAAATAAATCAAGTTTATACCAGGATCTTTTCTGTAACTGCTGATCTTGGATTAGAAATGTCTATATGGAACTTGCGAGTCCCTGAGTGGTGCAACCAGTTAAAGTGCATGACTCTTAACTGAAAAGTTGAAGGTTCAAGTCTATCTAGGGATAATTTGGAAGAAAGACCAGATGATCTACTTCCAAAATATCAACAATTGAAAATTCTACAGAGCACTGTTCTACACTGACATACAGAATTGACTCAATGGCAACTGGTTTATTGGTTGGAATGGAATTTGAGTTTCCTGGTAAGTAGTAAAAGGAAGATGCTACTATCTAT
Source organism: Chrysochloris asiatica (assembly GCF_000296735.1). Lineage (NCBI taxonomy): Eukaryota > Metazoa > Chordata > Mammalia > Afrosoricida > Chrysochloridae > Chrysochloris > Chrysochloris asiatica. The sequence goes on along the minus strand of NW_006408787.1, from coordinate 309,450 downwards.
AGGTGATGTGGGTGCTTGGTCAAGAATGGGTGGATGGAGGTGTTATTATGTTAGACAACTGCAACATGGGTTACAAAAGAGAATATAAAAAGCATTCAATGACATTTTATAAACTTGACATCCCCAGAGTTTTTCCTGGACAGAAATACTTTCCTTGGAACCCCAAATCACTAAAATAAGTTATGCTACTAGAAAATATTTGAGAACATTGGGACCCTAATGTAAACATATTTCCATTGCAGTCACTTTCACAAATATAAATCAAAATCCCAAATTGCAAACTGCAGAAGAGTGAAAAATGTATCCTAGGGAGTGAAAAATCAAGTCTAGGCAATTAAGCTTTTTGCAGCTGCTATTTGAATTTACAGAAAATAACATCTCCTGACACCTCAAATCCCTGTGGATCAGAGTAAATCTGTACAAGTATGTATTATTTTTCTAACAAGTGGGATTTTCTTCTAAGTAAAGTTAAAAAAAACTGATTTTTAAAATTTTATTTAGATTCTCTTAGAGTAATTATGTGGGAATTTATTTAGAGATGCTTACATATGTTAAGATCACAATTTGCAGAACTAAACAGTAAGAAATCTAAGCGACAATTCACCTTTTTAGTTAATGCCTTTATAAAACAGAATTAAATAGATTATGCTAATAACTATGAATTTTCTCCATCCCCATAAAAAAAGAATAAAGGGTGGGTCAAGATGTACATAAATATACTAAAAATCAATTGTCTCATGTAAGTTTTCCAGGAATATACCCCACGCAGAGTGTGAGTGTTCTCTTGAGGAAGTTTCAACCTTAATGAGATTATTCTCCCAATCTCACCTAATTTACTATAGTAATTCTCCTAGGATTGCTGTAGTCAGTGTAGATTTTACCCAGAGACTCTGGAATAGATCAGGAGAGGGTATTAATCAAATCCATTTGTATCCCAAATATTGTTAAATTATAACTTCAAATTGAAATTAATGTAAAGGTAACACCAAGAGGAGAAATAATAAATTGATCAAAGATAATCCAACAGTAAACTTCCAACAACACAAACAACCACATATGTACCTATAAACCCCTTCCTATGGTCAAACTGATGGAATAAAAATTGAAATATTTCAAGAAAGTGAGG
>NW_006408787.1:305568-307029 GCF_000296735.1 Chrysochloris asiatica | reverse complement strand
ATTCGTAACCACTACGCTACCAGAGCTCCTTCATCTCCCATACTTCAGACATATTGTCAGGAGGGACCAGTCACTGGAGAAGGATATCATGTTTGGTAAGGTGGAGGGTCAGAGAAAAAAAGGAAGGCCCCCAACGAGATGGACTGGCCAAGTGGCAGCATCGATGGTCTCAAGCGTGGCAACAGTAGTGAGGTTGGCCCAGGATCGGACAGTGTTTTGTTCTGCTGTGCATAAGGTCACTATGGGTCGGTACTGACTTGATGGCACCTAACATCAACAACGACGACGACAACATGGTTAAATTTTCAAACAAAAGTTAATTCTTTAAATTAAATACTTAGGTGTTGGATTTACTGGATTGTCTAAGAAAGCACACATTTCAAGTTTCTTATATCATGATGAAATCATGTGTTGTAATGTTTAGTGTAGAGGGTTTTCTGACTGTACATGAAGGACTAAAAGGCATTTACAACTCCATGTTCCACTTAAAGTTTTTCTCTGCAAGCTCTCTGGCATTCTTTCTAGGTCTTTGAGTAAGTTTGTATAAGAACAATTTGGGAATATTCTTTATACCTTCTCTTTCCCAAGAGGTTCAATTAATTAAGGACAGAAACAATGAGTAAAAGAAGTATCAGAAATAGTGGTGTCAGTGTCAGTTTTTGTGAAGTAGGACTCAAGGGCATGGAAAAGCACTTGTTTCCTTCCTTAAACCACAGGCCTGAATGACCTTGTTCTACCCAATTAACGTATCTTTTTAATAAAAGCTAGCATTGTGTTAAAATCACATATTTGTTTAAAAATTATGTGAGAGCTTATGATTTGGGATTTATTTGTTTCTAACATGTTGAGAATGATGTATCACAGGTATTTTAGAAAACTTTTATGTATCTTTAAATATGTTTGCTAGCTTTTCTGAATTTTTGCTCTGGGCGTTTCTACTTTAATATTTCGAATTTGTTTTTAACTGAGATTATCATTGCATGTCATATTAACAATCCACTTGAAATATTAAAACAACATGGTGTTGTAGCTGTTAAGAACCATCAAGTCAGGTCTGACTCATAGCAACACTGTAACACTGTATAGGGTTCCCAAGGAGCAGCTGTTGGATTTGAACTGCCAAACTTTCAGTTAGCAGTCTATTTCATATCCTACAATGCCTCGCAAGACTACAAAATAGCATAAGATAACATATATAAAGTCTGATTGTTTCAAGACTTGTCTTTAAAAATTCTTTGCAATTATTGAAGATATTGAATTAAAGAAAAGAAATTCCCATAAAACTTTCAAAAGTGATTGTGCATTCTGTTATTAACAGTGTTTGTCATATATGGCTAAATGGGAAAATGCAACTTTATGTCATATATATACACAAATTGATTTAATTTTAAATATTGCCTGTACATGTATGAATCATGTTTATGAATGAGAGTACCAAAATGCTACCTACAAATAAAAAAT
>NW_006408787.1:304287-304823 GCF_000296735.1 Chrysochloris asiatica | reverse complement strand
TAAGCACTGAACTGTTACCACAAGGTCAAAGCTTCAAACTCATCAGCTGCTCCTTGGAAACCCAATACAGGGTTGCTATGAGTCAGAACTAACATGACCACACTTTAAAACAACAACCTGTGTCAGTTTGCCACACTATGGTGTCTTTCATGTCACTGTGATTCTGGACGCTATGCCTCCTTTTCTTCTGAATCTATGTTAGTCTGGAAGTTCAGCTGAAATCTGTCCATCATGGGTGACCCTGCCTACATTCAAAATACAGGTGGCATAGCTTCCTCTATCACAGCAATATTCAAGCGACCAGTGTGGTAAACTAACACAAGTTTTTTAAAAGTGCGGTTGAGTCAGTTCTGACTCACAGTGACCCTTTACTGGGTTTCCAAGAAACAGGTGGTGGGTTTAAACCTCCAACCTTGCGGATAACAGTATAGTACTTATTGTATAGCACCACATCACACATTCAGACTAATTCTTAATGTTTATGGAATCCTGGTATGGCACTATAGGATAAAGCATTGAACTGCAAGCTTGGTTTG
>NW_006408787.1:292484-293643 GCF_000296735.1 Chrysochloris asiatica | reverse complement strand
CAATATATTTATGTCTGGTGTGGTGCTGTACAATAAGCACTGAACTGTTACCACAAGGTCAAAGCTTCAAACTCATCAGCTGCTCCTTGGAAACCCAATACAGGGTTGCTATGAGTCAGAACTAACATAACCACACTTTAAAACAACAACCTGTGTCAGTTTGCCACACTATGGTGTCTTTCATGTCACTGTGATTCTGGATGCTATGCCTCCTTTTCTTCTGAATCTATGTTAGTCTGGAAGCTCAGCTGAAATCTGTCCATCATGAGTGACCCTACCTACATTCAAAATACAGGTGGCATAGCTTCCTTTATCACAGCAATATTCAAGCGACCAGTGTGGTAAACTAACACAAGTTTTTTAAAAGTGCGCTTGAGTCAGTTCTGACTCACAGTGACCCTTTACTGGGTTTCCAAGAAACAGGTGGTGGGTTTAAACCTCCAACCTTGAGGATAACAGTATAGTACTTATTGTATAGCACCACATCACACATTCAGACTAATTCTTAATGTTTATGGAATCCTGGTATGGCACTGTAGGATAAAGCATTGAACTGCAAGCTTGGTTTGAACTACAAGGTCAGTGGTTCAAACTCACCAACCTCACCTTGGAAACCTTGTACAGAGTAGCATTGAGTTAGAACTGACTCCATGGCACTTAACAACAGCAACTACTTCTGAATGTTTAGCCAATGAAACCTTAGGAACATCAGTGAATAGCACAAAAATATTGTAAGATATACTGCCTGAAGATGAGCTCGTCTCATTGGAAGGCACTCAAAATATGAGTGAGGAAGTGCTGAATCCACTAAATAGAGTTGACAGTGATGATGTGAATGGAGTAAAGCCTTTGGGACCTTCATTTACTGATCTGGCACAACTTAAAATAAGGAGAAACTGATGCACACATATATTAATATTTGGAACATGGAATGCACAAAGTATGACTCTAGAAAAATTGGAAGTTGTGGAAAATAAAATGAAATGCACAGACATTGGCATCCTAGGCATTGTTGTTGTTGTTGTCAGGTGCCATCGAGTTGGAACCGACTCATAGCGACCCCATGCACAGCAGAATGAAACAATGTCCTATCCTGGGCCAACCTCACCACAGCTGCCACACTTAAGTCCATCAATGATGCCACCTGGCCAATCCATCT
>NW_006408787.1:289555-290705 GCF_000296735.1 Chrysochloris asiatica | reverse complement strand
AATCAAATTGACTACATCTGTGGAAAGAGATGGTGGAAAGGCTCCATATTATCAGCAAAATTTATGTCAGAGATTGACTGTGGAACAGATCATCAATTGCTCAAATGAAAGTTCAGACTGAAGCTGAAGAAAATTAATGCAAGTCTATGAGAGCCAAAATATGACCGTAAACATATCCCACCTGATTGTAAATATCATCTCAAGGACAGATTTGATGTATTGGGTCACTAATGACCAAAGAAAAAGAAGAGCTGTGTGGGATTACATCAAGTACATCATACAGGAAGAAAAGAAAAAGGTCATTTAAAGTCAGGAAAGAAAGAAAAGACCAAAATGAATGTCAGAAGAGACTCTGAAACTTGCTACAGAAAATGGAAGAAAAATGAAGTAAAAGAGCTGAGCAGAAAAATTAAAAGGGCTGTTCAAGAAGACAATTATAATAAAATTATAATGAAATGTGCAAAGATCTGGAGTTAGAAAAGCAAAAGGAAAGAACTCAATAAATATTTCAGCTGAAAGAACTGAAGAAAAAAAATCAAGTCTCAACTTGAAATACTGAAGGGTTCTATGTGCAAAATATTGAATTATACAGAAAGCATTTATAGAAGATGTGAATTATACACACAGTACCTGTACCAAAAAGAGAAGGTCAATATTAACCTATTTTAAAAGGTAGCACATGATCAAGAACAAATAGTACTGAAGGAAGCAGTCCAAGCTATATTGCACTGGTGAAAAACAAGGTTCTGGGAATTGACAGAACACTAAACTGAAATCTTTCAACAGACTGCAACAGCACTGGAAGCACTCACTCATCTATGCCAAGAAACTTGGAAGAGAGTTACCTTACCAACTGACTGAAACAGATTCATGTTTGTGTCTATTCTAAAGTTGTTGTTGTTAGGTGCCATCAAGGCAATACTGACATAGCAACCCTAGGCACAACAGAATGAAACACTGCCCAGTCCTGTGCCAACCTCACAATCGTTGCTACACTTGAGCCCATTGATGTTGCCACTGTGCCAATCCATCTTTGGGTGTGTGTGTGGGGGGGTCTTCCCCTTTTTCTCCAACTCCAACGCACCACCTTACCAAACATGATATCCTTCTTCAGTGACTGGTCCCTTCTGACAATATATCCAATGTATGA
>NW_006408787.1:286173-287605 GCF_000296735.1 Chrysochloris asiatica | reverse complement strand
CTGTCGAGTGGGCTCTGACTCATAGCAACCGTATGTACAACAGAACCAAACATTGTCCAGTCCCATCAGGAGCTCTGTTATCATAGTAATTACTACTTGGGCTGCTAACTTCAAGGTCAGCTGCTGGAAACTACCAGCAGTTCTACAGGAGAAAGATGAGGCTTTCTGCTCCAGATAGACTCCAGAGCACTCTACCACCACATCATCTTCAGAATTATTTTTATGTTTGAAATTATTATTGAAACTACTGTGTCAATTCATGTCATTGGGTATATTCCTCTTTTTCGTTGATCTTCTGCTTTACCCAGCATGGTGTCCTTTTCTTTGGACTGGTCCCTTCTTATAAGATGTCCAATGTATGTATGATGAAGTATTGCCATTCTCACTTTCAAGGAGCATTCTGGCTATTTTTTTTTTTTCTAATATGGGTTTGTTTGTGTTTCTGAATGCCAGTAGTCATTTCAAAATTATTTTCCAACACCACAATTCAAGTGCATCAGTTTTCCTCAGTCTCCCTACTTATTGTGCATACTTTACTTGCTTATCAGGTGATTGAAAATGCTCTGACGTGGGTCAGGCGCACCTTAGTATTCAGATCGACATATTTTCTTTTTAACACTTTTAAGAGATCTGTGTCACTGAATTTCCCTATGCAATATATGGTTTGATTTCTTGGCTGCTTCTTCCATATTTTACATGTTGATCCAAGTAAAATGAAATTTGTGACAATTTCAGTCTTTTCTCCATTAATGTCATGTTGCTTATTGGTCCAGTTATGATTTTTTTCTTTAAATTGAGTTGGAATTCATACTGAAGGCTGTATTCTTTGGTCTTCATCAGCAAGTGTCACAAGCTTTCTTCACTATCAACAAGGGTATGCCATCTGCATATCACACATTGTTATTGAACCTGCCCCAAGTTGATGCTGCATTTATCCTAACATGTTTCAGATTGTTCAATTTACAGATTGAATACATTTGGTAAAAGAATACAACCCTGACATATAACTTTCCTGATATTAAACCATACATTATCCCCTTGTTCTGTTTGAACAACTGCCACTTGGTCTATGTACAGGTTCCTCCTAAGTATAATTAATTGTTCTGGAATTCCTATTCTTCATAATGTTATCCATAGTTTGCTATGATCCACACAGACAAATGCCTGCGCACAGTCAATAAAACACAAATAAACGTTTTTCTGGTGTTCTCTGCTTTTAGCCAAGATCCATCTGACATCAGCAATGATGTTCCTTGTTCCATGCTCTCTTTTGAATCCAGTTTGAATTTCTGATATTTGCCTATCAATGTACTGGTGCAATTGTTTTTAAATTATATCCAGCATAATTTTACTTGTATGAGATATTAATGATGTTATTTAATAATTTCTGCTTTCTGTAGGGTCACTTTACTTTGGAAGGGACACACATATG
>NW_006408787.1:283716-285029 GCF_000296735.1 Chrysochloris asiatica | reverse complement strand
ATGTGTATATATGGAGTCCTGGTGTGGCATTGGGGGTTAATGTGCTAGACTGCAAAGCCATTTGAACTGCAAGGTCAGTGGTTCAAGCTCACCAGCTACTCCTCAGAAACCCTATATAGGGTCACTATTGGTTGGAACCAACTCGATGGTACTTAACAATATCAACAACAACATGCGTATATATACAATTTCCCCCTTGTTTTCCTGAATTGAGTATACATTGATTTTACTATAAGAAAAAAAATAAAATCAATAACATGGAAATAAGTAAAAATCACAACTATGTGTAGTTTTAACTTTTAAATATCTTATAATTTCAATTTTTAAGGAACAATTGTAATCACTACATTAACTTTGCTATAATTTCATGATAAGAAAAAACAAACAAAACCTTTGCAATGAAATTGTAGGCTAAATGCTTTAGTCTTCAAGACATATCAGTAAATTGGCAAAACGCAATTCATAAAGATAATATTCTAGATCATAGTCTGATGGGTAGAGTCTGGGGTCTTAAAAGTTTTAAAGTAACCATATAAAAAGGAAATATTGCTTCTTCCCATCTGAAGCAAAGGAAAATGAAGATAATGAAGGACTCACTAGAGCAATTAGCCCAAAACACTAATGGCTCACATGAACCATAATCTCCTTTAACTTGAGAACAGAATAAAATAGTACTCAGCTGCCACCATTGACCACTCTAGTCAAGACTACAATGTTGTTGTTAAGTGCCGATGAGATGGTTCCAATTGATGTTACCCTTTTTGAGGAGTTTTTGGTGTTTTTGAGGAGTAGCTGGTGAGCTTAAATGGCCAACTTTGAGGTTCAAATCAACCTTGCAGTCCAGCACATTAACCCACAGCACCACATGCACCTATTAAAATTGGTGGAAAATGTAGAACAAAAATCAATACATATATATATATCCCAAATATTTACTGATCTAGAAGATGAGAAGAAACTCTGAGACCACTGCCCTAGACAGCTTTATAACTTGAAATTGAAGACACTCTCAGAGGTCACCTTTCACCCAAATAACAGACGGGATTATAAAATAGGAAATAGCAATTAAAAATGTGCTCCTTAGAACAACAACGGTAGGAGTGCAAGAGTCAAATGTGTTAGAGGTAAATACTGTTATACATTTACAATCCTGCAAAATCCTCCATTCTTCTTGGATTAATTATCAACAAAATGGAAGCAACAGTCAAGAAATCAAGCAAAATATTGCATTAGGCAAATCTGCTGCACAAGACCTTTTTAAAGTGTTGAAGAGCAGAGATGTCAGCTTGAGGACTAAGGTGCGCCTGACCCAA
>NW_006408787.1:273911-276931 GCF_000296735.1 Chrysochloris asiatica | reverse complement strand
TATTCCGTGTTGTTGTTGGAGCTCCACACTACACTTGAAAAAAGTTATATTTAATATAACTTAAAAACTAGGAGTCCTGGTATGGCTTTTCAGGTTAATGTCCTGGACTGCAAAGTTGGTTTGAACTACAAGGTCAGCAGTTCAAGCTCACCACCTGCTCCTCAGAAACCCTATACAGGATCGCTATTGGTCAGAACTGACTTGATGAAATTTAACAACAGCAAGAACCACAAAATTAGTTATCAATTTTACAATGCAAACATGTTGGAAAATATACTCTCAGAAAAACCTTGTTTAAAAATAATATGAATTTTGTCATAATGTATCTCAATTTCTATAATATTAATGATATTAATAAATCAGAAAAATGCATATGATCAGTGACAATGGAGAGACCATTTGATTGCTTCAAGGAACATTTTGTTGGCCATCATCTTCATTTTTTATAATGTGAAGGGCAAAGTAGAGTTTGGAACATGGTATGAGATTCTCAAGCCCTATAAATAAATCATTCTGGGCCATATTTATGTCAACTACCCTTTTTCTAACTGGTTTATATTGCCATTGTGTAGACGGACTCTCATGCCCTCTGCTCTTGAGAGACTGTGTGTATGTGTGTGTATTTTGTGCAGAAGCAGAATTTGTAGCACTCCACTCATCTTTAACACTATCTTGCATTGTGATCCTCACATGTTTGTGATATGACCAACTGCCTATGGATATTTCTGAGATCAAAGTGATCAGGGATTAGCAAAAGGAGGAACAGGCAGTGAAACTTAAGTGATGAGGCAGAAACAAGTTGCAAAGAATATAGCCAAGTGTGGCTACTAACTGCCGGTGTTCCCAACGAGTGCTGGCTCACATAACCTCTGACTATCTGGATTTTCTTCTGATCAGAATACCCAGACTGCATTTTATAACTTATTTTATTTTTATAAGAGGTTACCTAACCTGGCCTTGATATTTTATCTTTATTTGTTTTTGTTTTTGTTTTGTGGTGAATATTTTCAGTTCTAATTAATCTTCTTATAGCATCTGAGACTTTCCTGGAAGAAGTGAAGTTACTGGTCCTGATAAAGTATAAGATTTCCGTAATATCTTTTTGATGTCAGACTATAAAATGTCCCGAAATATTTCAACCTCCCCCAAAGAAAAACCAATAAGACCGGCCAAAATTCAACCTTGAAATTTATACAAATTCATTCTTTCACTTTTTTTTTATTCAGCAATAATTTAATGCCTACTTTGCTACACCTTGTTTTAGATGTCATGTATAAAGTAGAAACCTAAATAGATAAACTTCTTGCCTTCAGGAAGGTTCCAACTGAGTGGAGTACACTGACAATTAATAAGCAAGCAACTGAATAACAGGGTTTCATATACAAGGAAGGAAAAGTGAATACAATTTGAAAGATGATCAAGGAAACTCCCTCTGAAGAAGGGACATACAGTTAAAAAGGACAAAAAAAAAAGAGTGAACTAAGCAAAAGACAGAAGAACGAGACTTCCTGGTAGAAGGAAACATAATGTGAAAAATCCTGAGGCATAAAGGAACTTCCCATGTATGAACATATGAGGGGCAAGAAGCAGGCTAGATGACCAGAGAAGAAAAAGTGAGGGCTGAGAAATAGGAAAGTAGGGCAGAAATGTCTACATAGATCAGATCTATGGGATCTTGTAGACCAAGAAAAATATTCTGGATTTTTAACTGAGTAGGGTAGGGAGATATTGTGGGACTTTGAGCCAACAATACTTTTTTGTTGCTATTGTTAGGTGCATCAAGTCAGTTTTAACTCAGAGGGCCACATGTACAACAGAACAAAACACTGCCTGGTCCTGTGTCATCCACACAATCATTGTTTTGTTTGAGCCCATTGTTGAAGCTATTATGCCAATGCATCCTGTTAAGTGTCTTCCTCATTTCTGATGACCCTTTACTTTACTAAACATGATACCTTTTCCAGGGCATCATGCATTTCTTAATCTGATCTATCAATGTATAATATAAAAACTGTGGTTGCTGAACGCAGATCATCTTGTGGTCAGGTAAACATGGGGATATGGGGTCAATAAGGTAATGACTACTCTTGGCGAGATAAAAGATAAAAGTGGCCTGGACCAAGGTGGTTGTATGGAGGGGTGGTGAAGTATCTGGCATGGATATGATCTGAGAGGGAACGAGTGAAATTCAGGAGTTTTGGTCAAAGGGAAGGGTTAATGGTTGTGCCATTTACTGAGATGGGAACAACTGTAGCTGGTTTACCTCAGTATTAATGGTAAATGTGAGTTATTCAGACTTTGTGAAGCTCCATGGCAGTCTTAAAAAGATTGGTATATATTTAGGATAAGCAACTGAAATTCAACATTAATCTATTTTTTAATTCCTCAGAAGCCCCCTATCTACACTACTGACAAGTGAAAAGCTCTGGCATATGACTCATTTATTTGTGAAATAACTTCCTCAGTACACACAGATGGTGTTTGTGGAGCCTGCAATAGGAGATGGCCTGTTGTAGGAGCAGAGATGCTTAGTCGTATGTGGCCATCTCACCTATGGGGGAGAACATGGAAATGCTTGTTTTATATCCCTGGGAGTCAAAGCCAAGTCACCAGCATTTTACTGTCCTTTTCTCTGGTCTAACAGCTAGTATGTTTTTGTTGCTTTTTTCTTCTCTTCAACTTCACATAGGTTTATGTAGCTGTTGCCATAGCAACAAAACAGACTGCTTGGGAGAAATAGTTCAGGCAAAACTGTCTTATAAATCGTTACCAACAACAATATGTCTGTTTTTACATTGTTTTTAGAATCCAAGTAATACTGAAGATTCATATTTTTGTTGAGGTATAGAAACATAGTACCCATTTCACATAATATGTTGCTGTTATGTGCCATTGAGTTGATTCCGATCCATAACACCTGGGGTTCCCAAAGGACCAGCTAGTGAGCTTGAACCACTGATCTTGTAACTCAAGCAACTTTGCAGGCTGACACATTAACCCACACTACACACCAGGACTCC
>NW_006408787.1:271984-273251 GCF_000296735.1 Chrysochloris asiatica | reverse complement strand
TAGAGAAACACCGTCATCTAATATAGGGGTAAACAAAGTTTTTTTTCTGCAAAAGGGTGAAATGGAAAATATTTAAGATTTTGAAGATCATCTTTACCACAGCTACTGAACTCTTCCATTTTAGTGTAATATAGCCATTGCCAATATGTAAATAAATGGAGGTGACAATGTTTCAATAGTTCTGCATTTACAAAAACCTGGCAGCAGATTGTATTTGGCTTATGAATTTATTTACTGACCCCTGGTAAGTTCATTCCTCTCACATTCTAAGATAGTTCTCAAAGTTAGTTGGCAGGGCCACCCAACAGAGATTGTGGACCTTCTCTGAATGTCTAGAGTTATGCATTTGTCACAAGTTCATAAGCAATGCCTATTCAAATGTAAGAACAAATGTTGAGGTGTGTAGAACATTCATAAAATATTTTTATACATAAAATGGTGTGCAAATTATTCCCAAAGTTTCCATATACTTTGAGATCAGTATCCATCCACTGTAACTAAAAAACATGAACAGATGGAATGTTGTTGTTGTTAAGTGTTATTAAGTCAGTTCCAACTCATATCGACCCTATATAGGGTTTCTAAGGAGCAGCTGGTGAGCAGAACTTGAGATGTTGTAGTAGTTTAAGTGACCTTGAGTTTGACTGCTTGTCATACAGTGCCACATAAGGACTCTGAGCAGACTGAATAACATTCATTTTTTAAAAAATTAAAAAGATAAAATTTGCCAGCATTCTAAAACTAGGAGATTTCACTTGAAAATATGGCTTTTTGGCTTATCTTACAAATCAGAAAATCTGGCAATACTGGACTTTCATTTTTGTGTAGAAGCCATTGATAGACTGAGTCATAAGTACCTCATTCAGAGAAGGCGCTTGTGTTCAGTTTTATGTCACATTCTCTACCACTCATCACCTCTTACATTGTTCTTCTTTATCCTTGTGGCGTCCCTGAGTTATTCAATGGTTAACACACTTGAATGCTAATCCATCAAGTGGTTGAGTAGAAAGGCTTGTTGACCTACTTCTGAAAAATCAGCAGTTCTCCAGTGCACACGGGATTGCATGAGTTGAAGTCTTCTTAATGAAAACTGCTTTTTACCCATGTAAGGGACAGGTCTGACATCTATAGTAATTTTTTTTTTAACAACACGGCCATTTTTATTAGAGCCACATCAATGCAGTTTTTTCTACATTTTTTTTTTTTTCCCATTCAGGAATATATAATAAATTACATCTCCAAAGGGCACATTCTGCAAGTCTGCTCC
>NW_006408787.1:263849-268927 GCF_000296735.1 Chrysochloris asiatica | reverse complement strand
GGGACCATCCCCTGAGCCTGCTTGTTCAGGTATTCTGTGTTGTTGTTGGCGGAGCTCTCTGCTATACGTCCACCCGATCCGCCATCTTGTTTGTTCTCCCCCATCTATAGTAATTTATTTTATAATCATTCTTGGCATTTATCAATGATACACTGGCTAACTGCTACCTTTTCCTAATGTCAGAATATGAGAGCATACAAACTAAAAATTTCATATAGGTAAATGTTTAAGCTGTTCATTTTAATAAAATAATTCTAGAACCTAAATTATAATCTACCGTTACATACTCATATAACTATTGTTGTTGTTAAATGCCATCAAGTCAGTTCTGACCCATAGTGACCCTGTATAGGGTTTCCAAGGAGTGGCTGGTAAGCTCGAACTGGTGCAACAACCTTGCTGTTCAAACGGACTTGGCAGTCTAGCGCATTAACCCACAGTGCCATTATAGTGCCTATAAATCTCTGGTATCTGTGAGAAATGGCAGAAAGAATTTCGAAAAATAAATGCCAAGACAAATACGTGTATTTTTATCAATGCTAAAATTTTCAATGAGACAGGAAGGCGCAAGCTACAATCTTGGTTTAAAAATTAGAGTCTGTTTAGCACTCTATATTTAATGTGAGAACTTTTTATCTGGCCAGTTACTCCACTGTGTTTCCAGGGACACTTTCAAATGAAGCCTGGAATATGGAATGAAGATGAAGTATGACAAGAAGTGCAAACATGATTTTTGGCTAGCTGGAGCAAACATTGATCTTAACCTTTTATGTTTACGAAAGGGAAGTTAGAGTCTTACTCTTATCAGTTGATATTTCTTTTTATTCTGTGCCCTCTCATTCTTTGCACTTCCCACTCTTATTCCCTACTGGGAAGGAGCAGAACAGTATGGAGAGAAGAGGAAAACTTTTCAAACATAGAGCACCTTTTAAAGAAAAGAGGTTTCTTCTGGAAATTTAATGTCAAAAATTACTTTAATAGTTTTTAATCACTGTGGTTTTGAAAGATGAAAAATATTTATGCTCACTTGTGATGGCCCTAATTTTTAAATGTACAATTAATATTGAGTGGTTGTTGTTGCTAGGTGCTGTAGAGTCAGTTCTGAATCATAGCAACTCTATCCATAACAGAACCAAACACTGCCCAGTCCTGTGCCATACTTACAATCGTTGATATATTTGAATTTATGGCTTCTGTCATTGCCCATCCATCTCATTAGGGGTGGTCCTCTTTTTCTCTGACCCTTCACTTTACTGAGATTGATGTGCTTTTCCAGGGTCTGATCCCCCTTTATAACATGTATAAAGTATTAAAGATGAAGTCCTATTAATATCGGGAGGGCATCACAAATGCTTTATGGTGTCAGACACTAGCTTTGGTATCAGACAAATATAGACTCCCAATGTCTGCTCTATAACTTCCAGTCTTTATTTTGAGTATGCATTTCATATTCCTAAGACTCAGTTTTATCATCTATAATATGAAGATAAAGATATTTTCTACCTTGCAAGATGTTATGAGGATAAATCAGGTTTACAGACTCAATTATGGTAGAGGTATATGATTAGCACTCAATAAATGATATATCTTCCTAATTATTTTTGTTTTTCTATAAAGTGACTAATAATAAGGATAAGCCCTGGATTGCTAGCCACAAGGTCATTCATTCAAACTCACTAGTATCTCCTTGGAAACCCAGTACAGTTCAATACGAGTCAGAACCATTCAAATGCAGTTAACAACAACAAACAACCTCTCTAAAATTTGGATATTAATAGCATCTATCTGAAATGGTAGAGTCCTGGTGTGGCACTGTGGATTAATGCACTGCACAACAAGGTCGGTGGTTCAAGCACACCAGCCACTCCTTGGAAACCCTACACAGGGTCACTATGAGTCAGAACTGACTCGATGGCACTTAACAACAACAACCTCAAATGGTTATTACTTTGTTATTCCAAGTCCTTTCCAACTTATAATGACCCTGTAGAGGAGTTTCTTATAAAGTGGTTGATTGGTTTGACCTCCCAACCTTGTGGCAGGGCTTAAAAAGTAAATCTTTGTAGGAGACGATGTCTCCTTTTTCTCCTGTGGAGAAGCTGGTAGATTCAAATCACTGACTTTAATGTTAGCAGCCGAAAGTGTAATTTACTACACTACTAGAATTCCTTTCAAATAGTTATTTTAGAAGGATTATTTGGGATTATATAAGTGGAATATTTATCAGAAAGTGTTACACACAATGTTGTTGTTGTTAGTCAAGTTGATTATGACTTATAGTGACTGTATGCACAACAGCACAAAACACTGCATGGTTTTGTGTCATCGTCACAATTGTTTGAACCCATTGTTGCTGCCACCACTGTCAGTCCATCTCATTGGAGGTCTTCCTTTTTTTTTGTCCTGGCCCTCTCTATTACTGAGCATGATGTCTTCCTAAAAGGACTGATCCCTTCTGACAACATATCCAAACTAAAAAAGGTGAAATATTGCAATCCTTCATTCTAAGTAACATTCTCACTCTACTTCTTCAATATATTAGTTGGCTCTTCTGGCAGTCCTTGATATTGTCAATATACTTCACCATAACACAAATTCATCAATTCTTATGTGGTCTTCTTTATTCATTGTTCAACTTTCACACATATATGAGACAACTGAAAATTCCATGCCTTAGGTAAGGGTTCAGTTCTCCAAATGAAATCTTTACTCTTTAAAACTTCAAAAGGGCCTTTTAGCAGATTTACCTAATGCAATACATGCTTAGATTTCTAGACTGCTACTTCCATGAGTGTTGATTGTAAGATGCAAGCAAAAGAAAAGTCTTTGCCAGCTTCAATTGTTTTTCTATTTTTCATGATGCTCTCAATTTGCTCAATTGTGAGGACTTTCAGTAGACTTCTTTACAATAAGATGCAATCCATACTGAAGGTTGTAGACTTTGATCATCAATGAAGTGTGTCAAGTCTTGTTGTTGTTGTTGTTAGGTACTATCAAGTCTGTACCGACTAATAGCAACTCTCTGCACAACAGAATGAAACACTGCCCAGTTGTGGGCCAACGTCACAATCATTGTTACATTTGCTCCCGTCACTGCTGTCACTGTGCCCATCCATCCCACTGGAGGTCTTTCTCTTTTTCTCCAACCCTCCATTTTACCTAACATGGTATACTTCCCCAGTGACTGGTTCCTCCTAACAATATGTCCTAAGTAGATGGTGAGTAAATTTGAATAATAGTGGTATTAATTGACCTTCTTATTGTTGTTGTTGTTATGTGCTATGGAGTTGGTTCCTACTCATAGAGACCCTATACAGGTTTCCAAGGCTGTAAATCTTTATGGGAGCAGAAAGCCTCATCTTTCTCCTGAGGAACAGGTGGTAGTTTCGAACTGCTGACCATGAGATTAGCAGCCTGATTCGAAACTGCTACACTACCAGAGCTCCTTGACCTTCCTACAGGTGTATGGATATTATCCTATCACAGACAGATTTTACTTCAAGACAGATCTTGATATGTTCTTTTTCATGATGAATGTGACACCATACCGCCTCAATTTGGCATTGTTGTTGTTGTTGTTAAGTATCGTGGAGTTGCTTCCAACTCATAGTGACCCTGCACAGGGTTTCCAAGGCTGTAAATCTTTACCAGACCAGAAAGCCTCATCTTGCTCCTGCAGAACAGCTGGAAGTTTCGAACTGCCGGCCTTGAGGTTAGCATCCTGATTTGTAACCACTACTCTACCAGAGCTCCTTACTACTATGGTAAACTATGTTTTTCTCAGATTCAAAATAGCTAGTATCAGTTCATTTTATCTCACAAATGCCTAGAATATTGATGTTTATGTGTTCCATTTCACTTTTGACAATTTCCTATTTTCCTGGGTTCATACTTTGTACATTCCATGTTTTGATTGTTAATAGATTTTTATAGCTGTTTCTCTTCAATTTGAGTTGTGCCCTATCAGCAAATTAAGGTCCTGAACGCTGTACTCCATTTGTGTCATTATGGTCAACTCTTAACTTTGACGAGGCAGCTCTTCCCAAACATATTTTGAGTGTCTTCCAACCTGAAGGCTCATCTTCTGGCATTATATCTGACAATATTCTGGTGCTCTTCATCATGTTTCAATATTAGACATTCTGGTGCTGACATTGTTTCACTGTTATTCATAAGGTTTTCTCTGACTAATATTTTGAAGTAGTCCTTCTTTCCTTCTTCTGATATGAAGAAGAATGTGACATCAGGATTGGAAGAAGACTCATTAACAACCTGTGATATGTAAATGATATAATGTTGCTTGCTGAAAGTGAAGAAGACTGGAATGCTTACCAATGAAAACCAAACCCTTTGGTGTTTATTGCCCCTCAGTGTAAAGAAAACCAACATCCTCAAAACTGGACCAATAAAAAACATCCATGTAAATGGAGAAAAGTTTGATGTTGTCATTGACTTCATTTTGCTTGGATCAACCAGCAACACTTATTGGAAGCAGAAGTCAAGAAATGAAGCAACATGTTGTGTTAAGCAAATCTGTTGCACAAGACCTCTTTAAGTGCCAAGATGTCACTTTGAGGATTAAGATGTGCCTGACGTAAGCCATGGCCAGGATGGCCAAACTTCGTCTCTCATACTTCAGAAATATTTTCAGAAGGGACCAGTTGCTGGAGAAGGATATCATGTTTGGTAAGGTTGAGGGTCAGAGAAAAAGAGGAAGACCCCCAGCAAGATAGATTGGCAAAGTGGCAACATCAGTGGGCTCAAGCATGGCAACAATAGTGAGGTTGGCCCAGGATCGGGCAGTGTTTTGTTCTGCTGTGCATAAGGTTGCTATGATTCGGTACCGACTCAATAGCACCGAACAACAACAACATTTTCAATAACATCATAGGCATGTGAAAGCTGGACTATGAACAAGGAAGATGCAGAAGAATCGATGCATTTGGGTTATGGCATTGGAGGAGAATATTTAAAAGTACCATGGATTGCCCAAAGAGCACAACAGAATTGTACTGGAAGAAGTACAGCCAGAATATTCCTTGGAAGCCAGCATGGAAAGATTTTGTCTCTCATACTCT
>NW_006408787.1:255059-263346 GCF_000296735.1 Chrysochloris asiatica | reverse complement strand
TTGATAACTACTGACTCTAAGCAATTCAGACATTTGTAAGCCAGACACTAAGTGTATTAGATTACATGACTTACAATTGCAACAACAATGAACATATAATCAGTAGTTAACACAAACCTTAACATGCAATCTGTTTTTTATTTGTCCCTTTCTCCTCTATTTCTGTTGGTGTGTTTCCAACAATGTCAACAAAAAATATCTATATTCAATAAGTACTTTTTGTTGCTGTTGTTAAGTGCTGTTGAGTCAGTTATAGCTCATAGCAACCGTATATAATGTTTCTAAGGAGTAATAAACAACATTCTTATTAACAGAGAAAACATTGACGTTGTCAAGGACTTCATTCTTCTTGGATCAACTATCAACACTCGTGGAAGTAGCAGTCAAGAAATTAAACTACATATTGCATTAGGCAAATCTGCACAAGACCTTTTTAAAGTATTGAGGCTCACAGCCCGATTTGTAACCACTACACTATTACAGCTCCTTTGAGAGCCACTATGTTGTTGTTATGTGCCGTGGAGTCGGTTCTGACTCATAGCGACCCTGTACAGGGCTTCTGAGGCTGTAAATCTTTATGGGAGCAGAAAGCCTCATCTTTCTCCCGTGGAATGGCTGGTAGTTTCAAACTGCTGACCTTGAGGTTTGCAGCCTGATTCGTAACCATTACACTACCAGAGCTCCTTGAGAGCCACTATAGAGCTCTCTTATCTTTAGGTCTATTTCAGTACTAATTCAAGAGTTCTGGATGCTTGGCTCCTTAAATTCAATATGCATGTATGAGACATTAGAATTTATATGGTTGCAGATGTTGATATAACTAATGTAGCTCTAGCTTCCTGTGGTGAAGGTGAGAGCTCTCTATGTCTTACACTCATAGGTGTACCTGAATAAGCTCTCCCACTGCTGTGGGTAGGGAAACAACTTTCTTTCTATGGATTACCCATGTGTCCAAAACACTTTCCTGACACTGCAGTCCTTTCAGTTTCTTCTGGTCTTAGTACCTGTCTATCTCAGGCCTCAGCAAGATTCAAAAGCCTTCTCTTGTTGAGCTATCATCTCCCTTCATCTCTTCCTAATTGCAAAGCCCAAGAACTCTAATGGTTAATCTATGCCACTGGAAAATCAGGTTATAACTTCCTCAAATTAACTCCCTTTCTGTGTTCCCTATTTAAGGTATTCCAGACCTTTTACAAAATTGGTGCAATAAGCAGTGCTGCAAGTTTTTGTCTCAGTAGGTTATCCCAGCTTCTGTGTCTTCCTTCTGTGCTCTGTCTCTGCCAGGCTTCTGGACTCCCTCCAATTGTCATCTCGCATTCTGAGATCTCCATCTGTACTTGTTTCTATTCATTGTTCAGTAGGTTTTATGCTGGGGGAATAAATGTGAACATCCTCTCACTTTGCCATCTTGCTCTTCCCTCCTATGACCACTCTTTGATTTGGGCATATATAACAATGTCCCTCCACTTTCTTTAACTCTACTATCACTGGCTTCCTAGTGATTCACCATTTAAACCTCAGGGAATTTGTGTTTTTCATTAGCTATTTTCTGAAATAATAGTTTCTTTTAAACATTTGCTCCTTTTTGTATAAGCATCACAGGACACCTAATGAGAGATCTAACTACCAAAAGTAACACCTCTACATTTTGTAGAACACAATTCCAATCTATCCTTTATTTTTTGTTCATAGCATTTATCTTTACCTAACATTTTATATTTGTTTGCACAATTGTATTATTCGTCTCTACCATTTGATTGTAACTTTTTTTTTTTTTTTGATTTACAGTCCCCATGAACATGTTAGCTAGAGTTTCATGAAATTCATTTTGAGAAGTGCTTGGTTGACCTACATTTTTAAAATTTATTTTTTCATGAGAAAGTGAAACAGGAACATTTATATTCCACTAAAATGATAGAAATTCTAGCATTTATGAGAATATTAGATATTGCAATCTAGAGCCCCATTGACAAAAACTGAACTAGCACAGAAATTTAACAAAATTAAAGCAAGTAGTTTTCAAAAAGGCTTTCTCTTTTCACTTCACTTTAATAACTATATTCCACATTATTACATGTAGTGATTTCATACATTTGTGTTAACTGCCTGAATATCAAAAGTATTTTAGTTTATTTATAAGCCCAAAGTATGCCAAACATAATTTGCTTCATTGAACTTTTTTTTTTAAGTTGGAATAATTTATTTTTCTATCAAAAGTACAAAGAATGGAAAATTGGTGTATTTGAATCGTTTCAGAGAGCAGAGAAAACTTTGCAGTAGCAGACGTTAGTTTTAGCACCTTTGAGAAGAACTATTCAGTTAAGTTTTGTGACAGCAGTTTCTGGCTCCCCAGGGGAAGGGGTTGTCCAGAGGTTTCTTTGTGACATCCACAGAGTGGTGCAGCCCTTTTGTTTTTTCTCTACGTTTGGAGAGTGATAAGTACATCCAAATCACCCTGATTAGAAACAAAAAAATGGTGTTCACTGACTCCATGACTAGTGGTGGAAGGTGGAATCAGACTTGGGAATGAGCAGCAGCTGCGAGCAGGTGCTAGCTAGCTCGACAGCTTGAAGGTGCTGGCGGTGCAGTACCTACTTGGTCTTGTTCTCCCACCGCACCGTACAGCGCCAGAAGCAAGAGCTGGCTGTGTGCAGCCTGGCCCCGTTCTTCTTGATAACACAAGCCACAATGTATTTAAATGGCTTTCCCAACTTTATGAGTGGACTGAGAGTTAGCTCCACGATGTTTGTGGTGTACTGATTCATTCACCTTGCTGTGTTGGTAGGCGCTATCGCCGTTGTCACTTTTGATGGCCTCTTTTACAATGTTGCTAACTTTATCGACAACAAACGTGGTCTCCTCATCAACAAACGTGGTGTCCTCGTCAGCCTTGTCGTTCTCCATCTTTACGCCTATGCCGTCATCTCCGCCTTGCTTCACTGACTTTTTTGTGTGTTGAATTAAACATTGTGAGTAAATGGAATAGGTGATGTGATGTGAAGATTTCATATAGCTCCTTACTCTAAGATTTCTCTTTCTTTTGATTTACCACTGACTAAATATCAGATTTGAAGAGAACCATATTTTAGCTTAAGACAGAGTGATATGTTTATAAATAGTGTAGAAGTTCATGACATCTATCTAGTACCAAATATATGTTCCTCTATACAATTTATCACTCTACCTTTAAAGCACCTTCTGATGGTGCCGAAGGTATACAAGTGTGTTGTTGTTGTTGTTGCCATTGAATCGGTTCCGACCCATAGTGACCCTGAACAGGGTTTCCGAGACTATAAATCTTTACGGGAGCAGAAAGCCTTATCATTCTCCCGCGGAGCAGCTGGTAACTTCGAACTGCTGACCTTGCGGTTCGCAGCCCGATTCGTAACCACTATGCTACCAGAGCTCCTTATACGAGTATAGTATAGACCATTATTAAATTTGGGGAATAGAAGGAAAACCTTGAAACATACTAATTTTTAGCATAAGGGAAGTTAAAAAAGAAAACTGAGGAGGAAATGCGGTAGCAGTTGAGCATATTGGCAACAAAAGTTGCCCCAGATTTTTTCCAAACGTTTTCACTATCCTATTTTATTCTTGTTCTCAGTTACTTTTACCTCTTGTTGTGTGACCTTAAGTCAGTTACATCTCTATGTGATGGAGTACTAGGGTGTTCTAGGCTGTAACATTTATAGGAACATGTCAACAAATCTTTTTTTCCAGAGTCACTGGTTGGTTTCATACAACAGACTTTTGGGTTATGAGTCAAGTGTTTTAACCAATTTGCCACCAAAGCTGTTTTGTTTTCCCCAAGAGTAGCCCAATATATGCTGTTTGTCTGATCTTCTATTTATCCTGAACCATGTAAACACAAAAGATTGTCAATTTAGAAGTGGTGAAATTCAGTACTCATTATATTTTAACTTTTCCACATCATTCTATAATTAACTGTACATATTATACAGGATTCACCACTAATCTGTCATCTTATCTGATGGCAGCGTGTGTTGCTGTAATTCTGGAAGCTATACCACTTGTGTTATAAATATCAGCAGGGACACACATGAAGGACAGGTTTCAGTGGAGCTTCCAGACTCAGACAGACTAGGAATATGATTTACTATGCTGGGAATGACAAATTAAAGAGGAATTCCGATGTATTCTTCAGCAAAAAGAATATTTCAAGATCTGTCTTGAAGTACAAGGCAATCTGTGATAGTATAATATTAATACATCTACAAGGAAGACCTGTTAATACCACTATATTAAAATTTACTCACCAATTACTCAAGCAAAAGATGATGAAATTGAAGAGTCTTACCAACTTCTTCAAGGAGCTCTGTAGCATAGTGGTTCCGAATCGGGCTGCTAACCTCAATGATTGGCAGTTTGAAACTACCAGCTGTTCTGCAGGAGAAAGTGGTGGCTTTCTGCTTCCGTAAAGATTTACAGCCTCGGAAACACTATGCAGGGTCACTATGAGTCGGAGCTGACTCCACGGTACTTAACAACAACCAACTTCTACATGCTGCAATTGATCAAATATGAAATCAAGAAGGATTGGTAATTTTTTATGTTTGAACTGCTAAAGTTGAAAGTAAAAAGAAAGGACAGTGATGATAGAAAAACTGCTGTTGATTTCATGATAGAACATTGCAAGACCAATGAGTTACTAATTTCAAGTATCTTATTCAACAACCAAAGGTTGGGTCTCACAAGATGAAATATACAAGAATGAAACTGACTACATCTGTGGGGAGAGATGATAGAGAAGTTCAACATCATAAACCAAATTCTGGCTAGGGAATTTACAATTAACTGTTCAAATAGAAGATCAAACTGCCCTTATTGACCTGTCAGTTTTTCATGATGTATTATTTTTTGGATGTGTTGCTGAATTCCGTGGTCTCGGATTTTGTTAAGAATTTTTGCATCTATATTCACAAGGGATATTGGTCTATAGTTTTCTTTCTTAGTGATTTCTTTTCCTGGTTTTGGTCTGAGGGTTATGCATGCTTCATAAAGTGTATTAGGAGATTTTCCATCATTTTCTATATTCTGGAATAATTTGAGTAGAATTGGTGACTTCTTCCCTAAATGTTTGGTAAAACTCACAGTTCTTCCCTAAATGTTTGGTAAAACTCACCAGTGAAGTCATCTGGACTTGGACGTTTTTGGTTGAAAGATTTTAGATGATCTCATCAATTTCTTCTTTCATTACAGGTCTGTTCAAGTTTTTTATTTCACTCTGTGTAAGTTCAGGTAGGTCATGTTTTGCTAAAAATGTACCCATCACCTCTAGATTCTAAACTTTTCATAGTGTTATTGTGTTATTATCCATTTCATTTCTATTGGTTCTGTCATGATATCACCCATGTAGTTTCTTACATATGCTATTTGTTTCTTCTCCCTCTTTTCTTTTGTTTGTTTTGCCAATTTTATTAATCCTTTTGAAGAACCAGATGCTTGTCTTGTTGATTCTTGTTATAGTTTTTCTGTTTTCTATATTGCTTATTTCTGCTCTAATCTTTATTAAACTTGTCTGTGAATTTGTCATACTGCTGTGGCTTGTGAGATACTGTGATTCTGGAAGCTATGCCATGGGTATTTTAAATACCAGCAGAGTCACCCAGGGTGGACAGGTTTAAGATGAACTTCCAGGTGAACACAAAGTAGGAATAAGGGGAGACTAACTACTTATGACTATTTAGGTACTGAAAACCTTAGGAATAGCAGAGTAACATGGTCAGATATAGTGCCAGAAAATGAGCCCCTCAAAATGTGACTGGGGAAGAGCTCCCTCCTCAAAGTAAAGTTGACTGTGATAATGTGAATGGAGTAAAACCCATGGGAGAAAAGCCCACGACCTTCATTTGCTGATGGGGCACAACTCAAAATGAAGAGAAACAGCTGTAAACATCCATTAAAAATCAGAACATGGAATGTACGATGAATGAATTTGGGAAAATTGGAAGTTGTCCAAAACTAAATGGAAAGTTTAACTATCGATATCTTAGGCATTAGTGAGCTGAAATGGACTGGTTTGGCCATTTTGAATCTGACAACCACATGGTTTATTATGCCAGTAATGACAAATTGAAGAGGAATGGTGTTGCATTCATTGTTAAAAAGAACATGTCCAGATCAGTCATGAGGTACAATGCTGTCTGTGATAGGATAATATCCATGAGCTTACAGGAAAGCCCAGTTAATACCAATATTATACAAAATTATGCTTCAACCACTAAAGCCAGTGAGAATGAAAGAGAAGAATTCTACCAACTTCTTCAATCTAAAATTGATCAAGCATGCACTCAAGATGTACAGATCATTACTGGTAATTGGAATGCAAAGGTTGGGAGCAAAGAGGAAAGATCAGTAGTTGGAAAATATGGCCTTGTTGATAGAAGTGATGCTGGAGATCACATTATAGAATTCTGCAAAATCAATGATTTGTTCATTTCAAATAGCTTCTTTAGACAGCATAAGAGATGACTATACACATGGATATCACCAGATGGAATACAAAGAAATCAAATTGACTACATCTGCAGAAAGAGAAGATGGAAAAGCTCCATATTATAAGTCAAACAAGGCTAGGGTCAGACTGTGGATCAGACCATCAAACACTCATATGCAAATTCAAATTGAAGCTGAAGAAAATGAAAACAAGTCCACGAAACCCAAAATATGAACTTGAATATACCCCACCTGAATTTAGAGATCATCTGAAGAACAGATTTGGTACATTAAACATTAAAGACAGAAGACCAGAAGAGTTGTGGTCAAAACATCATACATGAAGAAAGCAAAAAGTCATTAAGAAGACAAGAAAGAAGGAAAAGGCTAAAATGAATATTAAATGAGACACCAAAACTTGCTTTCCAGTGTAGAGATGCTAAAGAAAATGGAAGAAATGAGGAGGTTCAAGAGATGAACAGAAAATTTCAAATATCAGCTCGAGAGTATCAAGCCAAATATTACAACAAAATGTGCAAAGATCTAGAGTCAGAAAATCAAATAGGAAGAACATGCTCAGCATTTCTCAAGCTGGGAGAACTGAAAAAAAAAATTCATGCCTCGACTTTTGTTCTTGAAGGAGTCTCTGGGAAAATTATTGAATGATGCATAAAGCATCAGGAAAAGATGGAAGGAATACATAGAGTGACCAATAGAGTACAAAATAGAAATGGTTAATGTTCAACCATTTCAAGAGGTAGCATATGATCAAAAGCCAATGATAATAAAGGAAAAAGTCCAAGGTGCATTGATAGAATTGGTAAAGAACAAGGCACCAAGTAATTAACGGAATACAAATGGAAATCTTTCAAGAAAGTGAGGTGTCACAGGAGGCACTCACACATCTCTGCCAAGAAATTTGAAAGACAACTAACTGGCTGACTGATTGGAAGAGATCCATATTTGTGCCCATTCCAAAAAGATGTGACCCAATGGAATGTGGAAATCATCAGACAATCTCTTTGATATCCCATGCAAGTAAATTTTTACTAAAGGTAATACAGAAATGGCTGCAAGCATAGATTTACAGAAAACTTCTAGAAGTCCAAGCCAGATTCAGAGGAGGCCGTGGAATGAAGGATATCATTGCTGATGTCCGATGAATCTTGGCTGAAAACAGAGAATATCAGAAATATGTTTAGCTATGCTTTATTGACTATGCAAATGCTTTTGATTGTGTGGATCATGACAAGCTCTGGACAATATTGAATAGTATGAGTATTTTGGAACCCTTAATTGTACTTATGAGGAATCTGTACCTAGACAAAGAGGCAGTTGTTTGAACAGAACATGGAAACACTGAATGGTTTAAAATTAAGAAAGGTGTGCAGCAGCGTTGCATTCTTTCATCATACTTATTCAACTTGTATGTTGTTGTTGTTGTTAGGTGCCATCGAGTCGGAACCGACTCATAGAGACCCCATGCACAACAGAACGAAACAATGTCCGATCCTGGGCCAATCTCACTACCGCTGCCACACTTGAGTCCATCAATGATGCCACTTGGCTGATCCATCTCGTTGGGGGTCTTCCTCTTTTTCTCTGACCCTCCACCCTACCCAGAATGACATCCTTCTCCAACGATTGTATCCTCTGGGCAATATGTCCAAAGTAGAAGAGACGAAGCTTAGCCATCCTGGCCTCCAAGGAGAACTCTGACTGCACTTCTTCAAAAACAGATCTATTGGTTCTTTTGGCAGTCCATGGCACTTTCAGTATTCTCCTCCAACACCACAACTCAAAGGCATCAATTCGTCTACGATCTTCC
>NW_006408787.1:252045-253105 GCF_000296735.1 Chrysochloris asiatica | reverse complement strand
TAAAGAAAACAAAAATCCTCATCACTGGACCAATAAACAGCGTTCTTATTAATTGAGAAAAGATTGAAGTTGTCAAGGACTTCATTCTTCTTGGATCAACTATCAACACTCATGGTCGTAGTAGTCAAGAAATCAAATGACGTATTTCATTGGGCAAATCTACTACACAAGACCTTTTTTCAAGTATTGAAGAGCAATGATGTCAGCTTGAAGATTAAGGTGCACCTGATACAAGCCATGGTGTTTTCAATTACCTTTATGCATGTGAAAGCTGAACAGTAATTAAGGAAAACCATAGAAGAATTGAAGCATTTGCATTATGGTGTTGGAGAAGAGTATTGAAAGTGCCATGGGATGCCAGAAGAACCAACAGATCCATGTTGGAAAAAGTGCAGCCAGAGTGCTCCTCGGAGTTCAGGATCGCCAAACTTCATCTCTCATACTTCGGACATAATGTCAGGAGGGACCAGTCACTGGAGAAGGATATCATTTTTTGTAAGGTGGATGGTCAGAGAAAAAGGGGAAGACCCCCAATGAGATGGATTGGCCAAAAAGCAGCACCAATGGGCTCAAGCGTGGCAGCAATAGTGAGGTTGGCCCAGGATTGGCAGTGTTTCGTTCTGCTGTGCATAAGTTCACTATGAGTCAGTATTGACTCGCTGGCACATAACAACAACATCTACAACAGGGAAGACTAGTTAATACCATTACTATTCAAATTTACGCACCAACCACTAAAGTCAGTGAGGATGAAATTAAAGAATTAATCCAAGAAGGTAGGTTATATGAAGAAAAATGTGGCATTAGGATTGGAAGAAGACTCATTAACAACCTGCGATATGGTGTATAGCAACTGGTATTAGCCCTTACCCAGATGGTGGGATTTTGTAGGGTGTGATAGTAGCTTGGCTGTTGTTGTTGCTGTCAGGTGCCATTGAGTCGGAACCAACTCATAGCGACCCCATGCACAGCAGAACGAAACAATGTCCAATCCTTGGCCAACCTCACCACCACTGCCACACTTGAGTCCATCAATGATGCCACCTGGCCAATCCATCTC
>NW_006408787.1:248798-251673 GCF_000296735.1 Chrysochloris asiatica | reverse complement strand
TAGCTTGGCTATATGACCACAATTGCTATCACTTCTTGGGTAATGTAAGGAGAGAAAAATCCCCCTCCCAAGTTAAAAGGAGAATCAAGCAAAACAAACAACAACAACAAAAACACAAAACAAACAAATAAAAACAGATTGGACACTACAGTCTATAATCACTATACACACACACACACACATGCAAATAACTGTAGTAAAATATGCTGGTGGTGATGGTGAAGTGCCATGGAAACAGTTCCAACTCATTTGCAGGGTTTCCGAGACTGTAAATCTTTACAGAAGCAGAAAATCTCATCTTTCTCCTGCAGAACAGCTGGTAGTTTCAAACTGCTGACCTTAAGGTTCACAGCCCGATTCATAACCACTACGCTACCAGAGCAAAATATGCGTAGAACTTTAATGTCCCTTTTTTGGCTTCTTTCCTTCAATGCTGCCTGAGAAATGTTAAGATGTTACCTTTTCTTCTTTTAACATAACTTAAGATTTAATTTTCGGTTGCTTTCCTTTTTTGTCTGTCTCTCTCACCTCTCCTGAAATCTGTTCAGGTGTTTCTCCTAGTGAGAATCAGCCTAAGTCTAGCAAGATTGTTTTAGAAGACAGTCTTGTTTTAAACTGTTTGTGCTGACTCCTCCCCTTTCTTTGATTATGGGACCAGTGGTCTTTGCTGAGCAGATCCATGTGCATGTGTTGTGAAAACTTGATGGGTGAAGGGGTTGTCGACTCCCACAGGCACCCTCTCTAGTCACCAGAGTGGAGGTGCACAGACATAGAGAGACAAATGAACAGAAAAAAAAAAATGTTCACACCTATATCTCTGATGATCTGTCAGACTCCTGTGATGTGAGCAATGCCTTGATCCTTCACTCATTTTGTTCCACTCAAGATAACTGCTCTGGGACATACTGGCAGCTGTAGATCAGAGAACATCACTTTTCTTGCGTCTTCTATAAATACCAATAGCAGAAAGCCTTGAATCCTTCAAAATAGTCTCTTATATGTAGTTCAGAGTTCTGGGACCATCACTTGAGGCTGGTTCATCTGGTATTCTGTATTATTACTGGCAGAGGCTACACAGTGCCTCTCCCTAATCTGCCATCATGCCCCACCCTTTGTTTAGTGCTTTCTTCTTGTATGATGTTCTTGATGTCATCCCACAAGTCTTCTGGTCTTTGGTCTTTATTGTCTAATGTATCAAATCTGTTCTTCAGATAATCTCTAAATTCAGTGGAATGTGCTTAAGGTAGTGTTTTGACACTTGTGAATTTGTTTCAGTGTTTTTCAGCTTCCACCTGAATTTGCATATGAGCAATTGATGGCCTGTTTTAGTCTGCCACTGGCCTTGTTTTGGCTGATGATATGGAGCTATTCATCTGTTTATTACCACAGATATAGTCAATTAGAATTCTGTGTATTCCATCTGATAATGTGTATAGTCATCTTTTATATTTTTTTATAAAAGGTATTTGCAATGAAGAAGTCATTGGTCTTACAAAATCCTATTATGTGATCTCCAGCATGATTTCAATCACCAAGGCAATATTTCCAACTACTGATTCTTCCCCTTTGTTTCCAACCTTTGCATTGTAATCTCCAGTAGTTATCAGTACATCTTGCTTGCATGTTTGATCAATTTCAGACTGTAAAAGTTGATAGACTTCCTCAATTTCATCATCACTGGCTTTAGTGGTTGTTCTGTAAGTCTGAATAATAATGATATTAACTGGTCTTCCTTGTGTTGTTGTTAAGTGTCTTTGAGTTGGTTCCGACCCATAGCAACCCTGAACAGGGTTTCTGAGGCTGTAAATCTTTAAGGGAGCAGAAAGCCTCCTCTTTCTCCTGTGGAGCAGCTGATAGTTTCGAACTCCTGACCTTGCGGTTCACAGCCCGATTCATAACCACTATGCTACCAGAGTTCCTTGTAGGTCTTCCTTGTAGGTGTATGGATGTTATCCTATCACAGGTAGTGTTTTACTTCAAGACAAATGTTGATATCTTATTTTTGATGATGAGTGTGACAACTTTTCTCTACTGTCATTCCTTGAATAGTAAACCATGTAACTGTCAAATTAAAGTGGCCAGTATAAGTCCATTTCAGTTCACCAAAGCCTAGGATACTGATATTTATGAGTTCAGTTTCATATTTTTTGGAAAAATTCCAATTGACTACAATATCCAGTGAATACTAATACTATTCAAATTTATGCACCAACCACTAAAACCAGTGCTAATGAAACTGAATAATTATACCAACTTCTTGAGTCTGTAATTGATTAAACATGCAATTAAGATGCATTGGTAATTACTGAAATTCAAAGATAAAAGCAAAGAGAATGGGTCAGTAATTGGAAAATATTGTTTTAGTGATATAACTGATACTGCAGATTGCATGATATAATTTTTTTTTGCATGATATAATTTTATAAGACCAGTACAGTGACTTGATAATTGCAAATAACTTCTTAAACAACCTAAAATTGAATATACATATGGACCTCATCAGAAGTTATACACATGAATCAAATTGACTAAATATGTGGAATGAGACTGAGGAAAAATTTAATGCCACTAGCCAACACAAGGTCAGGATCTAAATATTCAACAAATCATCATTTGTACACATGTAAGCTCAGGCTGAAGTTGAAGAAAATGCAAAGAAGGTAATGAAAGCCAAAATACAGTCTTGAGTACATTTCATCTGAATTTAGAGACCATCTCAAGAACAGATTTAATGCATTAAATGTTAATGACCAAAGATCACAATGTTGTTGTTATTGTTATGTGCCGTGGAGTCAGTTCTAACTCATAGAAACCCTGTACAGGGTTTCCAAGGCTATAAATCTTTATGGGAACATAAAGCCTCATCTTTCTCTCA
>NW_006408787.1:237470-246758 GCF_000296735.1 Chrysochloris asiatica | reverse complement strand
TCAATAGGTAGCATATGATCAAGAATGGATGTACTGAAGGAAGAAGTCCAATAGAAGGCATTGGCTAAAAATAGGCTCCAGGAATTGATGGAAGATTCATTGAACTCTTTCAACACATTCATGCTACTGGGCTCTCTCACTCTTCTGTGCCTTGATAGATGATATCCACCCAGCCAACTGTTTGTAAAAGAACCATATTTGTAAGCACTGTAAAGAAAGGAGACTTTATGGAACATGTAAATCATCAAACAGTTAGATTAATACTGATGCAATTGAAATTTAAGATAGTTAAAAAACAGTTTCAACAGTACATTGGCAGGTACCTGCTGGAAATTTAAGTCAGATACAGCAGGGTCACCCATGGTGGACAGGTTTTAGATGAGCTTCCCAAGAAGACAGACTAGGAAGAAGGAGAGATAAACTAATTCCAAATATTCAGTTACTGAAAATCTTATGAATAACAGAGAAACACTGTCAGATATAATGCCGGAAATAGAGTCCCTCAGTTTGGAAGGCACTCAAAATACGACTGGGAAGGAGCTGCCTCCTCAGAGCAGAGTTGATGGAGATGACTCAAATGGAGTAAAGCCTTCAGGACGTTCATTTGCTGATGTGGCACAACTCAAAATGAAGATAAACAGCTGTAAATATCCATTAATAATTGGAACACGGAATATATAAAGTATGAATCTAGGAAAATTCGAAATTGTAAAACATGAAATGGAATACATTAACATCGATATCCTAGACAATAATGAGCTGAAATTGACTATTGGCCATTTTGATTCTGACAACCATATGGTTTACTATGTCAGGAATGACAAATTGAAGAAAAATGGTGTCATCGCATTCACCATCAAAAAAAAATATATCAAGATTTGTCATGATTTGCAACATTGTCTGTGATAGGAAAATATTCATGCACCTGCAGGGAAGACCAGTTAATACCACTATTATTCAAATTTACACACCAACCAATAAAACTAGTGAAGATGAAATAGAAATTCTGCCAACTTCTTCAAACTAAAATTGATCAAACATGTAATCAAGATGTATTGATCATTACTGGTGATTGGAATACAAAGGCTGGAAACAAAAAGGAAGGATCAGTACTTGGAAAATATGGCATTGGTGATAGAAATGATGCTGGAAATCACATAATAGAATTCTGTAAAACCAATGATTTGTTCATTTCAAATACCTTTTTTAAACAATATAAGAGATGACTATACACATGGACCTCACCAGATGGAATACACAGAAATCAAATTGACTATATCTGTGGAAACTGATGGTGGAAATTGTCCATATCATAAGCCTAAACAAGGCCAAGGAGAGATTGTGGAAGAGTCCATCAATTGCTCATATGCAAATTCAGACTGAAGCTGAAGAAACTGTAACAAATCCAAGAGAGCCAAATCATGACCTTGAATGTATTCCACTTGAATTTAGAAATCATCTGAAGAACAGATTTGATACATTTAACACTAAAGGCCAAAGACCAGAGAGTTGTAGGATGACATCAAGAACATCATACAGGAAGAAAGTGAAAAGTCATTAAGAAGACAAGAGAGAAAGGGAAGATCAAAATGGATGTCAAAAGAGACACTGAAAATGCTAAAGCAAATGGAGGAATTGAGGAGGTAAAAGAGCTGAACAGAAAATTTTAAAGGTCAGCTTGAGAAGACAAAGTCAAATATTATAACAAAATGTGCAAAGATCTGGCCTTAGAAAACTAAAAGGGAAGAATAGTCGCCACATTTCTCAAGTTAAGAGAACTGAAAAAAATTTAAGCCTCAGCTTTCGTTATTGAAACATTCTCTAGGAAAATTATTAAATGATGCAGAATGTATCAAAAGAAGATGGAAGGAATACACAGAGTTACTGTACCAAAAGGAAATGGTTAATGTTCAACTATTTCAAGAAGTAGCATATGATCAAGAATCAATGATGCTGAAGAAAGAAGTCCAGGGTGCACTGAAAGAATTGGAAAAGAACAAGGCACCAGGAATTGATGGAAAACAAATTGAAATCTTTCAGCAAAGTTTCTGGCGGCACAGGAGGCTCTCATTCATCTATGCCAAGAAATATGGAAGACATGTATCCGGCCAACTGATTGGAAGAGATCTATATTTGTGCCCATTCCAAAGAAGTGACCCAAAGGAATGCAGAAATTATCAGACAATATCTTTGATATCCCATGCAAGTAAAGTTTCACAAAAGATAATAATACAGAAATGGCTGCAAGCATACATTGACAGAGAACTTCCAGAGGTTCAAGCTGCATTCAGAAAAGGATGTGACACAAGGGATATCATTGCTGATGTCTGAAGACTGAAAGCAGAGAATACCAGAAAGATGTTTACCTGTGCTTTATTGACTATGCAAAGGCTTTCAATTGTGTGAATCATGACAAGGTATGGACAACATTGAGAAGTATGAGTATTCTGGAACACTTGTGCTCATGAGGAGCCTGTACATGTACCAAGAGGAAGTTGTTTGAACACAACATGGGAACACTGAACGGTGTAAAATGAGGAAAGGTGTGAGAAAGTTATAGTCTTTCACTTTCTTATTCAACCTGGATGTTGAGCAAATAATCTAAGAAGCTGGGTTATAGAAGAAAACATGGCATCAGGATTAGAGGAAGACTCATTAACAACCTGAGATATGCAGCTGATGCAACCTTGCTTGCTGAAAGTGAAGAGGACTTAAAATATTTATTGATGAAAATCAAAGACCACAGCCTTCGTATGGATTGTATCTCAATATAAATAAAAGAAAAATCTTCACCACTGGACCAATAAAAAAAATTCTTATCAATGGAGAAAAGATTGAACTTATCAAAGACTTAATTTTTCTTGGCTCAACCATTAACACTCATGAAAACACCAGTCAAGAAATCAAACGACATATTGCATTAGGCAAATCTGCTACATAAGACCTTTTTAAAGTGTTGAAGAGTGAAGATGTCAGCTTGAGGACTAAGGTGTGCCTGACCCACACCATGGTATTTTCAATAACCTCATATGCATGCGATGTTGGACAGTGAATAAGGAAGACCATAGAAGAATCGATACTTTTGAGTTATGGTGCTGGAGGAGAATATTAAAAGTGCCATGGGCTGACAAAAGAATAAACAGATCTGGGTTGGAAGAAGTGCAGTCAGAGTGCTCCTTAGAGGCCAAGATGGTCAAATTTCATCTCTCATACTTCAGACATATTGTCAGGAGGGACCAGTCACTGGAGAAGGATATCATGTTTGGTAAGGTGGAGGGTCAGAGAAAAAGAAGACCCTCAGATAGATGGACTGGCAAAGTTGCAGCATCAATGGTCTGAGCGTGACAACAATCGTGAAGTTGGTCCAGGATCAGGCAGTGTTCATTCTGTTGTGCATTGGGTTGCTATGAGTCAGTACCAGCTTGATGGCACATAACAACAAAAGCAATGGAAAATATAACAAAGAATAGTTATTCCAGATCACTTAGTTGTGCTCATGAGAAATTGGCACAGTACAAGCGGTAGTTATTAGAACAGAACAAAGGTATATGGAATGATTTAAAATCATCAAAAGTATGTGACAGGTTTATCATTTCACTATACTTATTCATTCTGTGTTGTTAGCAAATAAACAGAAAAGCTGGATTCTATGAAGAAGAACATGGAATCCAGATTAGAGGAACATAACTCATTAACAACCCAGGATATGTAGATCACACAATCTTGCTTGCTGAAAGTTGTTGTTGTTATGTGCTGTGGAGTTGGTTCCGACTCATAGCGACCCTGTACAGGGTTTCCAAGGCTGTAAATCTTTACAGGAACAGAAAGCCTCGTCTTTCTCCCGCGGAACAGCTGGTAGTTTCGAACTGTTGATCTTATGGTTCGCAGCCCGATTTGTAACCACTACGCTACCATTGGATAGGGCTTAAAATACTTACAGAAGTAGATCAAAGACCCCCAACAAGGTGGATTGGCCAACTAGCAGCATCGATGGACTAAAGCGTGACAACAGTAGTGAGCTTAGCCCAAGACCAGGCAGTGTTTCATTCTGCTCTGCATAAGGTCACCTAATAACAGCAACAACATGCTTGTTTTGATTTATCTCAACTCTTTCTAATATACACATGCAAAAAATTCTAGTATATATATTTTCATATCTGTGGAGAAAAATCTCAGGGGAAAAACTGGCATAGGAAATCCAGAGTCTTTGCTCCTGTTCTTGGGTTGTAACCGAACAAAGTACATGGACCTGTGACTGTCTATTATTTTATAACACAAAGAGAAATCAATCATGTTTTAGACAGTATTGTCAAGCTGAAACATCCTAACAGGAATAGGCTGGAAATAAGAGAATCTTTAGGTACATAGCCATGCCCTTTAAAAAAATATTCTGTGCATGAGAATGCACCAGATCTTTTCAGCAACAGTGTATCAGGGCCAGAGGTTGACAGGAATCACATAAGCAGCAATGCCAATAACTCTAATTTGTTGTTGTTGTTAATTGTTGTCAATGCTGTTCTGACTCATAGAAACCCTGAATAAGCTTTCTGAGGCTGTAAATCTTTGAGGCAGCAGAAAACACCAACTTTCTTCCCACAGTGTTGCTGTTGCACTCAAACCATTGACCTTGTGGTTTGCAGTTCAGTGCTTATCTTCCAGATCCACCATGCTTCCCAAAGAAGCTTTTTAATTGTTCTGAAGCACAATCCACCATGATCACATCTTCTAAGAGCAAATATATGATACCTTAAATTAAACTTTCCCATAGTCTCCTCTTTTTCTTTGTATGTCTCCCCCACTAATTATTATTGATTTTTCTGGGAGGACAGAATATTCATGCAAGTTCCATCCCTCTTTGAAATGATTTTAATTTAACATCAATCTGAATAATGTCCTATATTAAGAAGCCCCATGGAATGCTATTGAAAACACACATCTGCTGGGTAATTTTACTCATGTAATTATGTAAAGTAAAATCTTCATAAACTAAATAAGGTAAATTATAACCCCCAGTATTAGGTCTTGTAAAACAGCCCAAAGCAGATATTTTTTTTCTCCAAATGAGTGAGTCACAATTAAATTGAACTATTACCATAACCGAAATTCAATTAGTTTTCTCCCCTTTTAAAAAAGACTGTAAGTCACAACTCTTCTGCTAAAATCGATCACTGTGTGTAATGCTACACTTGATAAAGTAGTACTATTTTAACTTCTAAGGCATGATTTTTTGAAATTCCAGTAGTTCTTTCTCCCTTTTTTCCCTAAAATAATATATTTTCTTAAATCCCTGCCCTACTTCTCCAATGCCCCATTATTTTTAAATTGCTGTTCAATTCAGATGAGAAGGAGTATATGTCAGTTAGTTAGCTTTTGTTGCATAACAAGCAAGTCCCACACTTAGTGGCTTAAAACAGCTGCCATTTATTTAGCTAATCAGTCAGTAAATTAGAAATTTGGACTAAATTCACCTGAGTGGTTCTGGTTCCAGTTACTCACATGGGCTCACTGCTATGTGTATAGAGAGTTGTATGTTGATTAGACATTGAAAGATCTATAATGGTCTTGGATAAGAAAGTATATGCCTATTACATGTATATCATCAAACAAACTATCCCAGCATACTTATGTGATAGCTAGGTTCCAAGAGAGAAAGTAGAGACACATAAAACTTCTTAAGTCCTAAGTTCAGGTTTGCAGTGTCAATTCTACTGTATTCTGCTTACCAAATTAAAAAACTAGTCAGATTTCATGGGAAGAAAAATAGGTTTCATCTTTTGGTAAGAGGAATTTCAAAGTCACACATGAAGTTCATGGGTTAGGGAATTGGAAAAATTATAACTTTTTTCCAAACACACCTCCAATTTTTTCCTGAGACTTTCAGAATAAGTTCCTTTCTTTTAAGGGTTTGGAGAAGATAGCGTCTTTTCCTTTAGATAACTCCTTGTGAGAACCTAAGGTCTGACTTGATTGACTCAATATCAGTAGCAGAGGAAGTCAGCAGAGAGAAAGAATGAATGCAGAAAACAATGGAGACTCATTGGGAAAAGTCTCTCCTTCCTCCCATCACTCTGCCCCACCACACTAGTCTCAGTCAACCAATGATCTACTTTCTGTCATTATAGATTAGTTTGAATTTTCTACAAATTGAATCATGTAGGTTATACTTTTTGTCTGGATTGTTTCAGGAAGTACAATTACTCTAAGAATTTTCCTTGTTTATACTTGTTTCATACTTAATGAATCTTTATTACAGAATATGGTGACATTAGAAGTTTGGCATTTGGTAGTACCAAAAAAAAAAAAAAAAGAAAAGAAATTAATGCACATGGCAGATAACTGAAAAGTAGGAGGTTTCAGTCCACTCAGAGATACCTTAAAAGAAATGCAGAAATATCAACTTCTGAAAAATTAGAGAACCCTATAATGCAAAGTTCTAATGTAATATACATGGGATAACCATGAGTTGGAATTGACTTGACAAAAATGTTTGAGTATGTCATTGTTAAGCCATTCAGCTGTTGAAAGATATTTGGGTTTTCAGTTTTGGGCTACTACAAATAAAGCCTGATAATGTTCCAGAATGTAAAAACATTATGAATAGCACTGGAACACTGTCAGATATAGTGCCATAAGATGAGCCACTCAAGCTAGAAGGCACTCAAAATATGTCTGAAAAAGACCTTCCTTCTCAAAATAGAATTGATCATAATTAGGTGAATGAAACAAACATTTTAGGATATTCATTTGCTGATGGGACACAACTCAAAACAAGGAAAAACATATATAAATATTCATTAATAATCAGAACATGGAATGTACAAAGTATGAATCTAGGAAAACTGGAAATTGTAAAAAATTAAATGAAATGCATAAAGATCAATATCCTATGCATTAGTGAGCTGAAATGGACTAGTATTTGCCATTTTGAATCTGACAATGGAGTGAAAAATTCAAGAGGAATGGTATTGAATTCATTGTCAAAAAGAATATTTCACAATCTATCTTGAAGTACAATGCTGCGGGTACTAGGATAGTACACCTACAAGGAAGACTAGTGAATATCACACCACTAAAATCAGTGATGTTGAAATTGAAGAATTATACCAAATTCTTCAGTATGTACTTGATAAACTATACACTCAAGATGTATTAATAATTAGTGGTTATTGGAATTCAAAGGTTGGCAACAAAGAGGAAGTATCAGTCATTAGAAAATATGGCCTTGGTAATAGAAATGATGGTGGAGATTGCATGCTAGCATTTTGCAAGTTCAAGCTGAAGAAAATAAAATTAAAACAAGTCAATGTCAGAAAAGCAAAAATCCTCACCACTGGACCAATAAACAACATTCATATCAATGGAGAAAAGATTGAAGTTGTCAAGGATTTCATTCTTATTGGATTAACTATCAACACTTGTGGAAGCAGTAGTCAAGAGATCAGATGACATATTGCATTGGGCAAATCTGCTGCACAGGAACTTTTTAAAGTGTTGAAGAGCAAGATGTCAGCTTGAGGACTAAGGTGTGCCTGACCCAAGCCATGGTATTTTCAATAACCTCATATGGATGTGAAAGCTGGACTGTGAATAAGGACAATTGTAGAAGAATTGATGCCTTTGCATTGTGGTGTTGGAGGAGAATACTGAAAGTGCCATGGACTGCCAAAAGAACCAATAGATCTGTTTTGGAAGAAGTGCAGCCAGAGTGCTCCTTGGAGGCCAGGATGGCTAAGCTTCGTCTCTCATACTTTGGACATATTGTCAGGAGGGAACAGTCACTATAGAAGGATGTCATGCTGGGTAAGGTGGAGGGTAAGAGAAAAAGAGGAAGAGCCCCAACGAGATGGATCGGCCAAATGGCATCATTGATGGCGTCAAGTGTGGCAGCGGTAGTGAGGTTGGCCCAGGATAGGACATTGTTTCGTTCTGCTGTGCATGGGGTCACTATGAGTCGGTTCTGACTCAATGGCACCTGACAACAACAACAAAGGCAAAATATGATTATAAATATATAATACTGAATTTAGAGACCATCTCAAGAACGGATTTGGTTGCAATAGACCATAATACTCAAAGGCTAGAAGAGTTGTGGGATGACATCAGAGCATCATAAGATCACTAAAATCAAAAGATCTTAAGATCACTAGGAATTAAAAGATCACTGAAAATACAGGAAAGAAAGAAACAACAAAAATGAATGTCAGAAAGGACTATAAAACTATTTCTTGCTAAAGTTAATGGGAAAAAATGAGGAAGTAAAATATCTGAATATAAAATTTCAAAGGACAGGACCAGAAAACAAAGTCAACTATTATAATGAAATGTCAAAGTCCTGAATTTAGAAAACCAAAAGGGAAGAACGTGCTCTGTATTTTTCAAGATGAAGAAAATATTCAAGCCTCAACTTGACATATTGAAAGATTTTATGGGAAAATCCAACATTTGCCTGTCAGTTTGCCAATCTCTGGTAAAACCATCAAAGCAAGTAATCAAACCTCTTCAGCATAAACTCCCATTCCAAGACTGAAACTCAAAGTAAGCTTACTGGTAACCACATTGGTCTACTTGTGAGTAGAGAGAAGGAAAGGCAGTAATGAAGATATGGGCTAAATTCAACCACATTCCATAAGCTGTCATTGACTTGGAGATGAGAGAGAGAACAGGAAGGGGTGGTTGGTCCGAAGTGTGGTGAGACCTGAGGACTCCTAAGTCTATGACAAGGACAGGCCACAGGGGACTACAGACAAGAGTGAAGTTTCCAGCTGATGTGAAGTGAGGGGAGGTGTGCACAAGAATGCCCAGAGTTACAGATATTACCCATTTGACCTAGCTTCAATGGCTTAATGATCAGAACTTGAGTAGAGGAAGATAATAAAATTGGATAAAGGAAACAAGTGTAATTTGCTACAATTTAATGAACTTAACCTGTACTTATATATGTGTTGTTGTTGTTTTTGTTGTTGTTAGGTGCCACCAAGTCAGTACAGAACCATAACGACCCTATGTACAACAAAACGAAACACTGCCTGGTCCTGGATCAACCTCACAATTGTTGCTACACTTAAGATATTTGATGTTGCCATTTTACCAATCCATCTTTCTGGAGGTCTTCCTCTTTTTTCTGTGACCCTCCACCATACCAAATATGATACCCTTCTCCAGCAACTGGTCACTCTTGACAATATGTCTGAAGTATGAGAGATGAAGTTTGGCCATCCTGGCCTACAAGGAGCACTATAGCTATGCATCTTCCAACACAGATCTGTTGGTTCTTTTGGCAGACCATGG
>NW_006408787.1:225795-236890 GCF_000296735.1 Chrysochloris asiatica | reverse complement strand
GTACAGATTCCTCATGAGCACAATTAAGTGTTCAGGAATACTCATACTTCACAATGCTGTCCATAGCTTGTCATGATCCACACAATCAAAAGCCTTTGCATAGTTAATAAAGCAAAGGTAAATATCTTCTTGGTGTTCTCTGCTTTCAGCCAAGATCTGTTGGACATCAGCAATGATATCATTTATGCCATGTCCTCTTGTGAATCTGACTTGAACATCTGGAATTTCTCTGTCAATATATGCTTGCAGCCATTTCTGTATTATCTTTAGTAAAACTTTACCTGCCTGGGATATCAAAGATATTGTATGATGATTTTTGCATTCCACTGGGTCACCTCTCTTTGGAATGGGCACAAATACGGATCTCTTCCAATCAGTAGACCAGATAGTTGTCTTCTAAATTTCTTGGCAGAGATGAGTGAGTGCCTCCAGTATCACCTCACTATCTTGGAAGATTTCAATTTGTATTCCATCAATTTCTAGAACCTTGTTCTTTGCCAATTCTTCAATGCACCTTGAATTTCTTCCTTCAGTATCATTGGCTTTTGATTGTATGCTACCTCTTGAAACAGCTGAACATCAACAATTTTATTTTGGTATGGTGACTGTGTGTATTCCTTCCATCTTCTTTTGATGCTTTCTGCATCATTCAATAATTTTCCCAAAGAATCCTTCAATAATAAAAGCTAAGGTTTGAATTTTTTCTTCAGTTCCCCCAGCTTGAGAAATGCGGAGCATATGGATTTTGCTTTTCTGACTCCAGATATTTGCACGTTTAGTGGTAATATTTGACTTTGTCTTCTCAAGCTGACACGTGACATTTTTGTGTTCAGCTCTTGTACCTCCTCATTTTTTCCATTTGCTATGGCATCTCCATGCTGGAGAGCAAATTTTGTGTCTATTCTGACATCCATTTTGATCTTTTCCTTCTTTCTTGTGTTCTTAATTGACTTTTTGCTTTTTTCCTGTATGCTGTTCTTGATGTCATCTCACAACTCTTCTGGTATCTGTTCTTTAATGTTTAATGTATCAAATCTGTTCTTCAGATGATCTCTAAATTCAGGTGGTATGTATTCAAGGTCATATTTTGGCTCTTGTGGATTGTTTTTATTTTCTTCAGCTTCAGTTTGAATTTGCTTTTGAGCAATTGATGGTTTGTTCCACAAGCTTCCCCTTGCCTTTTTTGACTGATGATATGGAACTTTTCTATCATCTCTATTCCAAAGATGTAGTCAATTTGATTTCTGTGTATTCCATCTGGTGAGGTCCATGTGTATAGTCATCTCTTATGATGTCTAAAAAAGGTACTTGAAATGAATAAATGATTGATTTTGTAGACTTTTATCATGTGATTTCCAGATTCATTTCTATCTCCAAGGCCATATTTTCCAACTGCTGATCCTGCCACTTTGTTCCCATCTTTTACATTCCAAGCACCTATAAATAATCAATACCTCTTGATTGCATGTCTGATCAATGTTAGATTGAAGAAAGTGGTATAATTCTTCTATTTCATCCTCATTGGTTTTAGTGGTTGGTGTGTAAATTTGAATAAAGTGGTATTAACTGCTTTTCCCTGTAGGCGCTTGAATATTATACTATCACAGACAGCGTTGTACCTCATGACTGATCTTGATATGTTCTTTGTGACAATGAATGCATCACCATTCCTCTTCAATCTGCCATTCCCAACGAAGTAAACCATGTGGTTGTCAGATTCAAAATGGCCAATATGATTCCATTATAGGTCACTAATACCTAAGATATCAATGTTTATGCCTTCCATTTAATATTTGACAATTTCCTATTTTCCTAGAATCATACTTTGTGCATTCTGTGTTCCAATTATTAATCCAATTATAGCTGTTTCTCTTCATTTTGAGTTGTGCCCCATCAGTAAATGAAGGTCCCGTGGGCTGTACTTCTACAGGTTTTACTCCATTTGCATCATCACAGTCAAGTCTACTTTGAGGAGTCAGCTCCTTGCCAGTTGCATTTTGAGGGCCTTCCAATCTGAGGTGCTCCATTACTGGCACTATATCTGACAGTGTTTCTCTGCTATTTGAAAGGTTTTCAGCGACTAAATATTCCGAAGTAGTTGTTACTCTTCTTCTTCCTAGGTCTGTCTTCGTCTGGAAGCTAATCTGAAATCTGTCCACAATTGGTGACCCTGCTGATATTTAAAATACTCTTGGCATAGCTTCCAGGATCACAGCATCTCACAAGCCATCACAGTAAGACAAACTGACAGACGAGTGGTGGATAACTCAAAAGACCAACTGAGAGTGATGGTT
Source organism: Chrysochloris asiatica (assembly GCF_000296735.1). Taxonomy (NCBI): domain Eukaryota; kingdom Metazoa; phylum Chordata; class Mammalia; order Afrosoricida; family Chrysochloridae; genus Chrysochloris; species Chrysochloris asiatica. Next base: position 234,596 of record NW_006408787.1, on the reverse strand, counting down.
TTCACATCAAGGATCAAATATATCTTCTCTGTCTACAGGGTTGACTGGGATGGGAATTTAGACTTTGTTGTTGTTGTTGTAGTTAGGTGCCATTGAGTTGGTACTGACCCATAGTGATCTTATGCACAGCAGCATGAAACACTAACTAATCCTGGGCCAACCTCACTACTGTTGCCACGTTTGAGTTCATTGAGGCTGCCACTTGGCCAATCCATTTCATTGGGGGTCTTCCTCTGTTTCTATGACCCTCCACCTTATCAAGCATGATATCCTTCTTGAGTGACTGGTCCCTCCTGACAATATGGCTGAAGTATGAGAAACAAAGTTTAGCCATCTTGACCTCCAAGATGTACTCTGGCTTCACTTCTCCCAAAATGGATCTATTGATTCTTTTGGCAACCCATGACACTTGCAATATTCTCCTCCAACACCATAACTTAAAAGCATCAATTCTTCTATAGTCTTCCTTATTCACTGTCCAGCTTTCACATGCATATGTGGTTATTGAAAACACCATGGCTTGAGTCAGGCGTACCTTAGTCCTCAAGCTGACAACTTTGCTCTCCAACACTTTAAAAAGTTCTTGTGCAGCAGATTTGCCTAATGCAACACATCCTTTGATTTCTTCACTGCTCTTTCTGTGAGTGTTGATAGATAATCCAAGAAGCATGAAGTCCTTAACAACTTCAATCTTTTCTCTATTGATAAGAATGTTGTTTATTGGTCCAGTGATGAGAATTTTTGTTTTCTTTACATTGAGATATTACCCATACCGAAGACTGTGATCTTTGATCTTCATCAGATAATGTTTTAAGTCCTTTTCACTTACAGCAAGCAAGGTTGTATCATCTGCATATTGCAGGTTGTTAATGAGTCTTCCTCCAATCCTGATGCCATGTTTTTCTTCGTATAATCCAGCTTCTCGGATTATTTGCTCAGCATACAGGTTGAATAAGTATGATGAAAGAATATAACCTTGTCGCACACCTTTCTTAATTTTAAACCATTCAGTGTTCCCATGTTCTGTTTGAACAACTGCTTCTTGGTCCTGGTACAGATTCCTCATGAGCACAATTAAGTGTTCCAGAATACTCATACTTCGCAATGTTGTCCATAGCTTGTCATGATCCACATAATCAAAAGCCTTTGCATAGTCAATAAAGCACAGGTAAACATCTTTTTGATATTCGCTGCTTTAAACCAAGATCCATTGGACATCAGCAATAATATCCCTTGTTCCACGGCCTCTTCTGATTACAGGTTGAACCTCTGGAAGGTCTCTGTCAATGTATGATTGTAGCTGTTTCTGTATTACCTTTAGCAAAACTTTACTCACATGGGGTATCAAAGACATTGTTATCCTTTTGATATCGTTTGATTCCATTCTGACCTTGCCCATGTGCTTTTTAATGCAACTTATTTGTGTTTTCTCCCTCTTTTCTTTTGTTAGTTTTATCAATGGTTTGTCAATTTTATTAATCCTTTCAAAGAACCAGCTTCTTGTCTTGTTGATTCTTTCTATAGTTTTCCATCTCGTTTATTTCTGCTCCTATCTTTATTATTTCTTTTATTTTGGTGACTTTAGGTTCCCTCTGTTGTTCTGTTTCTAATTTTTGGAGATGCTGTGTTAATGTATTAATTTTGGTTCTTTCCTCTTTTTTGATGTGCACATTAATTGCAATAAATTGTCCTCTCAGCACCGCTTTCACCGTGTCCCAAATATTTTGGTTGGTTGTGTTTTCATTCCCATTTGTTTCTAGGAACTTTGTGATTTCAGCAGGGTTTTATTCAGTTTCCATGTATTAGGCTTTATTTCCTTGGTCTTCTTAGTGTTGATTTCTAGTTTTATAGCATCGTGGTCTGAAAAAATGCTTTGTAGTATTTTGATGTTTGTAAATATATGGAGGCTTGCTTTGTGACCTAACACATGGTCAACTCTGGAGAATGTTCCATGTGCACTGGAGAAGGATGTTTATTGTGCTCTTGTTGGTTTGAATGCTCTGTACACATCTATGATGTCAAGTTGGTTGATTGTGCTGTTATTTCCTCTGTAATTTTGTTGATTTTCTTTCAAGTTGTTCTGTCCCTTTTTGAAAGTGACGTAGTAAAATCTCCTTCTATAATTGTTGTTGTTGTTGTTGTTATGTGCTGTGGAGTCAGTTCCAACTCACAGCGACCCTGCACAGGATTTCCAAGGCTGCAAATCTTCGTGGGAGCAGAATACCTCATCTTTCTCCTGAGGAACAGCTGATAGTTTCAAAATGCTGACCGTGAGTTTAGCAACCCAATTTGTAACCACTAAGCTACCAGAGTTTTATATATTTCTTTCTTTTCAATTCTAGTAAGGTTTGTTTCATATATCTTGGTGCTCTTTCATTGGGAGAATAGATTTTTATTATGGTTATGTCATCTTACTCAATTGATCCTGTGATCATGAGATAGTGTCCTTCTTTATCTCTTATACTGGTTTTTGTCTTAAAGTTCACTTTATCAGAGATTAGTATTGCAACTCCTGCTTTTTTATTGTTTCAGTTAGCTTGGCATATTTTTTTCCATTCTTTAACTTTTAGTCTGTTTTTGTCTTTGTGTTTAAGTTGTGTCTCTTGCAGGCAGCATATTGAAGGGTCTTGTTTTCTTATCCATTCTGCCACTGTCTGTTCACTGGTTCATTTAATCCATTGACATTCAATGTAATTATCAATAAGTGTGAATTAATGGCTATCTTTTTGGTAATTTTTTGTTAGGGCTGTTTGTTTCTTTGTTCTGCATTCCTTCTTGTGCCAAGTTTGTGTTTTTTGTGCCATTTCTTATCGGTTTCTTCTTAGTTTTCCAAACTTGTTCTGCTTTGAAGTTCATATTCCTGGTAATTTGTGAAGTATTAACTTTCTTTGGGGTTACCTTATAGTCTATGAACTTTCCCCTCCATTTAAGATAATCTATTGTATCCTGTAATCTACCTGACCTCCTCACCAACTTGATCTCTGTTCTTACATTTTTCCCCTTTGGCATTGTTGATCTTATGTTGATCTTCGGTTGACCTCCCAGCTCCTTTGAATTCATTGTTGTAATTTTGTTCTGTTCTGGACTCTGCTATCTGTCGTCTGAGTTTCAGGTCGTGTTGCCACGCCTGTCAATCTCTGGATGTTGTCTGTTCTTGTTGGTTTTCAGTCCAAAGAACTCCCTTTAGGATATTTTGAAGTGCTAGATTGACTTTGACAAAATCTCTTGACTTCTGTTTATCTGGAATGTTTTGCTTTCACCATTGTATTTTATTGAGTTTTTCTGGATAGATGATTCTTGGTTGGCAGTTTTTTCTTTTAGGATTTTGTATATGTCTCCTCATTGCTTACTTTCCTACATGGTTTCTGCTGAATAGTCAGAGCTTAATCTGATTTGCTTGCCTTTGTACGTAACATTTCTCTTTTCCCTGGCTGCTTTTAGGATTGCTTCTTTCCTTGTCTTTGAATTTAATACATTGTTCTCAGATAGAGAACATATCAGATATTAAACTGATCAAAATAGATACTACATTTGATCTTAGCTAAAAGGCCAAGAAGCAATAACTATCCATTTCTTGATGTTCAATGTCATAGGTGTACATATTTCATCAATTTTTATTTTCTTTCTTTCTTTTTTTTTTTTAGTCATTTCAAACAGGTGTTAAATTTGGCATCTATTACTCTATCTTGACTGGATAGTATCATAGTATACTGACACATTCAAAGCACCTTCAAAATGTTTGTCTGCAAAAAAGCAGTTTGAATGAGTTCACAGGAAATTGATTTATTGATCAAAGCCCAGAAAAGTAGGAGAGAACAAACAAACAAACAAAAAGACAGTTTCTTTTTAATCACTGAAACCTATGAAAAATTTATTCGCATATATTTTATGGAACAACTGAGCTGAAATATTTTCTAGTTTTAAACGTATTGATGGAAAAATGTAAAAGTCCAGTGTATGAAAGACAAGAGGCTAAAATATCCAATGTCCCTGTGGCAAATCAAGTGATGAAGAAAGCTGCAAAGAACATATAGATGAAGAACTATAATAACAAAATTTTACACTTTTCTCTATTCTGATTAATCTTAACTATTATTACGTAAAGGACCCCTGGTAATACAGTTGTAACAGCACCCAGCTGATAACAAAAAGGGCAATGGTTCAATTTTACCAATTTGCATGGGAGAAAGATGTGTCAGTCTGCTATTGTAAACATTACAGCCCAGAAAACTCTATGGGGCAATTTTACTCTGTTCTATAGGATTTCTATGAATAAAAATTGATCCATTTGCAATTGATATAGATATTAGTAACTAAACTCTTCAATATGAACTCTTTCCTTGATAAATATACAAAGGGACATACTAAAAAATGTAGATACAGGAAATATCATGAAATCATTATAGCACCTTCCAACAAAAAGAGTTAAAAGCCACATGTTTTATTATATACTTACTAAATTTCCAAAAAAAACCCAAAAACAAACCAAAAAAAAAAAAACATTTTCTAGGGATATGTTTTATTTTAAATAGACAATTTCTACCAATTAGAAAGGTGAAACTGCTATAATTACATTAAACTCATGAGTCATTCTCTTCTGTCCTCTTAATTGCACTGAAGCTTTTTATAGTTTACATTTTTTTCTATAATTAGATGTTGTTGTTAAGTGTCATAAAATTGGTTCCAATTCATAGTAACTCTGTATAGGGTTTCCAAGGATCAGCTGGTGAGTTTGAACTGCCAACCTTGTGGTTCAAACCAACCTTGCAGTCCAGTGCATTAGCATGCAATGTCACACCAGATTCCTTCTTTAAAGTAAAATAGCATTTTTTTTTTAAATACAGAAGCAATTATTTTTTCACTAAAATGGTCAGATATCAGGGAATTTGACAACTCACTAAAAATAGTTTGCATCCTATATATAGGAAAATATTATGAAAGCATTATGTTTTCTTTCCTAGTCACATATACCTAAAAGTACTCAGTTTATTTATCCAGTGAAATTGAAACTTAAATCAACAGTGCATTATTTAAATCTGATGAGGACTGAAATAATTTTTGTATAGTTTTTACAAGACGAGTGTTCTTTTGAACTTTCAATCATTCCTCTTCATCAAAAAATCAAAACACTTTCTAATATATTCTTAAAGGCTAATTTTATCTTCTTTATTATATAGTCAAACAGTCCTTTAATTGATTAGCTTAAAAAACTAATTTTTTTCTTGCTTCACAATCATGAATCTTGTGGGAAATGTTTCAAGGTTTCCACTTTAAAAATGCCTTATTATATTAAATGTTTGATAGAGGCTCATCATGAGCATTTTGAAAATTTATAAAGTTTAAAAAAAATGTAGAAATGAAAAATACATATTTCTACCATCCAGGAAAAATCTAAACATTTAAAAGCTTTTCTTCTAATGTAATATTGATATTTCTTGTTTACTTCTGTTTACATACTATCTGTTCTCCTACCCCTGTGGTTGCTTACCATATGGGAAAACTCCTCTAAATATATGGTTATTCTATTGCCAAGTATACCATTCATCAAGTACATTACAGATATTCAGAACCTTAATGCACCATGGATACACTGTTATACTGAACTGCCTGGTGTCTGCACAAGTGTTCCTCATTCTTTTGCTCACTTTATATTACCCACAACTCTTCTTGGGTAATCAAAAAGGGAGATCACTAAAAATTACTCAGATGGCTCTACCTATCTTTTAGCTATTGATTTATTAGTTAATGCATTTGAAGATTACAGATAAATGCATAAAATGACTGAAAGGCATAAGTGAATCAATGTGTCATAGAATAAAATTCACCAGTATGAGATAAAATAGGACAGAACATTGAATACATTTCTCTTACCCACACATTTCTGATAAAAGCCACAGATCTAGAAAATTGTAGGTCAGTTTTATCTGCAGCCATGACCTGAAGGGAAATGAAGGAAAATTGAGAGTCAAGTTTGGAGGAAAGTGTTAAAGTTTTGACTACTGCCTCAATTGCACAATGAGTTGTTGGGAAAAAAGATTAAGGGGTTGTATTAGGGTAAAAATATAGGCATTGATAAATTTATGTGAAATACAGAACCTTAATACATTTTAAAGTTATAGGGACAAAAAACACAAGTTTTTTGTGTTCACAGTAACTATGATTGAAATCAAGTACTTCTCATGTCATTCAATGCAAACAGCTTAAATGACTTTGGACTTCCACATTGCTACATCTCTTGATCAGTTATCAGTCATCACCTTACTTGACCTAATTCCTAATTAGCCTTCAAGAAACTGCTTTAGTCTTATTTCTTCATTACAATTAACAGCAATTCAATGATCTCTGGTGTGAAGTACATGAAGACTGGAGTCAACCTTAAACCTATTTTTTTCACAGTTCACATCCAATGCATTAAGGAATCCTTTTGGCTCTACCTTTAAAAATTCCAGAACATGCTTACTTTTACCAGCAACCAGGTGGTGCTGTGGGTTAATGTGCCAGACTGCAAAGCCGTTTGAACTGCAAGGTCAGTGGTTCCAGCTCACCAGCTGCTACTTGGAAACCCTATACAGTGTCGCTATGGGTTGGAACTGACTTGATGGAATTTAACAACAACAACATCTTGCTCAGAGCAACCATACACACTAACATGCGTTATTCCAATAGCTTCTTATTTGGTTTTCCTGCTTCAAATTGCAGCAATCACTTTAAAAACAAGTCAGAACATTGCTTGCTATTTAAAATTCTTTATATCTTCTGATATCACCCAGAAAAAATAGCTAAAATTCTATGCAAACTGGCCTCTTTGTCATTATCTCCAATCACATTCCCTTTATTTACTCAATTCCAGACACCTTGCCTTTCATCCTACAACTATGTAGAATATGGTTTTGGTGCTGCCTGGAACACTCCCCATCCTCAGAAACCTTAATACCATAGTCCCGTATTTTAATATTTTTTCACTTATAAGTCTGTTCAGTTACTTCCGGTTTAAAATTTTATAGTAGCTGAACAAGACAGTAACCCAAAATGAAAGTAATAGTTAGGACTTTGGTCATTCATTTCAATGTTGTTGTTGTTGTTAGGTGGCATCGAGTCAGCACCGACTCATAACAATCCTATGTACAACAGAAAAACACTGCCTGGTCATGGGCCAGCCTCACAATTGTTACCATGCTTGAGACCATTGATGCTGCCACTTTGGCAATCTGTCTTGCTGGGGGTCTTCCTCTTTTTCTCTGACCCTCCATCTTACCAAACATGATATCCTTCTCCAGCCACTGGTCCCTCCTGACAGTATGTCCAAAGTATGAGAGACAAAGTTTGGCCATCCTAACCTCCAAGGAGCACTCTGGCTGCACTTCTTCCAACACAGATCTGTCTGTTCTTTTGGCAGCCCATGACACTTTTCAATATTCTCCTCCAATACCATAACTAAAAAGCATCAATTTTTCAACTGTCTTCCTTATTCACTGTCCATATTTGGCATGCATATGAGGTTATAGAAAATACCATGTCTTGGGTCAGGCACACCTTAGACCTCAAGATGACATCTTTGCTCTTCAACATATTAAAAAGGTCTTGTGCAGCAGACTTGCCTAATGCAATACATCGTTTTATTTCTTGATGCTGCTTCCATGAGCTTATTACAATAGTATAAGCAAAAGGCTAAACCAGAGAACATATCAACTCTTCCAATGTTACATTTCCCCCATGGAGAACCACTAGGAGAGAATTAGAAGAAGCAGACACAGGCAATCCTTTCACTACTGAAGAAACCATGAACAAGAACATTACAAACCTACAACCCAGAGAAAGAGAATCAAAAACAGCTTGTTGTTGTTGTTGTTAGGTGCCAACATGTCATTTCAGACTCATCCCGACACTAAGTACAGCAGAACTAAACGTTACCTACACCATCCTCACAATCATTGCTATGCCTAACACCATTGCTTCTGCCACTGTACCAGTCCATCTCATTGTGGTTCTTCCTCTCCACTTTACCAAGCATGATGTCCTTTTATAGGGAAAGGTCTCTGTACTTTGAGGAAGCAGCTCTTTCCCAGTTGCATGAATGCAACTGGAAAAGAGCAGTTTCCTGAGGGGCTCATCATCAATGACCGTATCTGACAACATTTGGGTGCTATTCATAATGTTTCACTATTCAATATTCTGTTGCTATCGGGCAGTGTCCAAATACTATTTCAAAGTCCCTACAGAACTTGGCCCTGGCCCACTTCTCCACATACATCTTTTAATATTTTCTCCATCATTCCTTACTCTCAAGTTTCATTGGCCTTCTGTCTGTTTTCAGATGCACTAAATTTAGGCATATTCTATTCAAAGTTCTGTATTGTGAGGCTTTTTCACATTCTACTCCTTTTGACTGAAACATTCTTCCCATAATCTGTGCCTTACTGACTCCTTTCCATTATCATAAATCTGTGTAGATTAAAAACAAATGTGGAAACTGATGACCACATTTCTGCCAAACCTGGAGAACATGGTCAAGTCTGGTTTCAAAGAACAACAGTTTAAGATAATAAGTAATCAAAATTCTTAGAAATTTCATAACTAGCTTGTTTCTTAACATTTATGTGTAATTAACTCTGCTATTAAAATCAAATAGCAGAAACATAGCTATTTGAAAACCTATACTTGCAGAATGCATCAAGAGAAGATGGAAGGAATACACAGAGTCATTATATCAAAAGGAAATGGTTAATGTTCAACCATTTCAAGAGGTACCATATGAACAAGAGCCAATGATACTCAGGGAGGAAGTCCAAAGTGCATTGAAG
>NW_006408787.1:214826-225085 GCF_000296735.1 Chrysochloris asiatica | reverse complement strand
GATATGCAGATGATACAATCTTGCTTGCTGAAAGTGAAGAGGACTTGAAACATTTACTGATGAAGGTAAAAGAACACAGCCTTCAGTATGGGTTGCATCTCAATGTCAGGAAAACAAAAATCCTCACCACTGGACCAATAAACAACATTCTTATCAATGGAGAAAAGATTGAAGTTGTCAAGGACTTCGTTTTTCTTGGATCAACTATCAACTCTCACGGAAGCAGTAGTCAAGAGATCAGATGACTTACTGCATTGGGCAAATCTGCTGCACAGGAACTTTTTAAAGCATTGAAGAGCAGAGATTTCAGCTTGAGGACAAAGGTAGGCATGACCCAAGTCATGGTATTTTCAATAACCTCATATGGATGTGAAAGCTGGACAATGAATAAGGAGAAGAATTGATGCCTTTGAGTTATGGTGCTGGAGGAGAACACTGAAAGTGCCATGGACTGCCAAAAGAACCAATAGATCTGTTTTGGAAGAAGTGCAACCCGAGTGCTCCTTGGAGGCCAGGATGGCTAAGCTTTGTCTCTCATACTTTGGACATATTGACAGGAGGGAACAGTCACTGGAAAAGGATGTCATGCTGGGTAAGTTGGAGGGTCAGAGAAAAAGAGAAAGACTAGTTATAACTTTGTTTACACTGAGAAATTCTTCAACAGACAATTCAGAAGTCGTCGTTTCAAAGAGATAAAACCTTTATAACCCTAATGATCACTTTATATAGCTAAATTTCCTATTTTCCACCTCCCTCCAATATACAGTAAACCATACTACAAATGTAATTGTTTTGTCTTTTTTTTTTTTTTTTTTTAAATTCTATGAATAAAACAAGGTTGATGAGACTTCATTGCAGTACTTTGTGCATGTTGTTAGGAAGGAAAAGTCCTCAGAAAAGGATGTATATAGGGTCAGTAAAAAAGGTGAAGTCAAAAAGATGAAGACACCCAGGGAGGAATATTAGCAACAATTGGCTCAAGCATAACAAAAATTGTGAGGATGGTACAGGACTGAGGAGGATTTCATTCTGTTGTGCATAACGTCTCTATGAGTCAGAGCGCACTCAATGTCACCTAACAACAACTCTATCCCGTGGGCCCGCAGCAACACATAATGTTGTGGTTGTTTTCCAATGCCTTTCAGTCAGTTCTGACTCATAGCAATCCTATATAGGGTTTCTGAGGAGTGTCTGGTGAGTTTGAACTGCTCACCTTTGGTTCAAACTGACCTTACAATACAATGCATATCCTGTAGTGCCACATCAGGACTTCATAATAGATACTAAGCACATAACAGATGGATTCCTGGTGTGACACTGTTGGTTAATGTGCTGGACTGCAAAGTAGGTATGACCAGCAAGGTTGGTGGTTCAAGCTCACCAGCTGCTCCTCAGAAAACCTATACAGAGTCTATATGTGTCAGAACTAGCTCGACAGCACTTAACTACAACAACATAATAGATACTAAGACATATTTGTGTTGTAGAATGAACAGTGTATAAATTGAAAATTTGGCCAATTGCATTAAAAGGTTCAGTTGAATTTAGAAAAAGAATGGCTTGTTGTTAATAGCCATTGACCTTGTATAGGTTTCCTGCAGCATAACCTATGGGTTTGAAACACTGACTTTCTGTTAGTTGTTGTTGTTCTATTAGTAGTCCAGTGTTTATCCTAGAGCACCACACCAGAACTCCTTGAATGGCCTGTTGTTGTTAGATGCCATCGAGTCGGCACTGACTCATAGAAACCTTTTGTACAGCAGACTGAAACACTGACTGATCCTGGGCCAATTTCACTACTGTTGTCGCGCTTGAGTCCATTGATGCCATTACCTGGCCAATCCATTCCATTGGGTGTCTTTCTCTTTTTCTCTGACCCTCAACCTTACCAAACATGATATCCTTCTGTAGTGACTGGTCCCTCCTGACAATATGACTGAAGTATGAGAGATAAAGTTTGGCCATCTTGGCCTCCAAGGAACACTCTGGCTGCACAGATCTGTTGGTTCTTTTGGCAGCTCATGGCACTTTCAGTATTCTCCTCCAACACCATAATTCAAAAGCATCAATTCTTCTACGCTCTTCAGTGTTCATTGTCCAGCTTTTGCATGTGTATGAAGTTATTGAAAATACCATGACTTGAGTCAGTTGCACCTTAGTCCTCAGGCTGACATCTTAGTTCTTCAACACTTTTAAAAGGTCGTGTTTAGCAATACATCATTTGATTTCTTGACTGCTGCTTTCATGAGTGTTGTTGGTTGATCCAAGAAGAATGAAGTCCTTGACAACTTCAGTCTTTTCTCTTTTGATAAGAATGTTGCTTATTGGTCCAGTGGTGAGGATTTTTGTTTTCTTTACATTGAGATGTAATCCATACTGAAGGCTGTGCTCTTTGATCTTCATCAGTAAATGTTTAAAGTCCTCTTCACTTTCAGCAAGCAAGGTTGTATTATATGCATATCACAGGTTTTTAATGAGTCTTCCTCCAATCCTGATGCCAAGTTTTTCTTCATAGAACCCAGCTTCTCGTATTATTTACTACGCTACAGGTTGAAAAAGTATGGTGAAGGTATACAACCTTGTCACACACCTTTCTTAGTTTTAAACCATTCAGTGTGCCCATGCAACTGGGCATATTTTTGGGCTGATATTACTAAGATACAGAGGCTTTGCATTATCAGAGTGATAAAGATAACACTAAAGTTTTGGTTTTCATATCAAGATAGTAGGATATTATGAAGAATAAAAAATAAGAATACATTTAAAACACTTAATATGAAATCCCTGGCATTTGGTGAAAGTCAGTTTCATTATAATTGTTAAAATTAACCTTTCCTTAATAGACTGTGTTTAGTTGAAGAGTTCATACATGGATATACCATGATTCTTTGCTTATATTCTGAACTGATAATATTCAGGTCTATAATACCATAGGATTAGTCAAACCTTAGCCACAGTTTTATTCCTAGGTCTTCAAAAGATTTATTTTAATATCATATTGAAAAGTAATTCCTATTGTGAATAAATGACAATGAGATAACCTGTTTAATAATGCTTTCCTTTTCTTTTTACTCTTATAACCTTAGCTAAGCACATTTTAAGGAGCTCTGGTAGTATAGTAGTTACGAGTTGGACTGCTAATCCCAACATCTTTATTTTGAAACTACCAGTTGTTTCATGGGAGAAAGATTAGGCTTTCTGCTCCTATATAGATTTATAGTCTTGGAAACCCTATGCAGGGTCACTATGAGTCGGAACCGACTCAATGGCACACCACCACTACCACTAAACACATTTTGGCCACGTTTGATTTTTAATCTTATAGCTACAAATATGATTTCTTCATGATGGAATTTTATGTAGTCTTTTTTCTGTGTAACTTGCTCTTCTCCAGTTTCTATTCTTATATTTCTCTTGGTTTCTCAACAAACATAATTACTGCCTTCATGGTGAGAACTTTATTTGCTAACAGATGGTAGGTTTTCACAAACTAAATCAGTTAAAGCAGGAGACACTGAAAAGGGTAATCAAAATTGGACTTTGCTCAAGAATGAAAAAAAGGGTCATTGTTAATCTGAAGAAATAAACTAAACTCATACAATAAATAAAGGTACCAAGTGCTAGAAACAATAAAGAAAGCATATACAGAGATATGGGAGTTTGTCTTTCACCATTAGTTAATGAATTTTGGGTATTAATCATTAGACCTCTTGCCTTTAAATTAATTCAGACATTAGTCATTAGGTTTCTATAGCCAGATTAATTTATATAATACAATTTCTCTACATAAAAATTTCCAAATAAGTATTCCATCATTTATCTCAGGAGGATCTCAAGTAAATTGGTTAAAGTGATTTACGCTCTGCCTCAGAAAAATTATAGTAAGATATAGAATTGGATTGCCAAGTGTGATAATGAATGAGTTAAGCAAAAATGTCGATGAAAGAAATGAAATAAGCCTAGATGAAAACTCCCTTTCACAATTACTAGCCACCAGACAGATAATTTCAAATAAGGAGAGATTATATGTTGTTTCTGCTAGTTGGGGCTTGATTGATTGCAGTCCTTTTGTTTTTGGACCCCCTTTTGTCTTGGGGGAGGACTCTTTCTCTTTTTGCCTTACCTAACAAGAGACAGCAATTGTGGTCATATAGCCAAGCTACAATTGTGCCTTGTAAAATCTTACAATCTGAGTAATAACCATTGCAAACTGTTATACATCAGAACAGCATAAACAGCCAACACCCGATTAAAAAAACTCTGAGTTGAGTATTAAGAAAAGTGAAAAAAGAAGCCAATCTCCTGATCACATCTACCAGGAGGCAATCAGAAAGTTTAAGATTACACCAATACACATTTAGCATATTATTGAAAATACAACAGCTCCATAATGCCTAAAAGGTAAAAGAAAATTTCTGCTCATGTCCAGAAACAAGACAGAGTAGCTCACACAAATGAGAAAGAGGTATATACCTAGAATTTCCACTGGAAGTAGTTCAGACTTTGGAACTACCTAATAAGGAATTCAGGAGAATGAGATTGGAAGTGTATCCAAATGTTCCACAGAAACATTGAGGAAATTAATGAAGAAGGCAAAAAAAATGCTACAGAAACAATCAAATAAGATTGAAATAACATTGCAAACAATTCAAAACCTACAGAAGCAGGTCCAGATGATTAATACTAAAATATCAGAAATGGTTAATACTCTGAATGGGCAAAGAAGTACAGGACACAGAGAGACTAAACAACACAATCAGACTTCACTTCAGAGATTGGTACAGAGCACTCAACCCAACACATTCTTTTCCAGTACACATAGACATACTCCAGAATAGATCATGTGTTAGGCCACATAACAAGCCTCCATTAATATCAAAATACTACAAAACATCTTATCATATCATAATGCTATAAGATTGGTGGTGGTGGTGGTTATGTGCCATGGAGTCATAACTGACTCATAGCAACCCTGTACAGGGTTTCCGAGGCTGTAAATCTTTATGGGAGCAGAAAGCCTCATCTTTCTCCTGCGGAATAGCTGGTAGTTTCAAACAGCTGACCTTAAGGTTAGCAGCCCGATTCGTAACTACTACGCTACCAGAGCTCCTTAAATCAATAATAGGAAGGCCAAGGAAGTAAAGTCAAATAAATGGAAACTGAATAACAATCTGCTTAAAAACTGTTGGGCAGTAGAACAAATAAAAGATGAATTCACAAAATTACTAGAAACAAATGAGAATGAAAATACAACATACCAAATTCATTGGGCCACAGCAAAAGCAGTGCTAAGAGGATAATTGATAGCAATAAATGCACACATTCAAAAAGAAGAAAATACCAACATCAACACATTAGCACAACATCTCTAACAATTAGAAACAAACCAGCAAAGTATACTTACTGGAACAAGAAGAAACAATGACGATTACAGCAGAAATAAGATAGAAAACATAAAAACTATAGAAAGAATCAATAGAACAAGAATCTGGTTCTTTTAAAGGATTCCTAAAATTGACAAAGCATTAGCAAACCTAACAAAAGGACAGAGAAGAAAAAAAAAAGAGACACAAATAACCACATGGGTGATGTCACAACAGAACCAATGGAAATAAAAAGGGTAATAACAGAATATTATGAAGAGTTGTACTCCAACAAATTTTAAAATGTAAAGGAGATGAATTATTTTTATGAAAGCACAACCTACATAAACTTAAACAGAATGAAACCGAAAAGATGAACAGTCCTATTACAAACGAAGAAATTGATCAGGTCATCAAGAAACTCCCAACTGAAAAAGTCCAGACCCAGATGACTTCACTGGTGAATTTTACCAAACATTCAGAAAAGAGCTGTCATCAATTCTACTCAAATTATTCCAGAATATAGAAAAGCCAGAAAACATCCTAATACATTTTATGAATCAAGGATTGCCCTCATTCCCAAACCAGGGAAGGACACCACTAAAAGGACAATCATAGGCCAATATTTCTCATCAATATGTTGTTGTTGTTGTCAGGTGCCATTGAGTCGGAACTGACTCAGAGCGACCCCATGCACAACAAAACGAAACAATGTCCGATCCTGAGCAAACCTCACTACCGTCGCCACACTCGACGCCATCAATGATGTCACCTGGCTGATCCATCTTGTTGGGGGTCTTCCTCTTTTTCTCTGACCCTCCACCTTACCCAGAAAGACATCCTTCTCCAGCGACTGTTCTCTCCGAACAATGTGTCCAAAGTATGAGAGACGAAGCCTAGCCATCCTGGCCTCCAAGGAACACTTTGGTTGCACTTCTTCCAAAACACATCTATTGGTTCTTTTTGCAGTCCATGGCACTTTCAGTATTCTCCTCCAAGACCACAACTCAAAAGCATCAATTCTTCTATGATCTTCCTTATTCACTCATCAATATAGATGCAAAAATTCTCAAAGAAACCTTAGCTAAAAAACTAGAAATTGATATGCAAAGAATGAAACCTTACACAAAACCCAACTCAACATGGATTAAAGACCTAAATGTAAATCCCATTAAATATAAAGGTCACCAATGAAAAAACAGGAACAAACTTAAAGTCTCTACTACAGGGCACACAGACTACCAAACATTGTGAGAATTACACAAACAAGACAAAATATATGATTGGGAGATACTAAAATTAGAAACTTATGTGCATCAAAATATTTCGCCAAAACAATAAAAAGGCAACCCATAGAATGGGATTTTTTTTTTTTTTTTTTTAACAATGACATATCAGACAGGGGGCAAATTTCTAAAATCTATAGGAAACTACAATACATCTACAAGAATAAGATAACCAAATTAAAAAATGCACACAGGACATGTACAGAAACATCATCATAGAAGACATTCGGGCAGCCAACAAACATATGAAAAAATGTTCACGATCATTAGCTGTTAGAGAGATGAAAATCAAAGCAACAATGAGATATCATCGCATGCCTGCAGTAACAGCAAAGGTCAAAAAAGAAAACCAGAATAAATGGCTGGCAAGGATGTGGAGATACTGGACCGCTCCTACATTGCTGGTGAAACTGTAATGTGGTTCACCCACTATGTAAAACATATGGTGCTTCCTCAGTAAGTTTGAAATAGAAATACTTTATGATCCAGCAATTCCTCTGCTTGGTATATAGCCACAAGAAATAAGAGCTAGAACATGAGTACATATAAGAACATCAGTGTTTACCACACCACTATTCACAGTAACAAAAAATGGAAACAGACTAAGTGCCCATCATTGGAAGAATGGACAAATAAATTTTGGTATGTACATACAATGGAATACTATGCTACCTTGAAGAATAATGATAAAGCTGCAAAATACCTCATAACATGGATGAACACTTAGTATATTACGTTGAGTGAAATTAGTCTGTCACACAAGAAGTATTTGCATAAGACCATTATTGTAAAAGCTTAAGAAAATATACCCATACTAATTTCTTCTATGTTTACCAGGGTTGGGAAGGAGGGGACAGTAAGGCACAGGTTAAGGGTTAGTCACATCATAGCTCTGATGATAGGAAGGGCGATATACAAGGAAGAAGTGAGCAATACACAAGAAGGGGGATGGGGGTGGAAGAAGAAGGAAAATAGGGGGACACTTAGGTAGGTTTCCATGAGCTATATGGCACAGAGTTAATTAATTATGTGTCCTCTATCTTGGAACAACAGGGCTCTGTGATTCAGGGATCAAGGCATAGTCTGAATGGATAAAAGAGAGGAAATAATGTTAAAGTGCTTGACTGCCTTGTGGGTATTGGTTTCCCTTGCCTACTGTTGTAAAATTGACATTGAAATTGGATATAAAGGAATACTGGGACATATGATTACCAAAATCTTATAAACCAGCCTTCAACCTATAACAGAATGGAATGTCTCAAAGGTGTTCTAGAACTTGCCCAATGAAATAGACTTCTTGTTGAAACTTTGTAGGGTGTGGGGCCTTAAGTGGAATCTTGAGCCCATTCAGAACCTTCTGAGGTGGGACAGTCCTACTTGAAAGGACATGCAGTCCAACTCAGAGCTACTTGAGGGACAGAAGATACCTCTTGAAAGAAAGACCATCAAGGGGAAAATAAATAAATAGAAGATGGTTTTACTATTACAAGAACAAATAAGTTGTTTGCCTAGGAGCCATCAAGGCAAGAAAAGTCAGCTCTTTAGGGTGAATCCCCTTCCAAGACTGAAACTCAAAGGGAATACGTGAGCAGGCTTGAAGCTTGCTGGTAACCACGTTGGTCTACTTGTGAGTGGAAGTAGGATAAATGCATTAATGAAGACATGAGTTGAGTTCTACCATGTTCCATAGACTCCTGTAGACCTTCAGAGAGAGAAGAGGTAAGTCTGGTTGGCCCAAATTTTGGGATGACTTTGGAGTTCCTAAGCCAATGGAACCTAGCTGCTGGAAGCTAAAGTTGTAGTGATCAGATGATATGAACTTGGGGGAGGCACCCAAGAATGCCCAAACTTGCAGATAGTATACATTTACCCTAGCTTGGATGGCTTGATCAGAATTCAGCTAGAGGAAGATAAAGAATTTTGATACAGGAAGTAAGTGTAAATTGCTACAATTTGATGAACTTGACCTTTGCTTATGGATGTAGTTGTTGATAATACTGAGAGGGAAGGAGTCTTCACATCAATGAAGTGATCCACAATGTTGATAGGGATGGGCAACCTAGGCATTGGCTACCTAAAATGGCAGGAGGAGAGGAGATATAAAGGCATGAAGTGGCTGGCTTATAAGTTTTCAAGAGTGAGTTTAGGTTCAGAGAGATGGGGGAAGGGTAGAATCTCCACTGAATAGTTTTCATATTATCTAAATGGGTCTGGTGAATGAGATGGGGATAGGACTCTTTGGATTCACTAGTAATTGTTATTATGACTAATTGGAGTTATAACAATGGTAAAGGTAGAAGATTTGCAACAAAGAAGAGGTAGTTAATCTTATATTCCAGGAACAAAGAACTCTAGATCATCAAAAAGGAAGAGCATGAACGGAGCCTTGGATCCTAGCCAAAGAAGCAGGGACACCAGAGACAGAGGCAGAGGAGATGGCATGGAAAGATAGAGCAAGTGAGGACTCTAACTTTATGGAAAGAGAAAGGCTATGTGCTGGTGGGCAGGAGGCTGGGTTGCAAAATGTGCTCTTTGGTTGCCTAAACGATTATTTATTCCTGGTTGTGTAAATATAAATAAATAAATAAATACATAAATACATACATTCATAAATAAATAAACAAACAAATAAATAAATGGAATGGAGGCAAATACTGTTAGCTGTCAGTGCATGGAGGGGATTGTAATCATGTCAATGAAACAAAATATGATTAGTTAAGTGCAAAACCATTCTGCCATATGCACTATCTCTCAATTCACAATAAAAGTTTAAGAATAAATTCTATCATACGATCTCCAGTATAATTTCTATTGCCAAGGCCATATTTTCCAACAGAAAGTTTTACTCCATTCATGCAATTACAGTTAACTCTGAGTAGGTAGCTCTTCCCCAGTTGTATTTGGAGTGACTTCAATACTGAAGTACTTATTTTCTGGCGATACATCTGATGATATTCTGGCGCTGTTCGTAATATTTAAATATTCAATGTTCAGATGCTTTCTGTCAAATGATTTCCCTCTGCCTATCTCAATGTCTTCAAGTACAGTTAATGATACAAATATACTAGTAGGGGTTTTGTAAAGACCATTCGCATAATTTAGTTTCTGAGTTAGGAAAATATATTCTTATTGTTTCTTTTTATTATTAATGTCATAATGTTGTTGATGTTGTTGTTAGGTGCCATCGAGTAGGTACAGACCAATAGCAACTTTGTGCACAGCAGAAAGAAACACTGCGCAATCCTGGGCCAACCTCATTACCGTTGCCCCCCTTGAGTCCATTGATGCTGCCACTTAGCAAATACATCTTGTTGGGGATCTTCCTTTTTTCTCTGACCCTCCACCTTACCAAACATGATATCTCTCTCCTGTGACTGGTCCCTCCTGACAATATGTCTGAAGTATAAGAGACAAAGTTTGGCCATCTTGGCCTCCAAAGAGCATTCTGGCTGCACTTCTTCCAAAATGGATATATGGGTTCTTTGGGCAGCAATTGACACTTTCAATATTTTCCTCCAACACAATAACTCAAAATCATCAATTCTTCTATGGTCTTCCTTATTCACTGTCCAGATTTCACATGCATATGAGGTTATTGAAAATACCATGG
>NW_006408787.1:210601-212436 GCF_000296735.1 Chrysochloris asiatica | reverse complement strand
AGACCATCAATTACTCATATGAAAAAAATTTAAACTGAAGCTGAAGAAAATGTCATAATAGGTGGGTATATATTAAAGCAAAGTGAAGGGCCCTCTGTAGTGTAAAAAGATATAAGAAAGGACCAATCTAGTGAGAGGTAAAAAACCCAGTCAGATGGAGTGCTTTCCTGGGGAGTTCTTGGTAATTGCTCATTTCTACCTACAGTAATAAGGAAGACCATAGAAATATTGATGGCTTTGAGTTATGGTGTTGGAGGAGGGTACTAAAAGCGCCATGGGCTGCAAAAGAACCAATAGATCTGTTTTGGAAGAAGTGCAACCAGAGTGCTCCTTAGAGGCCAAGATGGCCAAACTATGTCTCTCATACTTTGGACATATTGTCAGGAGGGAATAATTGCTGGAGAAGGGTATTATGTTTGGTAAAATGAAGGGTCAGAGAAAAAGAGGAAGACCCACAACGACATGGATTGGCCAGGTGGCAGCATCGATGGACTCAAGTATGGCAACAGTAGTGAGGTTGGCCCAGGATCAGACATTGTTTCGTTCTGCTGGGTATAAGGTCGCTATGAGTCGGTGCCAACTCGATGGCACCTAACAACAACAACAACAACAATGACAGTAACATAAGAAAACAAAAGCAATATGCTAATGAGCAGACACAGTTGCCCTTTTTAAACAACAGAATTTCAGCAGGTAACATATTATTTCAGCCTATCCCCCTACACACACACACATATTCAACCCCAATTACCATGATTCACAAAGTAAACTTTTATGGAAGGATACTTTTCATAAAACATCTTATAATTCATACTTCCAATGAATTGGTACTTGTCAAGAGACACCAACTAACTTTGATGAATTAATATATTTCTCTTTTTATTCTAAAGTATATGTTTGCAAAAGCCAAGACTCTCCCTGTTGAGTTAGATAGAGGGTTATTTAATTGGTAACTGTTTTAAAATCTCACTTATTTAGTTTATTATACATTAAAAACTTCTGAAGTCAAAGGACACGTAATGTAGGACTCAGCAAGTGTGCAAAATTGGTGGTTTGTTTAGATGTCCTTTAGAAATGCTGTTCGGCTATTTTAATATATTAAAAGAAAAAGTAGCATAAAGCAGATAACATAGTGAAATTAATTGCCAACGAAACTATTAATCTATTGATTTTTTTGTGTTTTATTCTAGGATATGTGTGCAAACACAAAGTGCATCAGACCTCAAATAAGAAATAAGAATGGAAATAAGAAATAAATAGGAAAAGTAGGTGGTACAAAAATTACATAGGGAAGAAAAGTTAGTGAATTTAACATAGTGCTTTCCTCTCTGCACTGACATAATGTAGAACAGTTTATAATAGGGTCAACTCTAGAGACATACTGCCTGAGGTCAGTACTAGACATTACCATTTCTATCAATGTGACTTGTGATAGAAAATTTTCAGATTCATCATCTATAAGATGAGTCTGATTGATACCAACCTTAGCAATATTTAGCTGCTCAAATGAAACTCCTTCAGAGAAACTTTTCTGACTTCCTTGATCAAAATAACATCTGAACATTGTTTTCTATTCTGTGATTGTTTTCCCTGGCACCCTGGTACCACAGTAGTTAAGGTGCATGACTGCTAAACTGGCAGATTGAATCCACCAGTCACTGCAAGAGAAAAATACATGTGAATGTCTTTCAGTAAAGATTTACAACCTTGGATACCCTATAAGGCAGCCCTACGAATCGGGCTGCGAACCTTAAGGTCAGCGGTTCGAAACTACCAGTCGTTCCGCGGGAGAAAGATGAGGCTTTCTACTCCCGTAAAGATTTACACCCTCGGAA
>NW_006408787.1:207688-210381 GCF_000296735.1 Chrysochloris asiatica | reverse complement strand
CAGGAAGCTATGATACCAGTATTTTAAATGTAAGAAGGGTCACCCATAGTGGACAGATTTCATCAGAGTTTCCAGACTACTGCAGAGTGGAAAGAAAAACCTGGGAATCTGCTTCTGAAAGAAAAATAAAAAGAGGTCAATAACTAAATGGATTAAAGAAGAGCCTCTGCAACTTGCTTTTTTTTAAATTAGAACTTTAAAAAAAGATTTTATTGTGAATTATGTGTTAGTGTACATGGCAAAATATTATCCATTATCCTTACATTCATCCTACCATATTTTGTTTCATTGCAATTATTATAATTCCCTGCATGCATCATCAAACAACTAAAGGGTACACACCACATACATACCTGCCCCCAGGCTGCCAGCACACAACCCCTGTCCCTCTTTGAGTCCAGAGTCCCCAGCCAGTCCATCTTTCCAGATCATCATCCTACCTCCATCCCTGGTGTCACTGCCTCCCCGGACAGGGTCCCACACTTCATTTTACTCCCTACCTTGATGTTTCCAGGGATCTCTGCTCCTGGACTGCAAAATCAGCCACTCCCCACTTTTTGTTACAAAACTTTTACATTCACCTTGCCAACTCTCCCTGTCAGACCTGATAGCAATCATTCCCTATTGAACCACAGGAATCCTATCCCCTACACTTTTATCAACCCTGTCCAGACAGGATGGAAACAACTCAGTGGAGATTCTACCTTTCACTGTATCCTCTGGAACTTGGTTCTCTATTGAAAGCTTGTAAGCCAGTCATTTCTTGCCTTTGTAGCCCCCTCCCCCCCCCCATTTTGGGTAGCCAATGTCTAGGTTCCCCATCCTTGTTGGCCCTGTGTACAAAGGGGTGGGAATGATCCTCACTGTAAAGATTTGTCCTCTCCTTTGGCATACTGTATCCACAAGCATAGGTCAAGTTCATCCAATTGTAGTGGGTTACTTTCTCTTTTTTTTTCCTCTTATTTCTTCTTCTAGTCTTGTTCTGATCATCCAGCCATTGATGCCAGGTTAAATGCGTACTATCTGCAAGTGTGGGTGTTCTTGTACATCTCCCCTTACGTCATATCAGCTGGATGCTTCACACTCCACTCTAGGCCTCTGGGGCCATGTCCCTGACCCTGGGTCCAGGAGTCGTTAATTCTTGTCATACTACTAATTAGCCAGGCCTCAACAGGCCAGTTCACAACTTAATTGCTGTTTTCCCCCCACTTTCCCTTATTGGTGACCAACGTGGTCAGCAGCATGACTACATACCTGTTCATGTATTCCACTTGAGTTTCAGTCTTGGAAGGGGGTTTGTCTTGAGGGGACCTACCTACTTGCCTTGATGGATCCCAGGGGAACAACTTGATGGTTCTTGTAGTAGGCAATCAATCAGACTGCTGTTATTGTTTTTGACTTTTCCTGCTAGTCGTTCTTTCAAGAAGTATTGTCTGTTCTTCTAGCTGCTCCAGGCTGTTCTGCTTTTCCATTCAAGTGGAAATTTCCTATCTCAGAAGATTCTGGATGGTGATCAGATTTCCACCTATGGTATTTGCAATGCAAAGGCTCTTCAGGGAGCCTTCTTCACTGGGCAAGTTGTAGCCCCATTTTAGTTATTCCAATCAGTTATAGGCTGAAGTCAGACTTACAAACTTTCTCTGGTGATGTTTCTGGCTATTCCTTTCTCTCCCCTTCAAGTGTATATTTTACAATAGGCGGTAAGGGAAACCAAGATTTAAAAGACAGGCAAGCATCTTAACATCATTTCTCCACTTTTATCCATTCAAACCATGCTTCAATCTTTGTGTCACAGAGCCCTGTTGTTCCACAATTATGATTACATCATTATTTACCTCTGTCCTACTTAGTCCATGTAAACCTGCCTAGCTATTCTCCCATCCGCCTGGTTTTCCTTTCTATTTCCCATTCTAGTGTGTGCACCACCTCCCCCGGAACCCAAACAATACTGTGTCTATTCCCTACCCTATACTCCACTTTCCCTTCCCTCCCTTCCCTTCACCACAACCCATACACTCCAGTAACCAACAACAACAAAAATTTTCCCCCTTTTAGTGTGGGTGCTTTTTCTTAATCTTTTAAAATAATGAATGGTCCTATGCCATATTTCTCCTTTTGTGACTGACAGATTTCACTCAGCACAATGACCTCAAGGTTCATCCATGTTATGCGGTGGCTTGCAGCTTCCTTGCTATTCTTCAGGGTAACATAATATTCCATTGTGTGTATGTACCAATGTTTATTTACCCATTCTTCCATTGATGGGCACTACGGCTGTCTCCATCTTTTTGCTATTGTAAATAGTGCTGCTATGAAGATTGGTGTGCATATATCTACTCATGTTATGGCTCATATTTGTTGTGAGTAAATACCAAGTAGAGGAATTGCTGGATCATAAGATACCTCTGTTTCCAATCTTCTGACAAAGTGCCATATTGTTTTCCAGAGTTGTTGGACCATTTTACAATCTCACCAACAATGTAGGAGGGTTCCAGTCTCTTCACATCCTCGCAAAAATATATTGTCCTCTACTCTTTTGATCTTTGCTATTCTTTCTTGTGTGAGATGATATCTTGTTATTTTGATTTGTATTTCTCTAAAGGACCTCTGGTAGTGTAGTGGTTACGAATTGGGCTGTGAACCTTAAGGTCAGCAGTTCGAAACTACCAGCCGCTCCGCGGGAGAAAGATGAG
>NW_006408787.1:205821-207142 GCF_000296735.1 Chrysochloris asiatica | reverse complement strand
TTTTTTTTTTCCATTCTATGGGCTGCCTTTTTACAATTTTGATGAAGGCTTTTGATGCACATAAGTTTTTAATTTTTAGTATGTCCCAATCATCTCTTTCGTCTGCTTTTGTGTGCATAATTTTCAACATGTTTGGTAGTGTGTGTATGCACTGAATTAGAGCCCTCACATTTGTCTCTATTTTTTCATTGATGGCCTTTGTAATTCTAGGATTCACCTTTAAGTCTTTAATCCATGCTGATTTGATTTTTGTATAAGTAATGAGGTAAAGGTCTTGTTTCAATATTTTGTGTATCGCTTTCCAGTTCTGCCAGCACCATCTGTTGAAGAGACTATCACCTCCCCATGCACTATACTTAGGTACTTTGTCAAAAATCACTTGGCTGTATGTGGATGGGTTAATTTCTGGATCCTCTATTCTGTTGAATTGATCAATGTATCTTTCATCATACCAGTATCAGGCTATTTTCACCACTGTAGCCATGTAGTAAATTTTGAAATCAGAAATGAAAAGCTTCCCACCTTGTTCTTCTTCTTAACCAGTGCTTTGCTTATCCTGGGTCTCTTTCATTTCCATATAAAGTTTGCAATAGTTGTTTCTCTCTCTTTGAAGAATGTCATTGGAATCTGGATGCGGATTACATTATGTGTAAATTGACATTTTCACAATGTTACGTTTTCCTAATCAGGAGCATGGTATATTCTCCCATTTTTGTAAGTCTCTTTTGGTTTCTTGTAGTAGTGTTCTGTAGCTTTCTTTGTATAGGTCCTTTGTTTCTCTGGTTATATTTAATCCTAGATATTTCATCCTTAGGGTGGCTATTGTAAATGGTATTGCTTTCCTAATGTCCTTTTCAGCACTGTCATTGTTACTATAGATGAATTCAACTGATTTTTGTGTATTGGTCTTATACCCTGTCACTTTGCTGAATCTTCCAATGAGGTCGAGTAACTTTTTTATTGAGTCTTTGGGGTTTTCTATATATAGGATCATATCATCTGTAAATAGAGAGAGTTTTGCTTCCTCTTTGCCAATTCAGATGCCTTTAATTTCCCTATGTTGCTGTATAACTGTGGTTAAGACTTCCAGCACAATATTGAATCAGAGTGGTGACAAAGGACATCCTTGTCTGGTTCCTGTTTGCAGAGGATGGTTTTCAGTTTCTCTCCATTGAGAGTAATGTAGGCTGTTGGTTTTGTATATATGCTCTTGATTATGTTGAGGCATTTCCTTTCAATTCCTACTTTGTTAAGTGTTTTTATCAGGAATGGATGTTGAGTTTTTCAAATGCCTTTTCTGCATCAATTGACATGATCATAT
>NW_006408787.1:200943-205721 GCF_000296735.1 Chrysochloris asiatica | reverse complement strand
TTTTTTTAATGTGCTGTTGGATTCTGTTTGTTAGGATATTGTTGAGAATTTTTGCATCTATGTTCATGAGGGATATTGGTCTATAATTTTCATTCTTAGTGATGTCATTCCTTGATTTTGGTCTAGGATTATGCTTGCTTCATAAAATGTATTAGAAAGTTTTCCATCCTCCTCTATATTCTGAAATAATTTGAGTAAAATTGGTAACAGCTCTTCCCTGAATGTTTGGTAGCACTCACCACTGAAGCCATCTGGACCTGGACTTCTTTTGGTTGGGAGTTTTTTGATGACTTGATCAATTTCCTCTATTGTTATGGGTCTGTTTAAGTCTTCTAATTCACTTTGTGTAAGTTTAGGTAGGTCGTGTTTTTGTAAAAATGTATCCATCTCTTCTAAGATTTCAAATTTGTTGGAGTACAACTCTTCATAGTATTCTGTTATTATCCTTAAATTTCCTTTGGTTCCATTGTGACATTGCCCATGTGGTGCGGATATTTGTTTTCTTTACATTGTGATGCAATCCATATTGAAGGCTGTTCTCTTTGATCTTCATAGGTAAGTGTTTTAAGTCCTCCTCACTTTCAGCATTGAAGGTTGCATCATCTGTATATCACAAGTTGTTAATGAGTCTTCCATAAATCCTGATATCACATTTTGTTTACTTTAATTTCCCTTCTCAGATTGTTTGCTGAGTATGCAAATTGACTAAATATGATGAAAGAATATATCCCTGATACACATGTTTCCTAATTATAAACCATGCAGTATCCCTTTTCCATTTTCAATGGTTGCTTTTTGATCTATATAGTGGTTTGTCATGGCCACAATCATGGAATACATGTTCTTCTCAATGGTATGCATAGCTTGTCATGATCCACAAAGTGGAAAATCTTGGCATAATCAGTGAAACGTAAGTACATATTTTTGTGGTATTCCTTGCTTTCAGACAAGAGCCAACTGATGTTAGCAATGATTTTCCTAAATCCACATCCTTTTCTGAATCTGTCTTGACTCTCTGGAAGTTCCCTGTTGATGTACCATTGCAGCTGTTTTTATTTGTTCTCTTCAGTAAAAATGTATTTACATATGATATGAATGCTATTTTTAAGGATTTCTGCATTCCTTTGACTCATCTCTTTTTGGAATGGCCACAGGTATGTTGTTGTTGTTGTGATGTGCCATGGAGTCGGTTCCGACTCATAGCGACCCAACACAGGGTTTCCCAGGCTGTAAATCTTTACAGGAGCAGACCGCCTCATCTTTCTCCTGCGGAACCGCTGGTAGTTTCGAACTGCTGACCTTGCAGCTCGCAGCCCGATTCGTAACCACTACGCTACCAGAGGGCCACAGGTATGGAACTCCTTCAATAGGTTGATCATGTAGCCAAATCTCTTGGAATTAATGGGTGAGTGCCTCCAGTGCTGTGCCAGTTTGTTTGTTTCAATTTATATTCTATCATTTCCTGAGCCTTGTTTTTAGCCAATACCTTCAATGCAACTTGGACTTCTTCCTTCAGTATTATAGGTTCTTGATAATATGCTACCTCTTCAAATATTTGAACATTGACCATTTAATTTTGGTACAGTGATTCTGTGTGTACCATCCATCTTCTTTTGACACAATTTTCATCATTCAATATTTTGCCCATTGAATCCTTCAATATTTCATGTCGAGGCTTAAATTATTTTTCATTTATTTCAGCATGATAATTAGTGAGCGTGTCCTTCCCTTTTTGTTTTCTGTTATGATAATGAAAGCCTATCTATATTGAGTGTGTTTTAAACTAATAATCTTTGAGTTGTGAAGCTTGATTAAGCACAGCATAGGATGTACATTTCATAAATGCAAGGGAGGATACATGCCATAAGATAAGCAGGAGAATCCAAGAATCGAAGTTGTAAAGAGACACGAACTTTCTCCTAATGCAGAAAGAGAGAGAGCGAGAAGTTGAGAGAGAAAGAGAGAATGTCACTCGTTTGTGGTATTTCTGTTACAGCAGCAATAGATAACAAAGCCAGTCATAACCTGGACATGTGTGATTCGTGCTTTAATTAAAGTTTCTCAGGCAACTCTGAAATGCATGCCTAGCTAAAAAATATCGACCTAGCTTATCTTAAGGCAACCATACTAGTTTCCCATGCCTACAATATGAAGGTTTTGAAATCGTAGCTGCCTGAAAATACCCAGAAGAGCCTAGAAAATAGCTATGCCTTCCCACACAGAGTGGTAAATAAGAATTTTGAATGAAATAATTTTTGGTCATTGAGAAGACAGTAAAATAAGGACTTAAAGGTTTCTTTAAGTCCAGAAATCATTAGAAAAACCTTTTATGTTTCAGATTCAACAACAGCAAAAAATTTGGACCATAAATTTCTGACTGGGGGTCATCATCAGGGGTATGAGCAGACAGAAGTGGAGTTACCACAAAAAGATAATTTAATATGTCTTGAGCAACAACAAGTGTCTAATAATTTCTCTTTAGGCATTTTTTTCTCCCTTCATGCATACTGTGTTGCCCACATTGAGGAGATTTATGTGGTGTTATTTGTGTGGTGGTCTTTAAATTAAAATTTCAAATGCTTGCAGCTTATCTCTTCTACACACAGATGTATTGCTCAGTTGACACCTGGCAGAACATCATTGCATCTAATTGGTGCTTTACACATTTTTAAATTTGTAAAGTGTTGTGCTGACAGTATTTTAATGTGATAGTTAATGTATTCTTTTGAAACTAGTCTGGGGATCCTGTTGTTGTTGTTATGTGACTTGGAGTCGGTTCAGACTCAGCGACCCTGTACAAGGTTTCCAAGGCTGTAAATCTTTACGGGAGCAGAAAACCTCATCTTTCTCCCACTGAACAACTGGTAGTTTTAAACTGCTGACCTTGCGGTTTGCAGCCCGATCCGTAACCACTATCCTACCAGAGCTCCTAGAGGGGGTCGATTATACTCTAATTATTTTGTCATGTGCTTATTTCTTCCTAGAGAAGATTGTTTTCACTCTTAACTGAAGTCCCTATATTACTAACCCTTTGAAAGACATACTTCCTGGAATTATTTGTAACTTCTCTAAATAATAAAGTGTATATTTTGTGTTTGGAAAATGGTGGCTTAAAATCCCTAGAATTCCAGCCTAGGATGTTCACTTATTATACTTCTCTACACATCTTAATCCTTGACTGTAACAGATTTATATCTTTAAAATAGGTTTGATACATATGTGGTGCTGTGGTTTAATGTGCTGGGACTACAAAGTCAGTTTGAGCTGCAAGATTACCATTTCAAGCTCACCAGCCACTCCTTGCAAACCCTATAAGGGTTGGTATGGGTTGGAACCAACTCAACAGCATGTAACAGCAACAACATTTTTAGCTCTAAAAAGTTTGTGTATTAGGTAGATAGATAGATAGATAGATAGATAGATAGATAGATAGATAGGAAAGAAAGAAAGAAAGAAAGAAAGAAAGAAAGAAAGAAAGAAAGAAAGAAAGAAAGAAAGAAAGAAAGAAAGAAAGAAAGAAAGGACTTAAATTATATCTGTGCAGCATAACCAATAAAAAAAAGTCTCTTCATTTAGAACAAGTGAAGAGAAATGTTGCAGCTTTCTCACCTCTTTATTTCCTTAATATACTTCTCCTAATGGAAGGAGCTCTTGCTAATAATATTAGTGAGAAATGGGACATGCCATATATCAGTGGGTTTGGTAGGGAGCCTCTGTTTTTTTCTAACTTTTTGTAAATGTTGTGGTTGTTGTTAGGTGCTCTGGACTTAGTTTGGATTTACAGTGAAAATATGTACAACAGAACAAAATACTGCCCATCCTGTGCCATACACATGATACTTTCTATGTCTGAACCCACTATTGTGCTGCTGTGGCAACACACCTAATTAAGAATTTTATTCTTTGTCACCGATCCTCTACAGTACCAAGCATGAAGTCCTTCTTCTGGGACTGATCCTCCTGATAACATGCCTAATGTGCATGAGATGAAATCTTGTCATCCTCACTTTTAAGGAACATTCTGGCTGTACATCTTCCAAGACAGATTTGTTTATTTTTCTGACCATTAATGGTATAGTCAATATTTTTCGCTAACATCAAAATTCAAAGCTATCAATTATTCTTTGATCTTCATCATTCACTATCCAATGGTCACATGCAGCATATTGTTGTTGTTGTTGTTGTTAGGTGCCATTGAGTTGGTACTGACCATAGCGACCCTATGTACAACAAAACGAAACACTGCCTGGTCCTGAGCCAACCTCACAATTGCTGCCACGTTTGAGCCCATTGTTGCTGCCACTTTGCCAATTCATCTGGCTGGTGGTCTTCCTATTTTTCTCTGACCCTCCACCTTACCAAGCATGATATCCTTCTCCGGTGACTGGTCCAGCCTGAAAATATGTCTGAAGTAGGAGAGATGAAGTTTGGCCATCCTGGTCTCCAAGGAGGTGTACCATCCCTTTGTCCTGGCAGAAGGACTATTTCTTACTTGGTTTTTATGCAGGTTCTGCATGAATACAAGTAAGTGTCCTGGATTTCCATTTTTTTGCAATGTTATTTGTATTTTGTTATCTCCCCACATTTGAATTCCTTTGTATAGGCAATAACACACAAGGATACATCTCTCTGGCATTTTCCATTTTCAGCAAGATTCCATCAGATATCACCAATATATCGCCTTCCATGTACTCTTTTGAATCCAACTTGAATTTCTTGCAGCTTCCTTTGAGATACTCCTGCAAACATTAAAAAATTACCTTCAGCAAAGTTATACT
>NW_006408787.1:193909-195073 GCF_000296735.1 Chrysochloris asiatica | reverse complement strand
GTTCCTTAGAGGCCAAGATGGCCAAACTTCGTCTCTCATACTTTGGACATATTGTCAAGAGGGACCAGTCTCTGGAGAAGGATACCATGTTTGGTAAGGTGGAGTGTCAGAGAAAAAGAGGAAGACCCTCAACGAGATGGATTGGCCAGGTGGCAGCATCAATGAACTCAAGTGTAGAAACAGTAGTGAGGTTGCCCCAGGATTGGACATTGTTTTGTTCTACTGTGTATAAGGTCACTATGAGTCGATGCTGACTTGATGACACCTAACAACAACAACAACAACAACAACAATGGCTAGTGATTGTGAACATTTCTTCATATGTTTGTTGGCTGCTTGGATCTCCTCCTTGGTGAAGTGTCTGTTCATGTCCTGGGACCATGTTTTAATTGGGTTATTTGGTTTTTTCTTATAGAGCTGTTGTAGTTTCCTATATATTTTAGAAATGATTCTTTTATCTGATGTGTCATTACAAATTTTATTTTTCCCATTCTGTGGGCTGCCTTTTTACTCTTTTGGTGAAGTCTTTTGATTCACATAATTTTTTAATATTTAATATATCCCAATCATTTTTTTTTTTTTGTCTACTTTTGTTTGTGTAATTTTCAAAATGTTTGGTAGTCTGTGTATGCCCTGAATTAGAGCCCTCACTTTTGTCCCTATTTTTTCATTTATGACCTCCATAATTTTGAGATTCACATTTAGGTCTTTAATCCATGCTGAGTTCATTTTTCTATAGGGTGTGAGATTAAGGTCTTGTTTTAATCCTTTGCATATCACTTTCCAATTCTGCCAGCACCATCTGTTAAAGAGACTATATCCTCCCCATGTAACATACCTAGGCACTTTGTCGAAAATCAGTTGGCTGTATGTGGATTGGTTAATTTGTGAATTCACAATTCTGTTCAATTGATCAACGTATCTTTCATTGTACCAGTACTAGGCTATTTTGACCATTGTAGCCATATAGTAAAATTTGAAATTGGGATTGAGAGGCCTCCAAACTTGTTCTTCTTAAGCAGTGCTTTGCTTATCCTGGGTCTCTTTCCTTTCCATATAAAGTTTGTAATTGTCTTTTCCATCTCTTTGAAGAATGTTGTTGGAATCTACCTTGGGATTGCATTATATATGTAAATTGCTTTGGGCTGTATTGATATTTTTATG
>NW_006408787.1:191069-192740 GCF_000296735.1 Chrysochloris asiatica | reverse complement strand
GTTCCATTGTGACATCTCCCATGTGGATTCTAATGTGAGTTATTTGTGTCTTCTCACTCTTTTCTTTTGTTAGTTTTGCTAATGGTTTGTCAATTTTATAATTCATTTCAAAGAACTAGCTGCTTGTCCTGTTGATTCTTTCTATAGTTTTCCATCTCATTTATTTCTGCTCTTATCTTTATTATTTCCTTTCTTTTTGTAACGGTAGGTTCTCTCTGTTGGTCTGTTTCTAATTGTTGGAGATGCTGTGTTAATGTGTTAATTTTGGTTCGTTCCTCTTTTTGTATGTGTGTATTTATTGCAATACATTATCCTCTCATCACTGCGTTCACCTTGTCCAAAAGATTTGGGTATGCTGTGATTTTATTCTCATTTGTTTCTAGGAACTTTGTGAATTCACTTTTCATTTGTTCTTTTACTCAGTCACTTTTCAGCAGGGTGTTATTCATTTTCCATGTATTCGACTTTATTTCCTTGGACTCCATATTGTTGATTTCAAGTTTTATAGCATTGTTATCTGATAAGATGGTTTGTAGTATTTTGATTGTTGTAAATTTATGGAGGCTTGCCTTGTTACCTTATACATGTTCAATTCTGGAGAATGTTCCATGTGCACTGGAAAATAATGTATACTGTGCTGTTGTTGGTTTGAATGCTCTGTACACATCTATGAGGTCCAGTTGGTTGATTGTGTTGTTTAGTTCCTTCATAACTGTCGAATTTCTTTGTGGTTGTTCTGTCCCTTTTTGAAAGTGGCATATTAAAATCTCCCACTATAATTTTAGATTTATCTATTTCTTTCTTCAATTCTAGTAAGGTTCACTTCATATATCTTTGTGCTTTTTCATTGGGAGTGTAGATATTTTTATGGTTATGTTATCTTGCTCAATTGATCCTTTGATCATGAGATAGTGTCCTTCTTTATTTCTTATGCTGGTGTTTGTCTTAAAGTTTACTTTATCAGAAATTAGTATTGCCACTCATACTTATTTATTGTTGCAGTTAGCTTGGTATATTTTTTTCCATCCTTTAATGTTTAGTCTGTTTTTGTCTTTTTTTGTGAGGTGTCTCTTGCAGGCAGCATATTGAAGGATCTTGTTTTCTTATTCATTCTGCAACTCTCTGTCTCTTAAGTGGTGCATTTTATCCATTGACATTCAATGTAATTTTTGATGTTGTTGTTAGTTGCAATGTCAATGTAATTTTCAATATTGTTATTGTTGTTAGGTGCCATCAAGTTGGTACCAACTCATAGTGACTTTATGCACAGCAGAAAGAAACACTGCCAATCCTGGGCCAAGCTCACTACTGTTGCCATGCTTGAGTCCATTGATGCTCTCACTTGGACAATCCATCTCTTTGGGAGTCTTCCTCTTTTCCTCTGACCCTCCACCTTACCAAACATGATATCCTTCTCCAATGACTGATCCATCCTGACAATATGTCTGAAATACAAGAGATGAAGTTTGGCCATCTTGGCCTCCAAGGAGCACTCTGGCTGCACTGCTTCCAAAATGGATCTCTTGGTTCTTTTGGCAGCCCATGGCACTTTCAATATTCTCTGCCAACACCCTAACTCAAAAGCATCAATTCTTCTACAGTCTTCCTTATTCACTGTCCAGCTTTCACATGCATATGAGGTTATTGAAAATACCATGGCTTGGGTCAGAC
>NW_006408787.1:179308-190409 GCF_000296735.1 Chrysochloris asiatica | reverse complement strand
AAGATGATAACTATTCAGTGGGGATTTCTTGACTGCTGCTTTTTAAAATTATTATCCATTTGTTGTTGTTAAGTGCTGTCGAGTCGATTCTGACCCATAGCAACCCTGTATAGGGTTTCCAAGGAGCAGCTGGTGAGCTTGAACTGCCGACTTTGAAGTTCAAATGGCTTTGCAGTCTGGTGCATTAACCCAAAGTGCCACACCAGGACTCCATAGGTATGAATTAATTGCTGCCATATGTTAATTTTGGGGTAGTGCTCTTCATTCCTTTGTTCTGCATGCCTTCTTGTGCTGAATTTGTGTTTCTTGTACTATTTCTTGTCAGTTTCTTCTTAGTTTTTATGTTTGCTTGTTCAGCTTAGAAGTTCATTTTCATGGTTAGTTTTGAAGTATTAACATTCTTTGGGGTTACCTTATAGTCTATTAACTTTTCTCTATATTTAAGGCAATCTTTCTGTATCCTGTAATCTACTTGACCTCCTCACCATCTGGATCTCTGTTCCTACATTTTCCCTTCTTTGACATTGTTATTATTTTGATCTTCGGTTGACCTTCCAGCTTCTTTTTTAGTTAATTATTGTAATTTTGTTCTGTTCTAGACTCTGCTATCCATTGTCTGAGTTTCAGGTGGTGTTGCCATGCTTGTCATTCTCTGGTTTTTGTCTGTTCTTGTTGATTTTCAGTCCAAAGATCTCCCTTCAGGACATCTTGAAGTGCTGGAATGGCTTTGACAAAATCTCATAGCTTCTGTTTATCCTGGAATATTTTGCTTTCACCATAGTTTTTGATTGACAGTTTTGCTGGATAGATGATTCTTGATTGGCAGTTTTGTTCCTTTAGGATTTTGTATATGTCTCCCCATTGCCTTCATACCTCCATGGTTTCTGCTGAATAGTCAGAGCTTAATCTGATTTGCTTGCCTTTGTAAATAACATTTCTCTTTTCCTTGGCTGCTTTTAGGATTCTCTCCTTGTCTTTGAATTTGGAGAGCTTGATTATTATATGTCTTGATGATTTTCTTTTGGGGTGTATCCTTCCTGGGGTACATTTGGCTTCTTAAATTTTTACTTTCTCATCAATCAAGATGATAGGGAAATTTTCTTCCAGAACTCTTCCACTATATTCTCTCTGGACTGCTCTGCTTCTTCCTGTTTCAGAATGCTAATAATTCTAAATGTGTTCCTCTTCATGTTATCCAGCATGAATCTTAGACTCTCTTCAGATTCTTTTATCATTTTTTCTTCTTGCTCTTCTATCTTATCATTAATGAGAGATTTCTCTTCCAGCTCACTGTTTCTGGCTTCCATCTCTTCAATAATGCTCATTTCCCCTTTCAGTGTATTGTCCATTTCTGATATTTTATTATTCATCATCAGGATTTCTTTTTGCAGGTTTTGAATTGTTTCCGATGCTGTATTGATCTTGTTTGATTGCTCTTGTAGCACTTTCCTGACTTCCTTGTTTTCCTCCACCACTTTCAGAGCATTTGAATTTGTTTCCATATCATTCTTCTGAATTACTTCTCAGGCAAATATGCTGGGGACAGCATATGCAGACCCTGGGTTGATCAATGGTGGGTTGATCATTAAACCACCTCTGAATATAATCAGTTTAACCCAGATGCTCTCCTTCCTCATGAAAGTATATAGGAATGCGATAATTAAGAACAATGTAGCATTTTAGGTATAGATAAATGAAGCCCGGTGCCTGAGATCTTGCTCACAAACAAAAGTTTGCAAAGTGTACAGAGACAGCTTGGCTCCTTTCAGGAACCTTGCTTTATGTTATGTATCCTTAAGAAACTGCACGTTGCTACTCTAGATCATTTAAGCCTAAAAATTAATATATAACAGCTTGATTGAAGCTTTTTTCTATAAAAATAAAAATGTTAGATTGTTAAGAAAAACTATGAAAATAACTTAAAAGTTGTTCCTGTGAATCATTATGTCCTATTTTGAATGATTAATCCCATTTTACTTCCGTGTCCTATCTTAATCACATCCTCCCTATGTGACATCCTCGCTGAGTGAATTAGAGCCTTCCTTTGTAACAAATCCCTCCCTAAAGAAGAGAATAAAAGACTGAGGTAGAGAGAATTATGCATGCAATGCTGTGCAATGCTGGGCAATGCTAGGCAATATGTTTGCAGATCTGTCTACCTGTCTGCTTGCATCATATCTGTGTGTCTGTCTTTTTTTGCATATATTTCATCTCTCTCTTTTTCTATCACTTTCGCTTCCAGATCTCCCTTCTTCATTACACCCACACTTCCTTGTCGAGGCTGGAACCCGACATAGGACCTCAACACAAATCCAAACCTGCTCTTCCTCTTCTAGAAAACCTTTGTCTATCTCCAGCTCATTTCTCTTAGCTACTCTTTTCTGGTTTTGGACATATTTTGGTATCTTTTGTGTTTTGTTGATCATTTCTAGTAGTTATGTGGGTTTTATTGCTTGAATGGATGATTGTTGCTGTGTTATTAAGCTTACTGGGTGTCTTCTGGTGGATATGATCAGGAAATAGGCTTTCCATTTTTGCATGTAATGGTGAAATATTATGGGATATGCCTGTAGCTTGGCTATATGGCCATGATTGCTGACTCTTCTTGGGTAATGTTGGGAGAAAAAGCTCCCACCTCTTGGAAAAATGTGTCATCAAAAGACCCCAAAATAGAAGCAATTTAAAAGCAGAGATAAGAACCACCACTTTGAAACAAAAATAAAACTGTGGCCGACTGGCCAGTCGGTTGCCTTGGTACACAGGCAGTGTGTGTGCACCATTGAAGCCTCCAGTAGTGGGTGGGGGTGTCCACTCGTTCAGGCCCCTCCTCTAGTCACCTTTGTCAAGGTGCACAGATAGATATTGAGAAGTTAATGGGAGAAAGATTGTTTACTATTTTTGTCTCTAAAGTTCAGTTATGTATCTGCATGTACACAGTTTAATTCTTGAAATTGTTGCATCTTTTTATGGTGTGGTTTTACAGATTGTTCTTATGGTTTGTCTGTCAGTCCAAACCTGCTTTTTTCTTTCTGGAAAGGTAGGAGTAAAGGGTCTCGCACAAGTTAACTTTAGAGCTGGGACCCAAAAGCAGAAGTCAAAAGCAGCAGCCAAAGAATTTGCCCTTGGACTAATGGGTTCTTTCTTCAATGCCGTGGGAAAGTTTTGGTCTCTATACTGGACTTTTTTGGGGGTGCGCACCCACCTGTCTGAAAGCATCTGGGCTGGGCAAAGAAGGCATGGCAGGGAAGAGGAGGAAAAAGTGTGTAGAATCCTCCTATTTCTGTTTTTTCAAATGTAACTCCTCAGCTGGTTCCCTGTGCTCATCTGGCTGTACCTGTCCTCTGACCTCCACCAGGGCGGGATGGCTGCAGAGGGAGTCCGTGTCTTGACCGATTTCTAAATCACAATGTTTTCCTTTATACTGCAATTTTTCCACTGGTGGTTGCAGGAAACTGATGCCCTCACTCTTATGCTAGATCTAGAGCTCTGGTGCTGTTCCGTGAGAGCCGTGTCTCTGGGTTTTCAGCCCCTCCCCCATGGAGCCTGTTCTACCTGACTCTGCTCTGCCACTGCCAAACCGGAAGTCTCCAACATAGGTATTCTTAATTAGATAATGATTCCCAATGTGAATATACTTCTGTTTAGGAATTACCTTTCTTTCAAGTGTAAAACTTAGTTTTGAATCAAGCTAGAGCATTATAGAAAAGCATACATGAGTTATATTTATAGCAGCTCTCTTTCTTCTCCATAATGCTCTCCACTGACCTGTATCTTAGTTACCTAGCATTGCCATAACAAAAAAACCACATGTGAGTGATTTGAAAAAACACAAATTCATTTCTTATAATGCTGGAGATTAAAACTCCAAATCAGAGCTTCTGTCAAGTCAATTCCTTCTGTGAGCTTCTCCTCTACTTTCTGGGGTCTGCCTGCTAATCCTTGCTATCTGTCTTCTTCCTGAGACTGGCTCTGTATCTATTCTCAACTTCTAATTACTGAAATGTATACCCTAAACCTTTTATCTGAGAAGCAATTAGGGTTAATACCCACCTTACTCCTTCCTGTATGACCTAATCAATGAATAAAAAAAATCCCATTTGCAAATAGGATCATATTTACAGATATAAGATATAGAGCCACTACTTCAATACATATGTAAGGAGACACGGTTCAGTTCATAAGAATCTATTTGTCAGGATTTTATGTTAGGGAGATGAGATCTTTTTTACCCATTGCTTTCTTGATTAACCTCTAGACTTTTATCCTCTGTTGTTAAGGTAGAGATAATTTTCAGCATCAGTACAAGTGTGGATGTTGTTTTTTCCTGCTGAGCATTCTAAGTGGAATACTATAAAGCTTTCTTCAGCAAATAGATCTTTTAATGAGTACTTTCAAAACCTAGGATTGACATGCCCTTAGCTGCCTCTATCTGCTTCTCCCTAGGACATGAAAAACAATATCATTTCATACTGAGCACCTTATTACCTGAGGGTATTTTCCACTTTCATCTCATTCCTTGAGGTTGTAAAATAGATTCTATGTTATAGGGGATGCCATTTTGGGTAGAACCTTCTTAATTTTTATCAACTTTCTCACTCATTGCAACATGATTAGTCTACCTGCCATTATCCATTAGAATTCACTTGTAGTTGTTGTTAGGTACCTTTGAGTTGGTTGTGACACTTAGTGATTCTGTTTGTGGCTTCAGAGGAGTGGCTCATGTGTTTGATCACTGACTATGTGATTAGCAATCTAGTGTTTACACTATAGCACCACTCCAGAACTCCACTAGTCATTGTGAAAATAAAAAAAAATATATTTTTAAAGCTTTTACTGTGAATTGAGTGATATTTTATGTGGGAGAGCATAGGTTTTGTACTCATCCTATAGTGTTTTGTTTCAATACAATGATTAGAATGCCTCCATGCATCATCATTTAACAGTATTTGCTTCTATTCCCTCTGTTTTTTTTCTTTTCTTTTCTTTTTTTCTTTGATGTACACAAAAACAGTCAGGAGTATATATAACCATTTAAACAACCAAAGGGTACATTCTGCAAGCCAGCCTCCTGACCATCAGAACACAGCTTTTCTCTTTCACGAGTCTAGAGTTCTCAGCAGCTCTATCTCTCCATATGTAGTGTCACTGCTTCTCTGGTTAGGATCCCACATTCCACTCATGCTCTTCTCTCTTGATGGTCCTACAGTCCTCTGTTCCTGGATTGTAAGAATAACTAGTTCCCCCTTTTTGTCACTACCTTTATTTATAGTTGTGACAATCACATTTTTAGTCATGATAACAGTTATTCATTATCAAATCAAAATTATCCTATCCCCATCTCTTTTCACCAGATCCCTCTAGACAGATGAAAACTATTCAGTGGGATTCTACCTTCCTTCTGAAATGAAACTCCCTCTTGAAAACTTTTAAGCCAGCCACTTCATGACTTTATAGCACCCACCCCCTCCATTTTAGGTAGTCAGTGTCTAAGTTACCCATCCCTATCAGCTCTGTGTACAGAGGGATAGGCTTCATCCTTGATGAGAGGACTCTTTCCTTCTCAGTTGGTATTTTGAGCTTCCACATTCATAAGTATAGGTCAAATTCATCAAATTGTAGAAATTTACACTTGTTTCCTGTATCAAACTTCTTTATCTTCCTCTAGTTGAGTTCTGATCGTCAAGCCACTGAAGCTAGGTCGAAGGAGTACTATCTGCAAGTTTAGGCATTCTTGCATGGCTCTCCCCACTTTATATCAGCTGGACACTTCACTCGCAGCTTTAGCCCACCATGGCCAGGTCAGTGTCCATGGGTTCAGGATTTCCCAAGTCACCCGAAACTTCAAAACAACCAGTCCTTCCTCTTCTCTGTCTCATCTCAAGGTCGACAAGAATCTATGGAACATGGTTGAATTCAGCCCATATCTTCATTACTGACTTACCTTACTTGCACTCACATATAGACCAATGTGGTCTACAGTTACCTGACATGGTTCTCTTTGAGTTTCAGTATTGGAGAGGGGTTTGTGCTGAAGGGACTTGATTTCTTGACTTGATGGCTCCCTGGTGAACAGCTTGCTTATTCTTGCAATAGCCAAACAGACTGCCATTTTTAATTTTTATTTTACTGCTGGTCTTTCTGTCAGGAAGTATCTTCTGTTCCTCTAGCCACTCCAGGCTGGTCTGCTTGTCCTTTCAAGTGGGAATCTCCCATCTCAGAAGGTTGTAGATGGGGCTCAGGATTACACTTAATGCCCTATATACTACAAAGGCTCTGCATGAAGCCTATTTCACTGGGCAAATTCTAGAACACCTTCTAGGTATTCCAATGAGTTATAGACTGAAGATGGGCTTACAAGCTTTCTATAATCATGTTTCCCGATATTCCTTTCTATCCCACTCATGTGTCTATTTTACAATAGTAGGCAAGAGAAACCAATATCTGTAAGACAGTCAAGCAACTTAGCATTATTTCCCCTCTTTTACCCATTCAAACTATGCCTTGATGCTTGTATCACAGTGTCTTGTTGTTGCAAGTTTGAGCATACTTCATTGTTTACTTCTGTCTCATTTGGCCAATGCAAACCTACCTAAATGTTCCCCTATCTAACCTGTTCTTCCACCCATCCCCTTTTTTGTGTATTGCCTTCCCTTCTTTGAATACTGCTCTCCCCCAAACCCAAACTAGGATGCGTCTATCCCCTAAACTTTGTTCTACTGTCCCCTTCCTCCCACCCCTGGTAATCAACAAAGATATATTATTATTACTATTATTATTTAGTATGAGTCTCTTTTATTAAGCTTTTAAAATAATGGTCTTATGCAATATTTGTCTTTTCATTACTGACTAATTTCGTTCAGCATAATGTCCTCAAGGTTCATCCATGTTTTGCTGTGGTTTTCAGCTTCATTGTTATTTTTCAAGGTTGCATAATGTTCCATTGTGGTATGCACCAACATTTATTTATCCATCATTCCATTGATGGGCATTGAGCCTGTCTCCTTTTTTTTTTTTTTTTTTTAAGTTTCTGAATACTGCTGTAATAAACATAAGTGTGCATATACGTACTCATATTTTGTGTGAATATAAACCAAATAGAAAAATTGCTTGATCATAAGGTATTTCTATTTTCACCTTTCTGAGGAAGTGCCATACCATTCTCCAGAGTGGTTGCATCATTTTATATTAACACCAGAAATGTCCAGTCTCTCCATATCCTTTACAGTATCTATTGACTCTGCATTTTTAAACATCGGTTATTGCTGATGTGAGATGATATCTCATTGTTGTTTTGATTTACATCTCTCTAATGCCTAATGATCATGACCATTTCTTCATAAGTTTATTGACTGCTTGAATGTCTTCCTTGAAGTGTCTGTTCATGTCTTGTGCCCATTTTTTAATTGGGTTATTTATCTTTTTCTTGAAGAGGTGCTGTAGTTTCTTATGTTGTTACTGTTGTTATTAGATGCCATTGAGCTGGTACTGTCTCATAGCGACCTTATGCACAGCATAACAAAACACTGCCCGATCCTGGGCTAACCTCACTACTGTTGCCACGCTGGAGTCCATCGATGCTGCCACATGGCCAATCCATCTAACTGGGGGTCTTCCGCTTTTTTACTGACCCTCCACCTTACCAAACATATCCTTCTCCAGCGACTGGTCCTTCCTGACAATATGTCCAAAGTATGAGAGACGAAGTTTGGCTATCTTGGCCTCTAAGGAGCACTCTGGCTGCACTTCTTCCAACACAGATCTATTGGTTCTGTGAGCAGCCCATGGCACTTTCAATATTCTCCTCCAACACCATAACTCAAAAGCATCTATTCTTCTACGGTCTTCCTTATTCACTGTCCAGCTTTCACATGCATATGAGGTTATCGAATATCCCACAATTCTTCTGGTCTTCGGTCTTTAGTGTTTAATGTACCAAATCTGTTCTTCAGATGATCTCTAAATTCAGGTAGGATATATTCAAGGTCATATTTTGGCTCTCATAGACTTGTTTTCATTTTCTTGAACTTCAGTTTGAATTTGCATATGAATAATTGATGGTCTTTTCCACAGTCTGCCCCTGGCATTGTTTTCACTGATGATATAGAGCTTTTCCATCGTCTCTTTGCACAGATGTAGTGAATTTGATTTCTATGTGTTCCATCTGGTGAGGTCTATGTGTATAGTCGTCTCTTATGCTATCTAAAGAAGGTATTTGAAATGAACAAATCATTGGTTTTGCAGAATTCTATCATGCATTCTCCAGCACCATTTCTATCACCCAGGCCATATGTTCCAAATACTGATCCTTCCTCTTTGCTCCCAACCTTTGCATTCCAATCACCAGTAATGATCAATACATCTTGATTGCATGCTTGATCGATTACAGATTGAAGAAGTTTATAGAATTCTTCTATTTCATCTTCACTGGCTTTAGTGTTTGGTGCGTGAATTTGAATAATAGTGGTATTAACTGGGCTTCCCTGTAGGCACATGGATATTATCTTATCACAGACAGCGTTGTACCTCATGACTAAATGGTCTGGATATATTCTTTTTGAAGATGAATGCAACACCATTCCTCTTCAATTTATCATTCCCGGCATAGTAAACCATGTGGTTGTCAGATTCAAAATGGCCAATACCAATCAATTTCAGCTCACTAATGTCTAAAATATCGATATTTATGCATTCTATTTCATTTTTGACAACTTTCAATTTTCCTAGATTCATACTTCGTACACTCTATGTTCCAATTTTCAATGGATGTTTATAGCTGTATTTCTTCATTTTGAGTTGTGCCCCATCAGCAAATGAAGGTCCCTCGGACTTTACTCCCGCAGGCTTTACTCCATTCGCGTCATCACGGTCAACTCTACATTGAGGAGGCATCTCTTCCCAAGTCATATTTTGAGTGTCTTCCAACCTGAGGGGCTCATTTTCCAGTACTATATCTGAGAGTGTTCTCTGCTATTCATAAGGTTTTCAGTGACTAAATATTCAGAAATAGTTTGTCACTCCTTCTTCCTAGTCTGTCTTTGACTGGAAGCTCATCTGAAACCTGTCCGCCATGGGTGACCCTGCTGGTATTTAAAATACTGGTGGTATAGTTTTCAGAATCACAGAAACTCACAAGCCACCACAGTACGACAAACTGACAGACAAGTGGTGGTAGTTTCCTATAGAAACTGTAGTTTACTATAAATTATAGAAATTAGTCTTTTCTGATAAGTCATTGCAAAAGATTTTTTCCCATTCTGTGGGTTCCTTTTTAATCTTTTGGTGAAATCTTTTGATGCACAGAAGTTTCTAATTTGAAGTATGTTCCAGTCATGTATTTGGTCTTCTTTTGTTTGTGCAATTCTCTCAGTGTGATAGTCTATGCACCCTAAATTGGTGGTGGTGGTTATGTGCTGTGGAGTCAGTTGTGATTCACAGTGACCCTGTACATGGTTTCCGAGGCTGTAAATATTTATAGGAGCAGAAAGCCTCATCTTCTTCCATGGAACATCTGGTAGTTTCAAACTACTGGCCCTGATGTTTGCAGCCTGATACGTAACCACTACGCTACCCTTAAATTTGTCCCTATTTTTTCATTGATAACCTTTATAATTCTAGGATTCACAGTTAGGTAGTTAATGCATGCTGAGGTGGTTTTTGTACATGGTGTGAGATAAAGGTCTTATTTCAAACTTTTGCATATAGATTTCAGTTTTGCCAGCGCTATCTGTTGAAGAGACTGTCTCCTCCATATTCAATGCACTTTAGCCCTTTGTCAAATATCAGCTGGTTGTATGTGTACGGATTAATTTCTGCATTCTCAATTCTGTTCCATAGATCTATGAATCTTTCATTGTTCTAGTTCCAGGCTGTTTTGACCACTGTAGCCATGTAGTAAAATTTGAAATCCAGGAGTGAGAGGCCTCCAACTCTGTTGTTATTCCTTTTTTTTTAATAGTAAAAAATGGAAAAGCTTTTTTATTTTTTTGCTATTGTCCATCAGCCAATGGATAAAAACAGATGTGATATAACAATACAATGGACTATTTATTTATTCAATAATATAAAGGAACAAAGTACTGATGAGTCTCAAAGGCATGACACTAAATGGAAGAAGTCAGACACAAAAGACTACATATTGCTTGATTCCATTCACATGAATTTTTCAGAAGAGGAAAATCTATAGACACAAAAATCAGATTGGTGGTTGGCTGAGAGATCCAGGATTGACTGCACTTGGGCATGCAAGAAATTTTTTATGTTAATGAAATTTATAAAAGTAGTTGTAGTAAAGTTTATGAAATTCTATGAATTGAATAAGCCTCACTGAATATTGTGGATTAAATTGTGCCCCTTTCCACGCCCCAAGTATGTGTTGGAATCTTAACTTTATAATGGAATTAATAGAATAGAGTTTTCTTTGTTAGGTTAATGAAGACATTATCAGTATAAGGTGATATAAAGAAAAACATAATCACAGAGACATGCAAACCCAAATGGGGGAAGATTAATGCCAAGGTATCAAAGATTGCTGACTACCAGAATTTGAAATCGACAAACATGAACTGTTCCCTAGAGCCACTCTGAATTTAGGCTTCTAGCTTTCTGGACTGTGAGCTTGATGCACTTCTGTTTTTTTTTAACGCCAGTTACTTGTGGTTATGTTACAAACTGTACTAAGAAATTAAGACAACTTAAAATGAGTGAGTGCTATTGTATGTAAAGTGGACTTCAATAACCACTGTTGCCATTTTTGGAGACCTGGTGTGGTGCTGTAAGATAAGCACTGGACCACAAGGTTGGTTTGAATTGCAAAGTCAGTGTTTCAAACTAAGCAACTGCTTCTTAGAAACCCTATACAGGGTCGCTATAAGTCAGAACCAACTGTACAACACTTAACAGCAGTCTTGTGATGGCACTTAATCAAGTTGTTGTTGTCAGGTGCCATCGAGTCGGAACCGACTCATAGTGACCCCATGCACAGCAAAACGAAACAATGTCCGATCCAGGGCCAACCTCACTACCGCTGCCACACTTGACGCCATCAATGATGCCACCTGGCCAATCCATCTCGTTAGGGGTCTTCCTCTTTTTCTCTGACCCT
>NW_006408787.1:176281-177603 GCF_000296735.1 Chrysochloris asiatica | reverse complement strand
TTGTAAATAGTGCTGCTATGAACATTGGTGTGCGTATATCTTCCCGTGTTATGGCTCTTTTGTCTTGTGGGTAAATACCCAGTAGTGGAATTGCTGGATCGAATGGTATTTCTATTTTCAACCTTCTGAGGAAGCGCCATATTGCTTTCCAGAGAGGTTGGACTATTTGGCAGTCCCACCAGCAATGCAGGAGTGTCCCAGTCTCTCCACATCCTCGCCAGCATTTATTGTCCTCAACTTTTTTAGTCTTTGCTGTTATTGTTGGTGTGAGATGATATCTCATTGTTTTGATTTGCATCTCTCTAATGGCTAGTGATCGTGAGCATATCTTCATATGTTTGTTGGCTGCCCTGATCTCCTCCCTGGTGAAGTGTCTGTACATCTCCTATGTCCATTTTTTGGTTGGGTTATTTGTCTTGTTTTTGTAGATGTGTAGTAATTTCCTATATATTTTAGAGATGAGTCCCTTATCCGATATGTCGTTGCAGAAGATTTTTTCCCAGTCTGTGGGTTCCCTTGTAATTCTCTTGGTGAATGTTGTTATTCTTAAACAGTGATTTGCTTATTCAGGGACTCTCTCCTTTCCCTATAAAATTTATATTCGATTTTTCCATCTCTTTAAAGAATGTCATTGGAATCTGGTTTGGGATAGCAGTATAGCCATAGATTGCTTTGGGTAGTATTGACATTTTCACAATGTTAAGTGCTATCCAGGAATATGATTTATTTTTCTATTTTTGCAAGTTTCTTTGACTTGCTTGCAGTTGTTGTTGTTGTTAGGTGCCATTGAGTCAGTACCAACTCATAGCAACCCTATGTAAACCAGAAAGAAACAATGCTCAATGCTGGGCCAACCTCAGAATTGCTGGCATGCTTGAGCCCATTGATGTTTCCACTTTGCCTATCCATCTCATTGAGGGTCTTGCTCTTTTTCTATGACCTCCACCTGACCAACCATGATATCTTTCACCAGTAACTAGTCCCTCCTAACAATATGTCTGAAGAGGGAGAGACGAAGTATGGCCATCCTGGCCTTCAAGGAGTATTCTGCTTGCAATATTTCCAACAGAGATATGTTGGTTTTTTTGGTAGCCCTTGGTGGTTATGTGCCGTGGAGTCAGTTTCAACTCATAGCCACCCTGTACAGGGTTTCTGAGGCAGTAAATCTTTACAGGAGCAGAAAGCTTCATCTTTCTCTTGTGGAACAGCTGGTAGTTTCAAACTGCTGACCTTGCAGTTCGCAGCCCAA
The DNA here is from genome assembly GCF_000296735.1 of Chrysochloris asiatica. NCBI lineage: Eukaryota > Metazoa > Chordata > Mammalia > Afrosoricida > Chrysochloridae > Chrysochloris > Chrysochloris asiatica. The sequence continues at coordinate 176,354 of NW_006408787.1, read as the reverse complement.
TTCCTAACCACTACACTACCAGAGCTACTTTCAATATTCTCCTCCAACAACATAGCTTAAAAGCATTAATTCT
>NW_006408787.1:172417-176181 GCF_000296735.1 Chrysochloris asiatica | reverse complement strand
TCTTGTTCAGCAGATTTGCCTAATGCAATACGTCATTTGATTTCTTGACTGCTGCATCCATGAGTTTTGATAGATGATCCAAGAATGAAGTCCTTCACAACTTAAATGTTTTCTCCACTGATAAGAATGTTGTTCATTTTTCCAGTGGTGAGGACTTTTGCTTTCTTTACATTGAGATGCAATCCATAACAAAGGCTGCCTTTTATCTTCATCAGTAAAGATTTTAAGTCCGCTTCACTTTCAGTAGGCAAGGTTGTATCATCTGCATATCGCAGGTTGTTAATGAGTCTTCCTCCAATCCTGATGTCATATTTTTCTTCATATTATCCAGCTTCTCGGATCATTTGCTCAGTATACAGGTTGAATAAATGTGGAATAAGAATACAACCTTATCGTACACCATTCTTAATTTTAAAACATTCGTTGTTCCCATGTTCTGTTCAAACAACCACCTCTTGGTCCATGTACAGAGTCCACATGAGCACAATTAAATATTCCGGAATACACATACTTCTCAATATTGTCCATAGCTTGTCATGATCCACACAATTTAATGCTTGCATTGTCAACAATGCACAGGTAAACATCTTTCTGAAATTCTCTGCTTTCAGCCAAGATCCATCAGACATCAGCAATGATATCCCTCGTTCCACAGACTCTTCTGAATCTGGCTTGAACCTCTGGAAGTTCTTTGTCAATATATGCTTGCAGCCACTTCTGTATTACTTTAGTAAAACTTTACTCACATGGGATATCAAAGATATTGTCCAATGATTACTGCATTCAGATGGGTCACCTCTCTTTGGAATGGGCACAAATACGTATATCTTCTAATCAGTCAGCCTGATAGATTTCTTCCAAATTAGTTGGCATAGATGAATGAGTGCCTCCAGTGCTGCTTTACTTTCCAGAAAGACTTTAATTTTTATTCCATCAATTCCTGGAACCTTGTTCTTTGCCAATTCCTTCAATGCACCTGGACTTCCTCCTTCAGTATCATTGGCTCTTGATCATATGCTACCTCTTGAAATGGTTGAACATCAGCCATTTCCTTTTCTTACAGTGACTCTGTGTTTTCTTTCCATCTTCTCTTGATGCTTTCTGCATCATTCAATAATTTGCCCAGAGAATCCTTCAAGAATGAAATTCTAGACTTGAATATTTTCTTCAGTTCACCCAGCTTTAGAAATATTGAGCATGTTTTTCCTCTTTGATTTTTTGACTCTGGATTTTTGAATATTTTGTTGTAATATTTCACTGTATCTTCTCGAGCTGACCTTTGAAATTTTCTGTTTAGCTCTTGTGCCTCCTCATTTCTTCCACTTACTTTATCATCTCTATACTGGAGAGCAAGTTTCAGATCACAAGCCACCACAGTACAACAAACTGAGACTTAATCTCTTACACTTTGGACATATTAGCAGGAGTGACTTGTCCCTCAAGAAGGACATCAAGTTTGATCAGTGGAAGGTCAGTTATCAAAAAGAGTATTTGGAATCCTATGGAATTTTATTAGCCCAGTGGAAGCAGTAATTTCATCAATAGTAACAATGATGGCTAGAATGGGGCAGAACTGAGCAGCGCTTCTTTCTGTTGTGCATAAAGTCAATATGAGTTGGAATTGACTCAATGGCACCTAACAACAACATAGAATTGTTAGCATATATGTTACATAACGTATTCACCATGTATTTTCAAAGCTTTGTCTAGGTAGTTAACACAGCTCTACTACAAGTGATTCCTCAATTTTCAGGTTGCAATTTCAAATTAGAAAGAACATGTAATGTGAGGGATACAAGACTGAATTATATGTGCTGTCTATCCAAACAAAACAGTTCTGAATAAGTTACAATTCAGAATGTTGTTTCTCCTGAGGGAGGTACAACAACATGTTTTGATCACATTTATTACAAGTGAGAGATCATTTTGCATCATTTCAAATCCTCCTAGCAACCTTTTAAAGTTCTAGGAAAGGAACTTGTTTAGGATTAGGAAGACAAACTTCATGATCTAGTTCTCAAATCTTGATTAACTCAGTTGATTACTTTTCTTCTCTGTATATGTCATTTTATTATTTCTTCAACCTTTTATTTTTTTCAGAAGCAGGGACTGGATAGATGTATTTGTCTAAATTTCCAGAAGGGTTTCAGATTTGTAAAACTGGTTTAGAAATATTACAATAGTCTAACATTGTAGTTCCCAAACTTTCCAGTGCCTCAGAATCACTTGAAGTCTTTGATAGATCACACTTGACTATGTCCCTTTAGAGTTGCAGGTTGAATAGTTTCAAGTGAAGCCTGATAATTTGCATTTTAACAAGTTCCCAGTAGATAAATTGAATTAGATCTTGTAGAATATTGAATTAGATCTTGTAACCGGAAGTGTGGTCACATGACAACTTTGCTAGGAATATCCTCTGGGAATTGTTAGAAATGCAGAGTCACAGACCCCACCAGAATTATTAGATCAGAATCTGTATTTTAACAAGATCACTAAGCAATTCATATACACATTAAAATTGGAGAACTGGACTGTTTCCTTGACAGGCTTGATTTTTGAAAAAAAGTTATTTAACATTTTCAAATATTCCCTATGGATTATCAATATATAAAAAATAATAATTAGCTTTTTTCTCTTAACATGCTTAAAATCAAAATCAATTGATATTAAAATATAAAATCTTGCAATCTTTTCATTTTCTTTTTCCACATCAACGTTTCCTAAGCTGATATTTGAACATAATTTAGTTTTATCTTTAAGTACCGAAAAACTACTTTCATAACTTGGTTTTGGGTACATACACAGTTCCACTTAAGTGACTCATTCATTTACATTTTTCCTGCTGTGCCTTTGAGTGCATTTATTTTTATCTTGGCTCTTTTGTTCTTTCTCTGTCTATTTCCTGCTGGGCTGTTTAGGGAGATTAGCTCATAAAATTAGTATATATAAGACATTACCAAAAAACCCTTTTGTATCAAATACTTCATAACAAATAAGTGTTCTCTCTTTCTTTTCCCTTCTACCTTAATTAAGAGTATTTTCTTCTCAGTTTCTCTTAGAACAGAAATGTATAGCACTGGGTAAAACCTGCTATTTCCTACTTTATGTCTCTAGTTATTGCATTCAGCTGAAGTCCTAGCATGTTTACTGTAATCTTGGCATTGAATATCAGTGGATGTGAGCTCACAGACACATATGAAATTATATATTTAATGGTACTTTGGAATCCCTGCAATAAGTTAATAAACAACCAAAAATCCATAGTTATAAGTCCACCTAGAGCTATGTCAGAAGAAACTCTTGGTGATTAAAAAAGGAAAACATCAGTGAATGCAAAACTAGAGTACAGTAGTAATCTGACAAACTCAGTTGTGGCTGGGGCATGTAATCAAGGCTGTAAAACTTTATTGTTGTTGTTAGGTGCCATTAAGTCCATACCTACTCATAGCGACCCTATGTACAACAGAAGGAAACACTGCCCAGTTCTGGGACAACCTAACAATTGGTACCATGCTTGAACCCATTGATGCTGTCACTTTGCCAATCCATCTTGCTGAGGGTCTTCCTCTTTTTTACTGACTCTCCACCTTACCAAACATGATATTCTTCTTCAACAACTGGTCACTCTTGACAATACATCTGAAATTTGAAAGACGAAGCTTGCACATCCTGACCTCCAAGGAGCACTCTAGCTACAAAGATCTGTTTGTACCTTTGGCAGCCCATTGCACTTTCAATATTCTCCTACAACACCATAACTCAAA
>NW_006408787.1:169832-172141 GCF_000296735.1 Chrysochloris asiatica | reverse complement strand
GAAGACTGTGCTCTTTGATCTTCATCAATAAATGTTTTAAGTCCTCTTCACTTTCAGCAAGCAAGGTTGCATCATCTGCATATCGCAGGTTGTTAATGAGTCTTCCTCCAATCTTGATGCCACAGTTTTCTTCATAGAACCCAGCTTCTCGGGTTATTTGCTCAGCATACAGGTTGAATAAGTATGGTATAATAATACAACCTTGTCACACACCTTTCTTAATTTGAAGCCATTTAGTGTTCCTAAATTCTGTTTGAACAACTTCCTCTTGGTCCATGTACAGATTCCTCATGAGAACAATGAAGTGTTCCAGAATACTTGTACTTTGCAATGTTCTCCATAGCTTGCCATGATACACACAATCAAAAGCCTTTTTCAAAGTCAATAAAGCACAGGTAAACATCTTTCTGGTACCCTCTGCTTTCAGCTAAGATCCTTCAGGCATCAGCAATTATATCTTTTTTTCCATGTCTTCTTCTGAGTTTTTCTTGAGTCTCTGGACGTTCCCTGTCAATGTATGTTTCTAGTCGTTTCTGTATTACCTTTAGTAAAACTTTACTCGTATGGGATATCAAAGATATTGTCTGATGATTTCCACATTCCATTGTGTCATCTCTTTTTGGAATGGGAACAAATATGGATCTCTTCCAATCAGTTAGCCAGATACTTGTCTTCCAATTTCCTCGACACTGATAAATGAGTGCCTCCAGTGCCACATCACTTTGTTGAAAGATTTCAATTTGTTTTCCATCAATTCCTGGTGCATTGTTCTTTGCCAATTCCTTCGATGCACGTTTGACTTCCTCCTTCAATATTATTGTCTCTTGACCATATGCTACCTCTTGAAATGGTTGAACATCAATCTTTCCTTTTAGTACAGTGACTCTGTGTATTCCTTCCATCTTCTTTTCATGCTTTCTGCATAGTTCAATAATTTGCCCAAAGGATCCTTCAATAATGAAATTATTCAATTCCCGTATTTTGAGACATGCTGAGCGTGTACTTCCCCTTTGGTTTTCTGATTCCAGATCTTTGCACATTTTGTTGTAATATTTTATTTTGTCTTCTCAAGTTGAACTTTGAAATTTTCTGTTCAGTTATTGTACCTCCTCATTTTTTCCATTTGCTTTAGCATCTCTACCCTGGAGATTTCAGCGTGTCTTCTGACATCCGTTTTGATCTTTTTCTTCTTTCTTGTCTTCTTAATGACTTTTTTCTTTCTTTCTGTATGAAGTCTTTGATGTCATATCACAACTCTTCTGGTCTTCAGTCTTTAGTGCCTAGTATCAAATCTGTTCTTCAGATAATCTCTAAATTCAGGTGGGATATATTCAAGGTCATATTTTGGCTCCTGTGGACTGGTTTTCATCCTCTTCAGCTCCCGAATGAATTTGCATATTAGCAATTGAGGGTCTGTTTACAATCTGCCCTTGCTCTGTTTGGGCTGATGATATGCTGTGTTTCCAGCTTCTCTTTCCATAGATGTGGTTAATTTGATTTCTGTGGATTCCATCTGGTGATGTCCATATGTGTAATCATCTTTTATGCTGTCTAAAGAAGGTATTTCTGGTTACGAATCGGACTGCGAACCTTAAGGTCAGCGGTTCGAAACTACCAGCCGCTCCGCGGGAGAAAGATGAGGCTTTGTGTTCCCTCAAAGATTTCGTTCCTTGGAAACCCTATACAGGGTTGCTATGGGTCAGAACCAACTTGGTGGCACTTAACAACAACAACAACCATGAGATCTCTGGTAGCAGAGTGGTTACGAATCGGGCTGTGAACCTTAAGGTCAGCAGTTCAAAACTACCAGCTGTTCCATGGGAGAAAGATGAGGCTTTCTGTTCCCGTAATGATTTATAGCCTCAGAAACCTTGTACAGGGTCTCTGTAAGTTGGAACCGACTCCATAACAACAACAACAACTGGGCTTCCCTGTAGGTGCATGTATATTATCTTATGACAGACAGCGTTGTATCTCATGACTGATCTGGATATGTTCTTTTTCACAATAAATGCAACACCATTCCTCTTTAATTTGTCATTCCCGGCATAGTAAACCATGTTGTTGTCAGAATCAAAATGGCCAATACCAGTCCATTTCAGCACACTTATGCCTAAGATATCGATGTTTATGTGTCCCATTTCATTTTTGACCATTTCCAATTTTCCTAGATTCATACTCCATACAGTCCATATTCCAATTATTAATAGATGTTTACAGCTGTTTCCTTCATTTTGTGTTGTGCCCCATCAGCAAATGAAGGCCTTGAGTGTTTTGCTCAATGGGTGTTACTCCATTTGCATCATCAT
>NW_006408787.1:161670-169267 GCF_000296735.1 Chrysochloris asiatica | reverse complement strand
AATGACATGAATGGAATAAAACTTTCAAGATCTTCATTTTCTGATATTGCACAGCACAAAATGAGGAGAAACAAGTGTAAATATCTATTAATAACTGGAATGTGGAATATATGAAATATCAATCATAGAAAATTGATAGATGTCAAAAATTAAATGTAGACCATAAAGATCTTTATCCTAGACATTAGTGAGCTGAAATGGACTAGTATGGGTCATTTTGAATATGATAGTCATATGATTTATACCATAATGATAAGGAAGAAGAATGGTGTTGCGTTTTCATCAAAAATGAACATTTCAAGATCTATCTTGAAGTACAATGCTCTGAGATAGGATAATATCCATATACCTACAAGGAAGACCAATATTATTAAAGCATACTCACCAATAAGTATAGCCATTGATGATGAAATTGAAGGATTATACTAAATTCTTCAGTCTAAAATTGACCAAACATGTAATCAGGATACACTGATAATTACTTGTGTTGTAAAACAAAGATTGGAAAAAAAGAGGAAGGATTAACTGTTGGAAAATATTGCCTTCATGATAGAAATGATGCTAGAGATCGCGTGTTAGTATTTTGCAAGTCCAATAACTTATTCATTGCAAATACCTTTTTTTTTCAACAACATAAAATATGACTATATACATGGGCCCACTAGATTGAATACACAGAAATCAAATTGACTATATTTATGGGAATAGATGGTGGAGACAGTCCATATCATCAGCTAAAATAAGGCCATGAGTAGACAATGTAATATATCATCAATTGTTCATATGAAATTTCAGGCAGAAGCTGAAAAAAAAAATTGAAACAAGTCCATGAGAATCAAACTATGACCTTGTCTATATCGCATCTCAAGAACAGATTTGATACACTTGAAACTGATGATCTAAGACAAGAAGAACGTCATATATGAAGTAAGCAACAAGTCATTAGAAAGACAGGAAAGAAAGAAAAAACTAAAATGAATGTCACCAGAGACTCTGAAACATTCTCTGCAGCATGATGGTAGTGGTGGTGTACTGTAGCATCGGTTCTGACTCATAGCAGCCCAGCATAGGGTTTCTGTGGCTATAAATCTTCATAGGAGCAGAGATTTCAACCTTATCTTTCGCTCTTGGAACAGCTGGTTGTTTTGACCTGCTAATCTTGAGATTAGCAGTCTGACTCTTAACAATTACACTAAGGAAGTAAAAGCGCACAACAGAAAGTTTCAAAGGGCAATTCCAGAAGCAAATTCAAACATTATAATTAAATATGCAAAGACCTAGAGTTACAAATCCAAAAAATAAGAACATACTCAGTATTTCTCAAGCTGAAAAAACTGAAGGAAAAATCCAAGCTTTGATTTACAATATTGAATATTGAATATAGTCCTGGTGTGGAGCTGTAGGGTAAACTCTGTACTACTAACTGCAAGGTTGGTGGCTCAAGTCCAACAGTCACTCCTGAGCACCCCTATACCAGGTCTCTCTGATTCTGCATTTGACAACAAGAACAACAACTGGAGCTAAAATATTGAATGATGCAGAAAACATTATAAAAAGGTGGGAGGTATGCACAGAGTCACTGTAGCAAATGAAATGGTTGATGTTCATACATGTTAAGAGGTAGCATATATTCAAGAACCAACAGTACTGAAGGAAGAAATCTAAGTTGTACTGAAGGTATTGGTGAAAAACAAGGCTTCAGGAATTAATGGAAAACCAATTTAAATATTTCAACAAATGGGGGCAGCATGGGAGTCACTTACACATCTGTTCTAAGAATATTGGAAGACATGTCTCTGGCCAACTGATTGTTAAAGATCCATATTTCTATCCATTCCAAGTAGAGGTGATGTATTGGAATACAGAAATCATCAAGTATCAGTATCTCATGAAAGGAAAACTTTACTGAAGATAATTCATAAATTGTTGCAGCATCAACAGGGAGCTCTCAGAAATTTAAGCTAGATTCTGAAGAGTACATGGAAATTAGGGTATCATTGTTTATATCAGATGGATCTTGGCTGAGAGCATATAACATCATAAAGATGTTTACTTTTGATTTACTGACTATGTAAAGGCTTTCAATTGTGTATGTCATAACAGATTTAGATAATATTGCAAAGAAAGGGTATTCCATAACATTTAATTGTGCTCATGAAGAAAGATGTCATTCTTAGAACAAGAAGATACTGAATGGTTTAAATTCAGGAAATCTGAGAAACCAGATTATATGAAGGAGAACATGGCATCAGGATTAGAGGAAGTCTCATTAACAACCTATGATATACAGACTACACAACCATGCTTGATGGAAGTGAACAACACTTGAAGTACTTACTGGTGAAGGTCAAAGACTTAAGTCTTCAGCTTGGATTGCACCTCAATAGGCGGGGGGTGTGGGGGGGAAGTCTCCACAACTGGAACAATAAATAACATCATGTTAAATGGAGAACAGACTGATGTCAGAGAAATGTATTTGCTTGGCTCCACAATCAGCACTCATGGAAGCATCAGTCAAGAAATTAAATGGCGTATTGCATTAGGCAAATGTGCTGCACAATATCTTTAAAGTATTATAAAGTTTAAATACCAGTTTTAGGATTATGGTGTACCTGACCCAAGCAATGGTTTTTCAATCACCTCATATGCATGTGAAAATGGAAATAGGTATGGACATTAACAACAACAACACACACACAAAAAAAAAAAACCTATGTATTTGAATTATGAAGCTGGATAAGGACATTACAATTACTATGAGGTGCCTGAAGAACAACAACAAAAAAATCTGTGCTGGAAGAATTATAACCAGAATGCTCCTTAGAAGTAGGCTGGCAAGACTTTGAGAGTTCATCTCTCATACACTAGACATGTTATAAGTAGAGACCAGTTCCTAAAGAAGATCAACATGCTTGGAAAATTGGGAACTCAGTGAAAAAGAAGATCCCCAACAAAATGTATTGACACAGTGGCAGCAGCAATGAGCTCAAAAGTAACAGTAATTGTGAGGCTGGTACAGAATTGGGCAATATTTCATTCTGCTATACATAGGATCTCTATGAGTCAGAACTGATTGAATGGACGCTAACAATAACGACAGCATTTGTAAGAAGCAGGTCATTAGACACAGTCAACACTCAAATGGAAGAGATTGTAGAAAGACATGAATGCCAAGAGCTGTTGATCATTGGAGATCATCTTAAAAGTTTTTCCCCAACACATATCTCTTAGACTCCTACTCTTTAAAAAGCCATCCTTTGTTCTTTTTCTTCTTTCCTTTGATCCAACATATATCAATATGATCAGCAATGTAGGGCAGTATATTTACTGAATGATTTGACTTTGAACCTCATTGCATTTTTTATATAAATGTTAGAACAAATAATTGTAATGTTTCTCAGTTGTCAGACTGGCAAAATTTAGTCTTGCTTACTGTGGACATGCATCTTACATCAACAGGGATAACACTGATTCATCATCTCCTGAATTTGACTTGAATTTCGAGTACTTCCCTGTCTATGTATTGCTGAAATCAATTTTTATTTATGAATTTTTTTTTTATTATTATTACTTTCACATGTTTTTAGGTCCTTTTTCTTTGGAATGGGCACAAATATGGATCTCTTCCAACTGGCTTGTCAGGGAAATGCCTTTCCAATTTCTTGGTGTAGATGAGTGAACACCTCATACCCTGCAACAATTTATTGAAATATTTAATTGGCATTCTGTTATTTCCTGGAGCCTTGTTTTCCATGAATGCCTTAAGTGCTGGTAGAACTTTTTCTGTAAATTCCATTAGTTCTTGATCATTTGATATCTCTTGAAATGTGTGAACACCAACAATTCTTTTTGGTAACATGACTCTTTGTATTCCTTCCATATTCTTTTGAAGCATCCTGTGTCATTCAATATCTTGCTCACAGAATCCTTCAATAATGCAATCTGAAGCTTATTCCAGAATGATGTTTATTGTGTTTTTTTGACTTTGCAATGGTATTTGATAACAAACTATGGAAAGCACTGACAAGAATGAGGATTCCAAAGTACTTAAATGTGCTCATGAAGAACCTGCACAAAGGTCAAGATGCAGTCATTAGAGCAAAACAAGGGGATATAGATGGTTTAAAATCAGGAAAACTGTGTGCCAAGGTTGCATTGTTTCATCATTTGTATTCAGTCTGTATGCTGAGCAAATAATCTGAGAAGCGGGATTATATAAAGAAGAACATGACATCAGAATTGCATGAAGACTCATTAACAATCAGTGAGTAACACTTAAATGATAAGAACTATCCTCCTGGAAATTTAGCTATTGCTGTTGTTAGGTGCTGTCAAGTCAGTTCTGACTCATAGTGACTTTATTCACAACAGAATGAAACACTACTTTATCCTATGCCATCCTCACCATCATTGTTAAGCTTGAGCCCATTGCTTCTGCCACTGTATCAATCCATCTCATTTGGGGTATTCTTCTTTTTGACCCTCCACTTTGCCAAGCATGATGTTCTTCTCAGGGAACTGGTGTCTTTGGATAATATGTCTGAAGTATGACGGATAAAGTCTCACCATCCTGGCTTCTAAGGAGCACTCTGGCTGTACTTCTTCCAACACAGACTTGTTTGTTCTTGTGGCAGTACATGGTACTTTGAATATTCTTCTCCACCAATATAATTCAAATGCATCAATTCTTCTGTGGTCGTCTTTATTCACTGTCCAACTTTCACATGCATAGGAAGCTATTAGAAATATCATGGCTTGGGTCAGTTGAGTCTTAGTCCTCAAACTGACATCTTTACTCTTGAACACTTTAAAGAGTTCTTGTTGTTGTTGTTAAGTGCCACTGAGTCGGTTCCAACACATAGCGACCCTGTACAGGGTTTCCGAGGGTGTAAATCTTTATGGGAGCAGACGCCTCATCTTTGTGGCTTGAAGCGGCTGATAGTTTTGAACTGCTGTCCTTAAGGTTCGCAGTCCGATTCGTAGCCACTACGCTACCAGAGCTCCTAAAAGAGTTCTTGGGAAGCAGATTTTCCTAATGCAATATGTTATTTGTTTTTCTTTCTTCCTTTTGACCTTTTTTATTACGCATTGAATAAAGTTTTATACACAAGATCATCAGCTTTACATTAAACAAATCATACATTTTATTCCATGTTCATATCTACAATTCCCTCCATGCAAAAACAGTTATCCTGCTTCTTCCCAGTGGTTTCCATTAGCATTCCACACATCTTCCTATAGACCATCTCAACTTTTCCTTAGAAAACAAATTGCCCTTTTGATTTTGAATTATTGATTATTCTATGGAAAGTATGCTTTTCTAGTGTTGTTGTCCCACTCCTATAAACCTATATCCTTGGCTGAAAATTGAGCCATGAGGGTAAAAGATCCTTTCCAGATCTGAAGGGTGGTCCAAGGTAATAGTCTAAGGCTCCTTCAATCTCTTTACAACAAGTAAACTGATTTCTTTTATTATAATTAAATGACTTTTTGAATTTTGTTGATTTCTTGATGACTGCTTCCTTGAGATTTGATCACGTATTTAAGCAAAATGAATCTTTGACAACTTCAATCTTTTTTTCCATGTATCTTGATGTTATTTATTGGTCCAGTGGTGAGGATTTTTGTTTTCTTAACATTGAGGTGCCACTTATATTTAAGGATATTGTCTTTGATATTTATCAATAAGTATTTTAAGTCCTATTTACTCTCAGTAAGCAAGGTTGTGTCATCTGCATATTGCAGGCTGTTGATCAGAATTCTTACAATCCTGATGCCATGTTAGTCTTTATATATAATCCAGCTTCTCAAATTATTTGCTCAGTATACAGACTGAATACATATGGTGAAAGAATAAAACACTTGTGCACACCTTTTTTATTATAAACCATTCAGTGTCCCCTTGTTCTACTTGAACAACTGCCTCTCAGTCTATGTACAGATTTCTCAGGAGCACAATTAAGAGTTCTGGAATACTCATCTTCCACAGTATCGTCCATAACTTGTCAATATCCACATATTAAAAAGCCTTTGCATAATCAATAAAGCACAGGCAAACATCTTTCTGATATTGTCTGCTTCAGCCAAGATATATATGATGTGAGAAATGATATCCCTTGTTTCATGTCCTCATCTAAACCTCTGGCAGTTCCCATTCAATGTACTTTTGAAGTCATTCATGAATTATATTTAGAAAAAATTTACTTGCATTTGATATTGAAAATAGTGTCCAAGGATTTTCATATTCTGTTGAGTCATCTCTCTTTAGAATAGGCACGAATATGGATCTCTTCCCCTCAGCTAGCCAGGTAGCTGTGTTCCAAAGTTCTTGGTAGAGATGAGTGAGTGCCTCCAGTGTTATATCAGTTTGTTGAAATATTTGAATTTGTATTCGATCAATTCCCAGAGCCTTGCCAATGCCTTCAATGCCCTTTGGACTTATTCCTTCAGTATCATTGGCTCTTGATTATGTGCTATCTCTAAATAGTTGAACATAATCCTGTTCGTTTCTGTCCATGACTCTGCATTCCATCCCTTTCCTTTTAATGCTTTGTGCATCATTCAATATCTTGCCCATAGACCTGTTCAACGTTGCAAATCAAGGATTGAATTTATTCTTCAGTTCTTTTTCCTCAAAAATATTGAGTGTGTTCTTGCTTTTTAGTTTTCTAACTCTAGGTCTTTGCACTATTTATTTTAATACTTGATTTTATTACCTTGAACTGACCTTTGAAACTTTCTGTTGATCTCTTATACTTTCTTATTTTATTGATTTAGCATTTAGCATTTCTAAAACAACTGACTGGAAGAGATCCATCCTTGTGCCCATTCCAAAGCAAGGTGACCCAATAGAATGCAGAGATCATCAGACAATATCTTTGCTATCCCATGTGAGTAAAGTTTAACTAAAGATAGTACAGAAATGGCTGCAAACATACATTGACAGAGAATTTCCAGCAGTTCAAACTGGATTCAGAAGAGAATGTAGAGCAAGGGATATCATTGCTGACATCAGATGGATCTTGGCTGAAAGCAGAGAATACCAGAAAGATGTTTACCTATGTTTTATTAACTCTGCACATCTCGTAATTGTATGCATCATGACAAGCTATGGACAACATTGTGAAGTATGAGTATTCTGGAACACTTAATTGTGCTCTTTAGGAACCTGTACATGGACCAAGAGTCAGCTGGTTGAACAGAAGATGCAAACACTGAGTGGTTTAAAATCAGAAAAGGTGTACAACAGGATTGTATTATTTCACCATACTTATTCAACATGTATGTTGTTGTTGTTGTTATGTGCCTTCGAGTCAGTTCTGATCCATAGCAACCCTGTATAGGGTTTCCAAAGAGCAGCTGGTGAGTTTGAATCTCCGACTTTGCAGTTCAAGTGACTGTGCAGTCTGTCGCATCAACCCACAGTGCCATACCAGGACTCCCTCAACCTGTATGCTGAGCAAATACTCTGAGAAGCTGAGATATATGAAGGAAAAACCTAGCATCACAATTGGAGGAAGACTCATTAACAACCTGTGATATGCAGATGATACAACCTTGCTTGCTGACAATGAAAAGCACTTGAAATACTTACTGA
>NW_006408787.1:159233-160788 GCF_000296735.1 Chrysochloris asiatica | reverse complement strand
TGACACCTAAAAACAACAATATGCAGTAGAGCCCTGGTGTGGCACTGCAGGATTATCAATAGACTGCAAGATCATTTTGACCCACAAAGTCAGCAGTTAGAATTCATCACTTGCTCCTTAGAAACCTGATACATGGTTATTTGACTTGGAATCGACTCAAAGGCACTTAACAACAACAACAATCCTGGAAAGCAAGTTTCAGAGTCTCTTTTGATTTGCATTTTGTTTTCCTTATTTTTTGTATTCTTAATGAACTTTTTCTTTCTTCTTGTATGATATTCTTGATATCATCCCACAACTCCTCTGGTCTTAAGTTATTAGTGTCTAATACTTCAAGTCTGTTTTTGAGATGATCACTAAATTCAGGTGTCATATGTTCAAGTTACATCTTGCTTTCATGGATTTGTCTAAATATTCTTCATCTTCAGCCTGAACTTGCAAAGAAACAATTGATGACATACTACACATTCTGTCCTTTGCCTTGTTTTAGTAGTTGATATGGAGCTTTTCTACCATCTCTTCTCACAGATATAGTGTATTTGACTTCCATATTCCATTTCATGAGGTTAATGTGATAGTCATCTGTCAATTTGTTGTCTTCTATTGACTGGTGTGTTTCTGTTATGTTGGAAGCTATGCCACCAGTATTTTAAATACCAGCAGCATACACTCATAATGGATAGGTTTCATTTGAGCTTCCACACAAAGAGTAGGAATAAGGATAGGCAGAGTGCTCCTGAAGATTTAGTCACATGAAACCTTATAAAATGTAGTGAGAAACTGTCAGATAGCACAGAATATTGAATATTGAAACATGATGAATATCATTAGAATATTGTCAGGTATAGAGCCAAAAGATGAGCCTCTCAGTTTGGAAGCCAATCAAAATATGACAGGGAAAGAGTTGCCACCTCAAAATAGAGTTGACCGTGATCACTCAAATGTAATAAAACTTTGGGGACCTTTATATCTGATTGGACACAATACAAAATAATTGAAACAGCTATAAATATCCATTAGTAATCAAAGCATGGCATGCACTAAGTCTGAATCTAAGAAAATTGGAAGTTGTGAAAAACAAACTAGTTAGGGGAGGCAGGGCTTGATGGTGGCTAGGGTGGAGGTGCAGTGAAGTTCACCGTCAGCCATACCACAGCATACCAGGCAAAGCAGATCCAGGGCAGAGCTCGAAATTCTGAACCACATTGATAGGAATATTTTAAAAGTATTAAGGCTTATAGCAGGTGGAACTTGAAGCTGAAGTAAGAAATCACATACTTTTGAATCTACCAGACTTGGAAGCCTGGAGCAGACATCTTGTATAAGACCAAATGGTAATACCAACCAGGGAAGCAGAAACACCATGGAAAAATGCCATGGGAACCTTGGAGTAAAGGTGGACAATACATTTTGTCAGTTTTACTTTGTTATGATTTTCTTTTTCTTTTTCTTTTTTTTTTTTGGCACCTCCATTGCTTGCACTCCTCCATTCTAGTGACTAGAGGGGGTGCCCGAGCGAGTGGACACCCCCCACACTCAACACAGGTGGGTTCTT
>NW_006408787.1:139238-154183 GCF_000296735.1 Chrysochloris asiatica | reverse complement strand
CACTTAACAACACCAAATCATATGGTTTATTATGCCGGGAACAACAAATTGAAGAGGAAATGCATCATATTCATCATCCAAAAAATCATTTCAAGGTTTATCCTGAAGTGTAATGCTGTGTGTGATAAGATAGCCATATACCTACAAGGAAGACCAGTTAATACCACTAATATTCACATTTATGTGCCAACCACTAATGCCAGAAAATGACAAAATTGAAGAATCATATCAACTTTATCAGTCTAAAATTTATTAAACATGCAATTAATATATATTGAAAATTATAGGTGATTGGAAATGAAGAGGACTGGGTATACTTAGTGATGAAGTTCAAAGTCTACAACCTTCAGTATGGATTGTGTCTAAAGACAACAAAAATATTCACAACTGGATCAATAGGTAGCATCATTCTAAACAAACAAAATATTGATGTTGCCAAGTACTTCATTTAACTTGATCCACAATCAACCCTCCCAGAAACCAGAGTGAAGAAACTGAATGATGCATTGCAATTGATAAATTTTATACAAAATATCTCTTTAAATTGTGAATCAGCTATGATGTCACTTTGAGAAAAAAGGTGTGCCTGATCAAAGCCATGGGTTGTTTTTTGTTTTTTTGGTTTTTTTTTGGGGGGGGGGGGGGGGGCTGGATAGTGTACTTTATTGATGGTACATGACAAGACTGGGCTCTCTAAGCCCCTCCCCTTCTCCAGGGGGTCTGGATGGAAACTGAGGATGGGAGCTTCTCAGTGAGTAGGGGGATTAGAGTTGGGGTAAGGACTCCCAGCAGCTGAGGGCCTCTCTCTTCCTCTAGTGCTGTTGCTGGGGCTGGTGGTCCAGGGGGCTCTTATTCCTTAGAGGCCATGTGGACCATAAGGTTTGCCACCCTGTTGCTGTAGCTGAATTCATTGTCATACCAGGAAATGAGCTTGACAAAGTGGTCACTGAGGGCAATGCCAGCCCCATTATCAAAGGTGGAAGAGTGGGTGTCACTGTTAAAGTCACAGGAGACGACCTGGTCTGCAGTGTAACCAAGAATGCCTTTTAGGGGTCCATCTGATGCCTGCTTCACCACCTTGATGTCATCATATTTGGCAGCTTTCTTCAGGTGGCAGGTGAGGTCCATTACAAACACGTTGGGAGTGGGGACACAGAAGGCCATGCCAATGAGTTTCCCATTCAGTGACCTTGCCCACAGCCTTGGCAGCACTGGTAGATGCAGGGATGATGTTCTGGGCAGCTCCACAGCCATCACGCCACAGAGGGACCATCCACAGTCTTCTGGGTGGCAGTGACGACATGGGCTGTGGTCATGAGTTCCTCCACGATGCCAAAGTTGTCATGGATGACCTTGGCCAGGGGGGCCAAACAGTTGGTGGTGCAGGAGATATTGCTGACAATCTTGAGGGAATTGTCATGCTTCTCGTGGTTCACGCTCATCACAAACATGGGGCATCAGCAGAAGGGGCAGAAATGATTACCCTTTTGGCACCACCCTTCAAGTGAGTGCCATCCTTCTCCAAGGTTGTGAAAACACCTGTGGACTCTACAACTTATTCAGCACCAGCATCACCCACTTGATGTTGGCAGGATCTCACTTGTGGAAGATAAAGGTGGGATTCCCATTGATGATAAGCTTCCCATTCTCAGCCTTTACAATGCCACTGAACTTGCCATGGGTGGACTCATATTGGAACATATATACCATGTAGTTGAGGTCAATGAAGGGGTCGTTGATGGCAACAAACTCCACTTTTCCAGTGTTAACAGCAGCCCTGGTGACCAGGCACCCAATACTGTCAAATCCATTGACTCTGACCTACACCTTCCTGTCTCAGGGCTGTGGCTGGTACTGCAAGAGAAGCTGAGGCTGCCTGTCAAATGGGGAGAAGCAGAAAGCCAAAGCCATGGTATTTTAAATCACCTCATATGCGTATGGACATTGGACAATGAATCTGAAAGACTGTAGAAGATTTGATACATTTGAATTTCAGTGCTGGTAAAACACACTGAAAGCAGAATGTACTGACAGAAGGACAAAAATATGTCTTGGAAGAAATAAAGTGTTCCTTAGAAGTGAGGCTGGTAAGAGTACATCTTTTGTATATATTGTCAGGATGGACCAGTTCTTGAGGAAGGCTATCATGTTGATAAAATGGAGGGTCAGTGAAAAAGAGGGAGACACACAACCAGATGGAATGACATATTAGCTGCAGTAATTGTGTCAAACGTCACGTTAATCATGAGGGTTGTTTCATTCTGTTGTGCATAGTTGCCCTATGAGTTGGTACCAGCTCAAAAGCACATAACGACAACAAGTTTGGGCATGTCATCAGAAATGAGCAATTGCTAGAAAAGTGTGAGGGTGAGTCACAAATTGTGTGCACTCCGGGTATATTAAAATGCCTGTCCACATCAATGGTTGATGACCACATTGAGCAAGCGCGTGAAATGATTCTGTCAAATAGATGAGTGACAGTGGATCATTTGGTGAATGATTTGCAAATCAGTCATGGCTTTGCCTAAGAAATGACCCATGACAGACTTAGGTTTCAAAAAGGTTATGTAAGATGGGTACCAAAACAACTCATGGAAAAGCAGAAGCATTTAGACATCTGCAAACAAAATTTGGACCAATACTTGAAAGAAAGTAAAAGTTTTTTTTAAAAAATTCTCTATTGATGGTGAGACATGGATTCATTACTATGGGTCTGAAAGTAAATCGCAGAATATAGAATGGAAACATTCTCAAACGCTGACCAAGAAAATGTTCAAAGGTCAGCTATCACCTAGAAAGTTGATGCTTACAGTTTTCTACAATTCTCAAGGGTCAGTATTGGAACACTCTCTGGAAAAAGTTCAACAATCAACAAGTGCTCATTACAGTGAGATGCTCACTGAAAAGCTGAGCCTTAACTTCAGATTAAATGCAGGATGTTGTGATCTTGCATGAGAATGCATGTCTTCACACCTCTGTCCACAATGTAAAAACTTCATTTTGAGATGTTAAAACATCCTCCCTGCAGACATGATTTTGTTTCATTGAACATTCATCTTTTTGGTCCCCTGAGAAGAGCCCTTCAAAGACAAAGATTCATTTTTGATGAAGAAGTGAAGACAGTAGTGCATTTGTGGTTTGCAGTTCCTCCTAAAACGTTACTTAATAAGGGAATATGAAAGCTTGTTGATGGAGGGAAAAGTGTATTGAAAAGCAAGGAGTTTATGTCAAAAAGTGAAGTATTTGCTTTTTCTAAAAGTTGATTAACATAAATTCTACAAAGTACAGATAATTTTGAACTCACTCTCATACATTAGAAAATGAGGAAAATCCTCAATGAGATGGACTGACACAACATTCTCAACAATATTATGTATAATATTACCATGATTCAGAGCTGACTTAATCACAATTAACAACATCATTAGTATAAGATGGGGCTGCAAAAAGTTAATGGAAAAATGGAATTGAAAGACAATGAATATTTTCCACTAAAATTTTGAAGGCACGTTGTATAAGCATATTGTTGTTAGGTGCCTTAAAGTTGGTTCCGACTCATAGTGACACTATGTACAACAGAATGAAACACTACATGATCCTATGCCACCCTCACAATGACCTACTAGATGTCCTCAGAATGACATCTTTGCTCTTAAACAATTTAAAGTGGTCTTGTGCAGCATATATGCCCAAGGTAATATACCGTTTCATTTCTTGAATGCTGCTTCCTTGTGTGTTCATTGTTGATATGAACAAAATGAAGTCTTTGACAACTTCAATATTTTCTCCATTTATTTTGATACTATTTATTGATCCAGTGGTGATGACTTTTGTTTTCTTTACATTGAATTGCAATCTATACTGAAGGCTATGATCTTTTTGATCTTCATCATTAAATATTTCAAGTCCATTTCACTATCAGCAAGCAAGGTTGTATGATCTGCATATTGCAGGTTGTTAATGAGTCTTTCTCCAATCTTAATGTCGCATTCCTCTTTATATAATCCAGTTTCTCAAATTATTTGCCCAGTATACAGATGAAATTAGTATGATGCAAGAATACAGTCCTGGCACACACCTTTCTAATTTTAAATAATTCAGTGTTCCCTTGTTCTGTCCGAACATCTACCTCTTGATCTATGCACAGGTTCCTCATGAACACAATTAAATGTTACGGAATACTCATTCTCTGCAATGTTGTCCATAGCTTGTCATAATCAACACAATTGAAATCCTTTGTGGTAAACATCTTTCTGGTATTCACTGCTTTTAGCTAAGATTCATGTGATGTCAGCAATGATATCCCTTACTCCATTTCCTCTTCTGAATGTGCCTTTAGCATCTCTCAGGTCCCTGTCAGTGTACCGCTGCAGTCAGTTTTTCCATTCTCTTTAGCAAAATTTTACTTGCAAGTGATATAATTGGTATTATCCAAGGATTTCTGCATTCGGTTGGGTCACTTCCCTTTGGAATGGGTGCAAATATGGATCTCTTCCAACCAGATGGCCAGGTAGCTGTCTTCCAAATTTCTCAGCATAGATGAATGAATGCCTCCAATGCTGTATCAGTTTGTTGAAAGATTTCAATTTGTGTTCCATCAACTCCCGGAGTCTGGTTCTCTTCCAATGCCTTCAGGGCACCTTGGATTTCTTTCTTCAGTACCATTGGATCTTTATTATATGCTACTTGAAATGGTTGAATATCAACCATTTCTTTTTGGTACAGTAAATCTGTGTATTCCTTCCATCTCCCTTTGATTCTTTCTGCATCATTCAACATTATGCTCATAGAATCCTTCAATATTAAAAACTGAGACTTGAATTTTTTTCTTTTGTTCTCTCAGCTTGAGAAATGCTAAGTGTCTTCTTCCCTTTTGGTTTTCTAACTCCACGTCTTTGCACATTTCATTATAATATTTGTCTTCTTGAACTGCCCTTCAAATACATTTTTTTAGTCAGTTCTTTTACCTTCTCATACCTTCCATTTGCTTTAGCATCTCTATGCTGGAGAGCAAGTTTCACAGCCTCTCCTGACATATATATTGCTACTTTCCTTCTTTGTTATCTTCTTACTGACATGTTGCTTCTTTCCTTTATTTTGTTCTTGATGTCTTCCCAAAACTCCTTATGGTTTTCAGTTATCTGTTCTTGAGATGATTTGTAAATTCAGGTGGATTTATGTTTAAGGTTATATTTTGGCTCAAGTGGATTTGTTTTAATATTATCCAGCTTTAGCCTAAACTTGCATTTGAACCTTTAATGGTTTGTTCCACAGTGTTCCTGTGACCTTATTTTGACTGATGATATGGAGCTCTTCAATTGCCTCTTCCACAAAAGTAGTCAGTTTGATTTCTGTGTGTTCCATTTGTTGAGGTCCATCTATATAGTCATCATTTTGAGATAGGCAAGCATTACAATTTTAACTTGGTGCTGACAGAAGGCACTTCTGTAAAGATAGACATTGTAAAAAAAAAAAAAACTTGAAGAAGTTCAGGGTTAATCCTAATTGATTTTCATATCTGATCTGATATACTGAGCAAAAGAAAATATATGGATAGAAATTCTTCCTGCATCTCATCCTATATTGGCCCTTTAATCTGTGTAAAATTTAAACCTCACACTTTCTTTACTGACTAGTAGTTTACTATTAAGGAGCTCTGTAACATAGTGATTATGAGTTGGGCTGCAGTTTGAAACTACCAGCTGTTCCACAGGGAAAAGATGAAGCTTTCTGCTCCCATAAAGATTTGTTGCCTAGGACACTCTATGCAGGGCTGCTATGAGTCAGAACTGACTTCACGGCATACAACCCCCAACAACCAACCAGTGTACTGTTGGAGTCCTGGTGTGGTGCTGTCAGATAATGCACTGGACCACAAGGTCAGTTTGTACCACAAAGTCCATAGTTCAAACTCACCATCTTCTCCTTGGAAATACTATACAGTGTCACTATGACTCTCGATGGCGCTTAAAAACAGTAACAGTTTAATATTAGTAATGTGATTCCTGGTGTGGCATTGTAGGATAAGAACTGAATTGCTAGCTGAAAAGTCAGCAGTTCAAACCCACTAGCCACTCCTCCAAAACCCTATGCAGGGTCACTATGAGTTGGAATCCATTCTCTGGTACTTAGCAACAACAGCAATGAGAATATCTGCTTTCTGCACCCCAGGTACCCTCTAAATCTTTGTACCTTGTATGAGGAGCTCAGTAAAATATTCCCAACCTAAATTGCATAGTAACCAAAGCACATTTTTTAATTTCCGGAAACCCTTCAAAGTAAGATTTTTTTCTAATAAAAAATAGAAATGCCTTCTTATTCAGCTTAAGTAAAATTTTATTTAATATCAAGTGAGACATGCTGTGGTCTTCATCAACTATGTATTTTGGTGTCATATGATCTTAACGAAGGCAGTCAAATGCAATTCATTTTCTCGGAACCCAGCCTTTATGAAGACTTAGCATTTAATTCTTGCCCTCAATCATATGAAAACTCAGATATTAAGATGTGTTCTTACCCACATAACAAAGGTTTTCTATTACCAGGCTCTCAAAATTCATAAAATTGGACATAAATTTGTTTTTGTTGTTGTTAAGCACCATTGATTCTGTTTCAACCCATAGTAATCCTAAATAAGGTTTGCAAAGATCATTTAGTGGATTTGAATGGTTGCCTTTGCAGTTAACAGCCCAATGCTTACCTACAGCACAACACCAGGACTTAGAAAGTTGGCTTAGATTCTTAAAATTATATATCCCATATATTTTCTTTTCCCCTCTGAAATATTCAAGTCACAGGGGGAAAAAAAAAGTGTGGGGTTAATATAATTTTACGTATCTAAGTCAACTTTCTTAGATTTTTTAAATTGTATTACCCCAACACTGTTTTTTCTATGGTTTTTGGATTTTGTAAGAGGGAAAGAAAAGGTAAGGGATGCTCAATAAATGAGTATTTTAAGATCTTGAAAATAATGATTAACTTGGTTCTATCAAGAGATCATAACACATCTATATTTTCAAAGATTTTCTTCAGTGTTAGGTTAAGTAGCCAAGAACATTTGTCCCTACCATTTTAATCCTGAGAAGACATGCTAAGCTTAATGCCTTTCTCCAATGTTGAACTTTTATTTGCCCCTTCCTATTTTAATCTTGAGAAGAAATGTTAAACTTAATGCCTTTCTCCAATGATGAACTTTTATGGCATCTGTCTGGATAAGACATTGTTAACATATTACAAGACTGTCAGCTGAAGTATGCTGAGGTTGTTTTTTCTCCTCTTGTTAAATTTGTTTGAATATAGAAGTAGGTTGGAAAATCTCTGTGCAAACACATTTGCTAAAATTAATGGGCTCTGTTTACAATGCTTATGATAGTGCCAGAGGAAAGGCAAAAAATAAAAACAGTAATTTTTCTTGCTACATTAATTCTTCTCTTTGAAGAACATACTCTAAGGTTCTTATAGTACAATATACTCAAAAGAGAATGCATTGGTTGTAGAGAAATTATATCCAAGCTCATATTCTACCTCTTGTTAGCTGTGTGACCTTGAGCAACATACATTTGCCTTTCTGAATTTTATTTTGCTTCTATAAATAGGCTTAATCACACCTACCTTGAAGTGCTGCTCTTACTACTAAATCAAGGTATACATATGATGCAAATAAATAAACAACAAATTGTGGCAACTATATTCAACAGAGAAGACTTTATGAATCATTTGCATATGTTGCCTTTCAAAGGAACACTTAATTTTGGTAAAATTTTACTTTTCAACAATAAAATTAGCATAATAATTTGATGATCCCATAATCTTGTAAGAATTTTATGGGATAATACATGTTAAGTGTTTGTAACAATGTATGTTATGAATATATACTGAATAAATGATTACTGTTATTATTAAAAGGAACCCTGGTGGCATGGCGGGTTACATATTAGACTGCTAATCATAAGGTAGACAGTTCAAATTCAACAGTTGCACTGTAGAGAAAAATGAGGTTGTCTACTCCTGTAAAGATTTACAGTCTTGGAAACCCAAAGGAATAGTTCCACCCTGTTGTACAGAGTACATACAAATTAACTCGGTGGCAGTGGGGGTGGTTTGGTTTGTAATTAACGCTATTATTATCAAAGAGTCCTAGTGTGGTGCTGTGGATTAATGCGACAGACTGCAAAGTCGTTTGAACTGCAAGGTCGGCGGTTCAAGCTCACCAGCTGCTTCTCGGAAACCCTATACTGGGTCTCTATGGGTCGGACTGACTCGACGGCACTAACAACAACAACATTATTATCAATATTATTAAAAACAAACTTCCTTTTCAGTAAAACCCACGTTCACAAACAGCAGTTAAATTCAAATTATAAATCATTATTTAGAGAGCTTTATAGGCAAGATTAAGGAGCTCTGGTAGCGTAGTGGTTACGAATCTGGCTATGAACCTTAAGGTCAGCAGTTTGGAACTACCAGCTGCTCCGCGGGAGACAGGTGAGGCTTTCTGCTCCCATAAAGATTTACAGCCTCGGAAACCCTGTACAGGGTCGCTATG
The DNA here is from genome assembly GCF_000296735.1 of Chrysochloris asiatica. Lineage (NCBI taxonomy): Eukaryota > Metazoa > Chordata > Mammalia > Afrosoricida > Chrysochloridae > Chrysochloris > Chrysochloris asiatica. Next base: position 145,638 of record NW_006408787.1, on the reverse strand, counting down.
GATCGGAACCGACTTAATGGCTAATAACAACAACAACAACACCATCATAGGCAAGATTTGGGTTCTTGGTGTGGCACTGTGGGTTAATAGTTGGATTGCAAAATCAGTTTGAACAGCAAGGTCAGTGGTTCAAGCTCACCAGCCACTCCTCAGAAACCATATACAAGGTCACTATGGATTGGAACCAAGTCAATGGCACTTAACAACAACAACATAGGCAAGATTGCTGTAAATTCTGGGCACTGCTCAGCTAAAAGACAACTTAGGTCAGATGTTGTTGTTGTTAAGTGCCGTCAGTTAGTTCTGACTGACTCATAGTGATTCCATATAGGGTTTTTGAGGAGAAGCAGGTGAGTTTGAACTGCTAACCTTGTGGTTCTCAGTCCAGTACTGATCCTACAGTGCCACACAAGGCGTCCATAAGCCAGATTTGTTGTTGTTGTTGTTGAATGCCGTCGAGTCGATTCCGACCCATAGTGACCCTGTATAGAGTTTCCAAGGAGCAGCTGGTGAGCTTGAACCACCAACCTTGCAGTTCAAACGGCCATAGATGGATGAAATTGTAACTGATTCCTCTTCAATTTCCCTCAAATTTACAAGAATCCAACATTTATAAAAGCTAGAAGAAACATATTGATTGGCAGATACCGTCTAATATTGGAAAGAGGACAATGTGACCAGAGGTGGCAATGAAACATGATTTTTAAAATCATGTTTAATAATCTATTTCTTAAAGAACAAATAAAATACTGAAAAAATAAGGCAAAAATCATAGCTGTTTTTAAACCAGAGTGGTGGTGGTTATGTGCCGTGGAGTCGATTCCGACTCATTGCCACCCTGTATACGTTTCCGAGGCTGTAGCTCTTTACGGGAGCAGAAAGTCTCATCTTTCTCTCGCGGAATCACTGGTAGTTTCGAAATGCTGACCTTGAGATTAGCAGCCCGATTTGTAACCACTAAGCTGCCAGAGCTCCTTTTAATTCAGAGTAGGAGTGAATAATATGTTGTTTTATTTTTTCACATTGCTATCTATTTTAAAAATCTGTCAAAATAGCATTTTGATGGTATAAAATTTTTTAAAGAAATAAAATCAGTCCTGTGAGTATGTCCAAGTCCCAAGAAAGCATTACAGAGTTACAACAATGGTTTTGAGACAAAGGCAACAATGGCAGTGTTGAGAAGACAGCAGTGAGGTAGAGAGGCAGGTTAGCTCCACAGTGCAAGGAGAGTTGTGTGTCCTCCAATCTCCCCTGTTCCCAGAAGCTGACTGACTAAAGCTGCTCAGAGGCCTGGCCGCTGGGTATCATTTGTAGGATGGTTTTAAATACATCCACCATTAGGGATCCAGTTCACAAAGGTGACAGCTTAAGGGAAATCATCTCACCCGGCTGTCGTGCCCTGAATCTTTTCAAACTGAAGAGGTCAGCTTCAGGTCCCTTTGATGACAGTCTCCTGGCTTCATCAGATTGAAGTGACATTCTTGAATGCTGAGGAGAAAACAAAGCATCCATCTGCTAACTGTGACCGTGACATTTTCTCTGAGGAATTTTCTTTGCATGGTACCGGGCTCCACAGATTGCCTAGAATTTGACATAAGCAAGGCACAGAATAGTTGTCAAGTAAAAAATAACGTTACCTGGTGGGTCCAGCATATTCTAGGTATTTCTTCTGTAGGAAATCCAAGGTGTTTCTTAAATTTACATTGATTTCATTTTAGCCAATGATCTGCGGGAGAAAGATGAGGCTTTCTACTCCCGTAAAGATTTACACCCTCGGAAACCCTGTACTGGGTCGCTATGGGTTGGAACCGACTCGACGGCACTTAACAACAACAACAAATTCATATATTTAAACTGTTTTATTTTATGGCAGCTAATAAAGGAAGGTTTTGTACTATAATGACATCAACAATACTTAATTTATTTTTTATTTTGTAGTTGAACTGGTTGATTTGTAATCACTGATTCAATAAAGAGGCTCCAAACCACCTGTTAGACTTGTTTATTTGTTTGTTTTCTGTCATTTTCCTGGGGATTTGGAAAGGAAATCTATCATGGAAGTTGGGCATTCTTAGATTCTGTTTCAGTTTACTAAAACTATCTGTCAAAATCTCTACTTTTCTCACTAATAGAGGCAAAAGAACTGATAGGTAATTAGTTTCAGCATACAAAAACAGATGCTGTAAATGCACATCAAAAACCAAACAAATTAAGAAAATCACAGTCATATGAAGGAAATTCATTAAATAATTTATTTAGTATCTATATTTAACAGCATTTGCTTTTATTTGCCTGAAGAATTCATAGTAAGATAGATAGATAGAGAGATACATAGATAGATACATAGATACATAGATAGGCAGACCTGTGTTGTTAGTTACCATCAAATTCATTTTAACTCAGGTCAATTCCATGCAAACTCATTCATTATGCAAATATACTTGATTTATAAAATTTAGTTTATTAATTTATTCTATGAAAACATCTATTTCAAAAAGCAAGGAGGGCATGTGTTCCTTCCTGTGTACCAAATAGGATGTATCTTGTAGCCACCCTTGTGTCTTCAGCAGAAATATTGTTACAAAAAACTAATACTTTATTTCATGGTTAGCCTTTTATGAATATTAACATGTTGGTACAAGACATTCCATCAAGAATAATTAACACCTCTACTCAACTCTGAAATTGTTCCATGATGTTGTGTGAGTTGAGAGAATAAAATTTAAAATGACATTGATTTTTTTTTCAGGAAAATTCTGCTTTATTAAAGTTGTTTCATTGGTCTTTGTCACAGTTATACAGTATTCTAAATGGGTTGAAATATTGTACTACTCAGAAAGATACTAATTTCTCTAGAACATTTCCTTTTCCCAGTGCTGAAAATAATATATGATCCTAGAATTTCTATATATTGCATTCTGATTTTTGCATTTTATTCATCTACATAGTGTTCAGTAAAATCATTGGCAATATTCACTTCAAGCTCATTAATTATTTAGTTTGTATTTTTGCTGATTGCTTTTCAATAATAAGAGAAGTGCAGAATGCCTTGTGCATAAACATCTCTAAAAATATATTATGCTTACCTAGCAATTCACCAAATCCATTCCAATTTTGCAATGAAGACATTGATGCTGAAATAAATGGCCCTCATATTAATATTTCCCCATTACAAGCTCATGAAAAAAAAAATGCTTTGACAATTATGTAGAGGGAAAGCCATATTGTAGAGAAGCAAGATATTGATGGACAGTAAATAGGGAAGACCACAGAAGAATTGATGCTTTTGAGTAATGGTGTTGGAGGAGAAAGTGCCATGGGGTGCCAAAAGAACAAACAGATCTGTGTTGGAAGAAGTGCAGCCAGAGTGCTTCTTGGAGACCAAGATGACCAAACTTTGTCTCTCATACTTTGCACATACTGTCAGGAGGGACCGGTCATATTTAGTAAGGTGGAGGGTCAAAAAAAATGAGGAAAACCCCAGTAAGATGGATTGGCCAAGTGGCAGCATCAAGGGTCTCAAGCATGGCAATAATTGTGAGTTTGGCTCAGGACTGAGCAGTGTTTCATTCTATTGTGCATAAGGTCTCTATGAGTTAGCACTGACTCAATGACATCTAACAACAAGAAGAAAAAGATATGTAAAGGCCAAAAGATCAGAAAGGAATCTTACCTGGACTCATTATTCTGCAATTGTACAGGCATAAGGTTAACGGAGATACATGAAATACCATGATAAAAAAATCAGAGAATAAAATGACAAATTTCTTGCAGTAGCATACAAAAAAAGTATGGAGGATTAAGCAGGGACTAAATGAAAAAAAAAAACAGACTAACAAGCAAAACAATTCACTTTCTAAACTTGCAAATTATTCAAGATTTGTTTGTTTGCCTTTCGCTGGTTCTGTCTGTTCATTCATCATTCATTCATTGGTACATTAACTGAGAGTTTACATGTACAATTTCATGACCTTTGCAATGTAAGAAATACTAATAAGGAATGACATATCTTTCAGTGTCAATCACATCGTTGATAAGTTGATGAATTTGGTGAACTCTGAGGAAGGCTACTCTTAAATGCTGTGAGATTCTATCAATGAATCAAAATATTCTTTAATTAAGTAAATTGATCCATGCCAATATCACAGAGAAGTAATTACTAATTTCTTCTGGTAAGTTGCATATTAATACAAAAGAAACTCAAGAGAAAAAGTAGCAGGACTATGCTGTTTGTCTAATCATAACATTTAGCAATTTTTTAACTATTTTTGAGCAAGGTATGTGCTTGTATGTTTGGCTAAAATTGTTCTTTGAAGTTTTTTTCCCAAAGCATGTGATCGGTGAGTCTAACGGAGAGATATTAATCTGCGGTGGGATGGAGGAACAAGGAACTGCTATGAGATTTGAAGTCAACTGTGAATGACTGAGACCTTTGATACTATCCTGAGCCTTACAAGGATTGCTAAGAAATAATTGCAATAGGTGAGGTTGGCTAATCTAGGTCCCTGGGTGGTGTAAAGATTTCTATTTGAGTGTTTCACTTAAAGGTTATTGCTTAAAACCCACCCAATGGTATCCAGAGAGAAAGAACCGTAATCTGCTTCCATAAAGATTGTTGTTGTTAAGTGCCATCGAGTCAATTTTGACCCATAGCGACCCTGTACAGGGTTTCCAAGGAGTGACTGGTGAGTTTGAACTCACCCTGTGGTTCATACTGACTTTGTAGTCCAGCGCATTAACTCATAAACCATACATTGTTGTTAAGTGCTGTCAAATCAGTTTTGACCCATAGCGACCCTATATAGGATTTCCAAGGAGTGGCTGGTGAACTTGAACCACCAACTTTGTGGTTCAAACCAACTTTGCAGTCCAGCGCTTTAGCCCACAGCAGCACACCAGAACTCCAGAAAACCTTATAAAGCAGTGGTTACAAAATCGGGCTGCAAACCACAAGGTCATCAATTCGAAACTACCAGCTATACCATGGGAGAAAGGTGAGGTGTTCTGCTCCCGTAAAGATTTACAGCCTTGGAAACCCTGTACAGGGTCACTATGAGTCGAAACCGACTCCACGGCACACCACCACCACCACAACATTCTATATGGGGTCACTGGAAATTACTAGATGGTTAATGGGTTTGGGTTTGAGTTGTTTTTGTTTGGATGCTTGGTTGGTTCTTATTTATTGATTTTGAGGAAATGGGATCCAGCTATTTATCAGCATGTCTTGGACAAAATCTTTCCCAGAGGTAGAGGTCTGGATTCAATGACCTCTCAAAGTTCTTTCCAACACTGATCAGATGCCATGATCTTAAAGTAGGTGTCTTGTTTCAAGACATAAAATTAAATATTTATAGATAACTTTTTCATCTAATGGTCTTGTTTCTTTTCATATTTCATTATAGCAGCTGGTTTGAATAAGCCTAAAGGTTCTATTCAAAATTTTATGACTTCCTAAGCCCACCAGGTTGTTAATTGTATGGTGTATTACTATAAAAGAAGTGAGAAATGCCTGGCATAATTGTATGAGGTTTGTTTTCACCGCTCTGTGGGAATTCTCAGGGGTTTCATTAGCAGATGGTTACTGAAAGCCAGCATCCTGGAGTCTGGACTGGCGAATATCATTCTTCTTAATTATTCAGCAGCCAGCCTGCACAGGTCAGACTTAAAGCATAGATATTAAATTCAGAGCATCCTGGACAATAAATAGCCTTAGGTAAAATTATGGTTTTATTTTTCTTCCATGTTAGGAGTACATAATAGGAATCCATAAAAGACATTGAATGTTATTTACATGTGAATGACCATTAGACTTGATTTATAAACTGGATGTTTAAAAATGTTATCTAGTTGACATTTACATATTCAACTCAGTAAATATTATAATAGCTAAACTAAGTCATGTTTCCAAAAATTACTTTTCTAGACTGATTGCTCCTCATAGCGTTGATATATGATGACTAAATAAATATGAGAAAACAACAAGGAAATGGCTGTTGTTGTTTAGTGCCTTCAAGCAGATTCTGACTCATAGTGACCCAGTAAAGTTTTCTGAGGAACTGCTTGTATATTTGAACTGCTGACATTTGGATTAGCAGTCCACTGTTTTCTGACAGCTCCATACCATGACTCCAAAGGAAAAGGTAACTGTCATAATCAGCTTGTCACTGACATTCCAAGACTTAGGGTTTATTGGAAATGATAAATTTCTGGTCCTTCAATAGAAGGAGCTCTAGTAGCGTAGTGGTTATGAACCGCAAGGTCAGCAGTTCAAAACTACCAGCCATTTCATGGGAGAAAGATGAGGCTTTCGGCTCCTGTAAAGATTTACAGCCTCAGAAACCCTGTACAGGGTCGCTATGAGTCAGAACCAACTCCAAGGCACATAACCAACCAATCA
>NW_006408787.1:131918-139138 GCF_000296735.1 Chrysochloris asiatica | reverse complement strand
CCTGTACAGGGTCGCTATGAGTCAGAACCAACTCCAAGGCACATAACCAACCAATCAAAATCACTATGCCTTTTCTCCCATTCTAATTCTTTATTGGAATCTTTACTAATAAGAAATATAAATAAATCAATATTGAAAGAAATATAATCAGAATGTTCCTTAGAAGTGAGGATGACAAAACTTCTACTGGATTACTTTGAACTCATCATGTGGAAAGATAAATCATTATAAACTTGCATTATATTTGGAAGAGGACCAATGAAAGAAAGAGAAAGCAAAAGAAACCCTTAATGAAATGGATTGATACAATCACTGCAAAAGTGGACACACATAACAACCATCAGATGGCACAAAATCAGGCAACATTTAAAATTTTGGTACATAAAACTTGCCATGAGTCAGAATCAACTCAATGGCAGCTATCAGCAATAATAATGAAGAAAGGATAAAATTATTTTATAAACAATACTGGTCATACATTGGTTATTGTTGAAACTGAATAATAGTTATATGTCGTTGCTGAGTGATGTAGAGTAGATTTTGACTCATAGGCTGTAATCTTTAAGGGAACAGATCTCCAAGTTTCTTCCTATCAAACCCCTGAGTACCACCTTAAGTGCACCCAATCTCATCTAATCTTGGAAGCTAAATTAGGTCAGGTCTGCTTAGTAAGGAGCACTGGCGAGGTGCTGTGGGTTAATGTGCTAGACTGAAAAGTTGGTTTGAATTGCAAGGCCAGTGATAGAAGATCACCAGCTGTTCCTCAGAAACCCTATACAGGATCACTATGTGTCGGAATAAACTCAATACAACTTACCAGTAACAACAATCATCACTGATGTGTTCAAACCACGGGCCTTTCAATTGGCAGCCCAATAGGTAACCATTATGACACCAATGCTTTTTGATAGTTATTTAAGAGCTCATTATACTACTCTTTGGAGTCATAGTGTGGCACTGTAGGATAAGCTCTGGACCAGAAGGTCATTTAAACCACAAGGTCGGCAGTTCAAACTCACCAGTAGATCCTTGGAAACTGATACTGGGTCATTATGAGTTAGAACGGACTAAATGGCACTTAACAACCAAAACATATTTCTGGTAGTACTGTAGGGTAAGCACTGGACTACTAACCACAAAGTCAGCATCATAGTGTTGTTGTTGTTAAGTGCTGTAGGGTCAGTTCTGACTCATAACAACCCTATAATAATCAAACATGTGATCAAGATATATTGATAATCACTGGCCATTGTAAAGCAAAGGTTGGAAACAAAAAGGAAGGATCAATAATTGGAAAATATGGTCTTGGTGATAAAGATATCAAAGAGATTGTCTGATGATTTCCACATTCCGTTGGGTCACCTCTTTTTGGAATGGGCATAAATATGGATCTCTTCCAATCAGTCAGCCAGATGGTTGTCTTCCAAATTTCTTGGCAGAGATGAGTGAGTGCCTCTTGATTGTATCTTGATTGTATCAGGATTGATATAGAAATTTAAAGTGATAGTTTTGACGTAAAACCAAACGGAAGTAGTTCGTAACTCTTTCTTCCTAGTCTGTCTTTGTCTATAAGCTCATCTGAAACCTGTCCACCATGGGTGACCCTGATGGTTATTTAAAATACCGGTGGCAGAGCATTCAGAATCACAGCAACTCAACACCACAGCACGACAGAGAGACAACTATACACATGGACCTCGCCAGATGGAACACATAGAAATCAAATTGACTGCGTCTGTGGAAAGAGAAGATGGAAAAGCTCCATATCATCAGTGAAAACAAGGCCAGGGGCAGATTGTGGAACAGACCATTAATTACTGATATGCAAATTCAAACTGAAGCTGAAGAAAATGAAAACAAGTCCTCGAGAACCAAAATATGACCTTGAATTTATCCCACCTGAATTTAGAGACCATGTCAAGAACAGATTTGACCCATTAAATTCTAATGACTGAAATAGAAGAGTGTGGAATGATGCCAAGAACATCATACATGAAGAGAGCAAAAAGTCATTAAAAAGAGGAGTAAATAAAGGAAAAGACCAAGTGGAAGTCAGAAGATATTCTGAAACTTACATTTGAATGTAGAGACTGAGAGAAATTATGACGTAAAACAGCTAAACAGAAATTTTTTAAAGGAGCATGAGGAGATGAAGTAAAGCATTATAATGTAATGTACAAAGACCTAGACCGAGAAAACCATAAGGAAAGGACACACAGAGCATTTATCAAGTTGAAAAAAACTGAATAAAATTTTCAAGTCCCAGGTTACAATATTGGTGCATTTGTAAGATAGGCACTGGACTGCTAACTGTAAGGTTAACAGTTCAAACCCACTAGGTACTCTCAGTAAACCTATACAGGGTTGCTGTGAGTCTGAACCAATTAGATATAACACAATAACAGCACAACAACAATTGAATGATGCCAGAAACATCTAAAAAACTGAAGGGAACTCTTTCTCTTGTATCAAAAAGAATTGGTTAATGTTTAACCATTTCAAGAGGTTCCATATGATCAAAACCTGACAGTATTGAAGTCCAAGCCTCACTGAAAGCATTGGCAAAAAGCAAAGCTCCAGAAGTAGGTTGAAAACAAACAGTAATGTTTTAATGCTCTGGTAGTGTAGTGGTTACAAATTGGGCTGTGAACCACAAGGTCAGCAGTTCAAACCCATCAGCTGCTCCTTGGAAACCCTAACAGGTTCACTATGAGTTAGAGCCGACTCAATGGCACTTCTTCAATATATATATATATATATGCATGTATATATATGGAGCTCTGGTAGCATAGTGGTTGCGAATCAGGCTGTGAACCACTAAGTCAGCAGTTCGAAACTACCAGCCATTCTGTGGGAGAAAGATGAGGCTTTCTGCTCCCGTAAAGATTTACAGACTTGGAAACGCTGTACAGGGTCGCCATGAGTCGAAACCGACTCCACGTCACATAACAACTCCATGTCACATATATATATACACATACACACACATACACATACTTACTCACATATATATGTATGAAACATAGTGGCTCTAGAGAATACTGGACTGCGAACCACAAGGTCAGTGGTTTGATCCCACCAGAAACTCTGGGGGGAAAAGATGAATTTTTCTGTTCACACAAAGATTTACTGTCTCAGAAACTCTATACAGGGTTGTTATGAGTTGGAACTACCTTGACGGAACTGAACAATAATAAAAACAAGCATACAAATATATGGTGGTGGTGGTCGTTGTTAAATGCCATTGACATAGTTCTGTCTCATAGTGACCCTGTATAGGATTTCTGGGGAGTGATTGTTGAGTTTGAATCACTGACATTGTGGTTCAAACCAACCTTGCAGTCGAGTGCTTATCTTGTAGTGATGGTGGTGGTTATGTGCCATGGAGTCAGTTCTGACTCATAGTAACCCTGAATAGGATTTCCAAAGTTGTAAATCTTTATAGGAACAGAAAGCTTCATCTTTCTCCCCTGTCACGACTGGTAGATTGAAACTGCTGATGTTGTGCTTAGCACCTCAATCCGGAACCCATGAATTGTACTGCCAGAGCTCCTATATGTATATGTGAGGAAGCCTCAAAAAATGCATGGAGAAATGGAATAAAAATATAGTATAGATTTTTCACAAGCTTTCTAATCCTCCTTCATATGCATATAACTTCTCTCAGTATGACTGTTTTAATTTTTTTCTTGTCCTCACTTATGAAATCCACATTCTGTTCTTTCTTCCCCTCTCTTTAATCAGGGCTTGCTTAAATGGTGAAATTAGTTTTCATGTATCATCACTCTGCATCGTGTGAATTTGTCTCAGGGGGTGAGCTGTCAAATGACTATGTCCCATGACTGGTTATATACTAGAACAAGTATCCTTATTCCCTCAGGCAGGACAGAGCAGTTCAACATGTTTCCTAAGAACAATGTTGTTTAATTTCATGTTATTTTGGCTTAACCCCTCTTTTTTACTATAGTGAATCAGGTACAAACACTTGTTAAGATTTTCTTGACCTCAGCAGAGCTTGTTAATCTAAAATTCCACCTAAATATATAAACTTGTCATTTGTCAATATGGAGCCCCTTAACATGATTCTCTCCAGGGATAAGTATTGATTAGCACTTGGGAAACTGAAAGTGAAAAGTGAATTTTAATCAGAAAACTGCAAATCCATATAAATTTTGGGGGACAGGTTCATTCCCCCAAAATTACGTATTTTTTTAAATGCCATTTTAATTTTCAAAATTCGAAAGACAATTTCAATATCTAAATAATCATCTTTGAGTCCTGGTGTGGCACTGTGGGATAAAGCATTGAATTGCAAGGTTCGTTTGAACCAGAAGGCCAGTGGTTCAAACTCACAAACTGCTTCTTGGAAACCCTATACAAGGTTGCTATGAGTCAGAACTGACTGACTATGCTAACAACAGTAATGTAATAAGAACAGTCTTAGAGCAAATTAAATTCTAACTTCAATAGAAACTTCATAACACAAATATAATTTTATTTTGTAATGGATTGTTGAATGATTTTTAGAAGTATAGGAGATCTTCTCCCATGAGCACACTGGTGTTGCTGATATAAATAGAAAAATGTAACTCTCTTGAGATTTTAGCTTAGATTAGTAAATAGAAGTACAGGTCTCACAGGTACGGGTTATTTATATAATTTTTAATAGCACAGTTGAAATTTAGAAAACTTTCTAAATAACAATAACTATTGACTCATTTATTCATCCAACTGTATTTACATTTCTACTGTAACCAGGCTGAGGTAAAGGGTTATATCATTAGCATATATCTTGGCTCTCTGGCTAAAAATAAGTAATGGCACATGGAATTTTTCCCTTTTAAAAAGCAGCAATTTAATGAATGACTTCCATTCTAGTTTTCTTATGCTTTGAAAAGGTAGACATAAAATTGTTTTTGTGACAATATGCAAATGTAACTTTTAATTCAAAATATTTTTTGAATAATCTTGAGTGTTTTTTGAAAATTAAGATCATAACTTGAAAAGTACTGCTAGAGTTCCCATCATAATGAGTTATGTACTCTATTAGGACAGCAATTCTGAAACATCTTCATTAACCTTTAAAACAAAAATTTTCCCACATTACTATTTCTATTTCAGAAGCTGAGTCACAAAGCATACCTATTGCCAAAATACTATCCAAAGTACAATTAGAGACATATTTGAACAGTTAGTACATACACCTGCATAAAATGTCCAACAGCCTATGAATGGAGGATGAGATGTGCTAGTCAAAGTCTATGGATTACTCATTGCTATTGTTGTTAAATGCCTTCAAGTCAACTCTGACTCATAGTGACAGTATGCACAACAGAGTAAAACACTGCTAGATCCTGTACCACCCTCCCAATTGTTACAGTTAAGCCCATGACTGCTGCCACTGTGCCACTCCATCCTCTTGGGGATCTTCCATGTTTTGCTGACCCTCACTTTACAAAGCATGATGTTCTTCTCCAGGGGCTGGTCTGACAACATGTCTAAAGTATGACAGATGAAGTTTTGCCAACCTAGCTTCTAAGAAGCATTCCAACTTTACTGCTTTCAGGACAGATTTGTTCTTCAGGCAATACATGGTACTGTTAATATTCTTCTCCAAAACTATAACTCAAATGCATCAATTCTTCTACAGTCTTCCTTATTCATTGTTGAAATTTTGCATGCATACAAGGCTATTGAAAATGCCAGGGATTAGGTCAGGCACATCTTAGTCTTCAAGTTGATATCTTTGTTCTTGAAAATTTTAAAAAGCTATTGTGTAGCATATTTAGCTAATACAATATGTAATTTGGTTTCTTAACTACATCTACTAGAAGAACACTTCATTCAATACTTCACCTATAGAATCATTCACTATTGCAAGTAAATTTTAAATTTTTTCTTCAATTATTTCAGTGAGAGAAATACTGAGCATATTCACTCTTTTAATTTTCTAACTCCAGGACTTTGCACATTTCGTTATAATACTTGACTGTCTTCTTAAGTTGCCCTTTCAAACTTCCTGTTTTACTCTTTTACTTCCTCATTTCTTCCATTCTCTTTAATATGTCTACACTGGAAAGCAATTTACAGAGTCTCTTCTGACATCCATTTTGGTCTTTTCTTTCTTTCTTCTCTTTTTAATGATCTTTTACTTTCTTCCTGTATGATGCTTTTGGTATCATCCATTAGCTCTTCTGATCTTTTTTCATTAGTTTCTAATGCATCAAATCTGGTCTTGAGATGTGTAGATTCTGGTGGAAAATGTTCAAGGTCATATTGTGGCTTCTATGGACTTGTCCTTTTCTTCACTTTCAACTCAGTCTTGCATATAAGCAATTGATGGTCTGTTCCACAGTTGATTCCTGGCTTTGTAATAGCAGATGATAAGAGCTTTTCCACTATCTCTTCCCATACATGTAGTTAATTTTATTCCTGTGTATTCTTTCTGGTTAGGTCCATGTGTAAAGATACCTTTTTTGTTTGTCTGGTTAGAAAAGGATATTTGCAATGAATAAGTCATTGCCCCTACAAAATGATCATGTTATCTCCAGCATCATTTCTATCACCAATGACTTATTTTCCAATTATTGGTCCTTCCTCTTTGTTTTCAGTCTTTACATTCAATCACCAGTGACTGTCATGGGTTACTGGATAACACTTAACAACAGCAACTCATTATTGGATGGAGTCCTTGTGTGCTGCTGCAGGATAATGCTCTGAACAGCAAGGTCAGTTTGAACCCAAAGGTCAGTGGTTCAAACCCACCAGAGTGTTCCTTGGAGGCCAGGATGGCCAAACTTCAGCTCTCATACTTCATACATAGTATCAAGAGTGAACAGTTATGGAGAGGGATATCATGTTTGGTAAGGTGGAGGGTCAGAGAAAGAGAAGAAGACCCCCAGTGAGATGGATTGGCAAAGTGGCTGCACCAATGGGCTCAAGTGTTGCAACAATTGTGAGGTTGACCCAGGACAGGGCAGTGTTTTGGTCTAATGTGCTCATAGGGTCACTATAAGTTGGTACAGACTCTACGGCACCTAAAAACAACAACATACAAAGTAATAAATGTCTATATAGCTGTTGTTGTTTTTGTGTGTTGTGAAGTTGGTACCAACTCATAGCCACCCTAGATAGGGTTTCCGAGGAGTGGCTGGTGAGACTGAACCAACAATATTGAAATTCAAACTAAATTTGCAGCCAGCACATTAACCCACAGTGCT
>NW_006408787.1:129170-131818 GCF_000296735.1 Chrysochloris asiatica | reverse complement strand
TTACCAATCGGGCTGCTAACCTCAAGGTCGGCAGTTTGAAACTAGCAGCGGTTCCGCAGGAGAAAGAATAGGCATTCTTAACGCTCCCGTAAAGATTTACAGCCTCAGAAACCCTGTGCAGGGTCACTGTGAATCTAACCAACTCCACGGTACTTAACAACAACAACAAATATATATGGAGCTCTGGTAGCGTAGAGGTTACGAATTGGGCTGCGAACCGCAAGGTCAGCAGTTCGAAACTCCCAGCTGTTCCATGGGAGAAAGATGAGGCTTTCTGCTCCCATAAAGATTTACAGCCTCGGAAACCTTCTACAGGGTACCCTCGCTATGAGTCAGAACCGACTCCAAAGTACACAGCCACCAGCCATCACATGAAGAAATATTTGGCATCAGGATTGGAGGAAAACTCATTAACAACCTGTGATATGCAGATGATACAACCTTGTTTGATAAAAGTGAAGAGGACTTAAAACAGTTACTTATGAAGATCAAAGAGCACAGCCTTCGGTATGGATTACATCTCCATGTAAAGAAAACAAAAATCTTCACCACTGGAACAATAAACAATATTCGTATCAACAGAGAATAGAATGAAGTTGTCAAGGACTTCATTCTTCTTGGATCAACTATCAACACTCAGGGAAGCAGCAGTCAAGAAATCAAACGATGTATTGCATTAGGCAAATCTTTTGCACAAGACATTTTTAAATTGTTGAAGAGTAAAAAAGTCAGCTTGAGGACTAAGATGTGCCTGACCTAAGCCATGGTATTTTCAATAACCTCATATGCATGTGAAAGGTGGACAGTGAAAAAGGAAGACCATAGACGAATTGATGCTTTTGAGTTATGGTGTTGGAGGAGAATATTGCAAGTGCTATAGGCTGCCAAAAGAACCAATAGATCCATTTTGGAAAAAGTGCAGTCAGAGTGCTCCTAGAGGCCAAGAAGGCCAAACGTCATCTCTCATACTTTGCACATACTGTTAGGAGGGACCAGTCACTGGAGAAGGATATCATGTTTGGTAAGGTGGAGGGTCAGAGAAAAAGAGGAAAACCCCATTGTGATAGATTGGCCAAGTGACAGCATCAATGGACTCAAGCACGACAACAGTAGTGAGGTTGGCCCAGGATTGGACAGTGTTTTGTTCTGCTGTGCATAAGGTCACTATGGGTCAGTACCAACTCAATGGCACTCAATATATGTTGTTGTTAAGTGCTGTCAAGTTGGTTCCTACTCATAGCAACCCTATATAGAGTTTTGGAGGAGCTGCTGGTGAATGTGCCCTGAAAACCTAGCAGTTCAAACTGACTTTGAGTCAGTGCTTATCCCAAGGTGCCATATGCCATACCAAGATTCTATCTACATATAGATACAGATATAAACATAGATACAAACCATAGTGTATATATATAAACGTAATGTTTGTGTGTATATAGTTAGTTAGTTAGTTAGTTAGTTAGTTAGTTAGTTAGTTAGTTAGTTAGTTTTAAGTGCCATGAAATTATCAAATTGCTACTAACTCAGCAACCTTTTATCAGGTTTCTGTGGAGCAGCTGGTAAGTTGTCAGTTTGAACGCCAAAGTCACCAGTTCAAACTCACCAGCTGCTCCTCAGAAACCCTATACAGGGTCACTATGTGTTGGACTCAACTCAACGGCATTTAGCAACAACAGCAACATATATAAGAATTGTAAAATGGTGAGAAAAATCCTAAGGACCGCAGGAAATATTTACTTACTCACATGACTCACCATCCATTCTTATATATTGTGCTTTCTCTCTCTTTTTTTTTTTTTTAACTTTGCTTAATCCAAACTCATATATAGAACCTAAAGTATGACAGTCAGGCATGGAAAGAAAATAATGATTTTAAAGTTCTTATAAAATCGAAATAGGAAGATTAAGTGACTGATAGGTTCTGTCAGGAAAGGGAGAGGAAAGAATAAAAAGCGATCTTGAGGATTTTAGCTTAGGGAAGAAGACTAGGATGGCACCATTAATCCCTTGATAGGCATCTGTCAGGGGGAGGGGAGGAACGGATATGTTAAATGGAACTGTATCTGTGATATCAGGGTAAAGATTTCCAATACATTTTCCAATACCAGCTTCAAGTGCATAACTAGAAATGGATGTGTGATTTGCACTACAACCTTCCAAGTTAGTTGTCATTGTCCTTTGCTTAGAAGTAAGTTTGTAGTTTATAGAAAAAGTAGAAAGAAATCTTATACAATAATAAGTAAAACTTGATAGATAGATATATAGATACATAGATTTATTGTTGCTGTTAGGTGCCATCAAGTTGGTACCAACTCCTAGCGAACCTGTGTATAACAGAAGGCAACATTGCCCGGTCCTGGGCTAACCTCACAATTGGTGCCACATTTGAGCCCATTGATGCTCCCACTTTGCCATTACATCTCTGTTGCAGACCATGTAAAGCTGGTCAGAAGTCCGAGGCCCACTGGGCCCGAGTGTTGCAGACAATGCAGGCCACAGGCTCTGAGGAACAGATTCTGGCCACCGGGCAGACATAGCAAATTGTTTTTCATCTTAGTGTTCAGTTATGTTTTATTAATTCCAAACATGAGCCCTTAATATCCACAGATAAATGTAATATTTTCCTAAAGCCGAGACTGTAAAGGTTTCAA
>NW_006408787.1:118210-128648 GCF_000296735.1 Chrysochloris asiatica | reverse complement strand
AGGTGTGCCTTACAGCTTGGAGGGCATGCAGTACAGTTTGTAGGGCAGTGAGTTGCTGCCTGCAGAGGCCACGATGCCTGTAGTCCCAAGTCTGCCCACCAATGATGCATCCACCCTGGTTTCAGGGTCTCTTTGTCTCCCTCTTTTTGTCTCTTTCTGTGTATTCTTTTGCTATCCCTTTCGCCGCCAGATATCTCCTCCTCGTGAACCAAACACTCATGAACAACACAACTATGTCGAGGACAGTCCCCGACACATCTCACTGGGGGTCTTCTTTTACTCCGACCCTCCACCTTACCAAACATGATATCCTCCTCCAGTGACTTGTCCCTCCTGATAGTATGCCTGAAGCATAAGAGGCGACATTTGACTATCCTGTCCTCCAAGGAACGCTCTGGCTGCACTTCTTCCAACACAGATCTGTTGGTTCTTTTGACAGTCCGTGGTACTTTCAGTATTCCCCTCCAACACTATAAGTCAAAAACATCAATACTCATACAGTTTTTCTTATTCACTGTTGAGCTTTCACAGGCATATAAGGTTATTAAAAATACCATAACTTGGGTCATGTGCAATTTAGTTCTCAAGTTGACATCTTTGCTCTTCAACACTTTAAAATGGTCTTGTGCAGATTTGCCTAGTGCAATACGTCCTTTGATTTCTTGACTGCTGTTTCCATGAGTGTTGATAGTTGATCCAGGAAGAATGAAGTCCTTGGCAACTTCAATCGTGATTCCATTGATCAGTATGGTGTTTATTGGTCCAGTGGTGAGGATTTTTGTTTTCTTTACATTGAGATGTAATCCATACCAAAGGCTATGGTCTTTGATCTTAATCAGTAAAGTATTTTAAGTCCTATTCACTTTCAGGAAGTAAGGTTGTATCATCTGCATATCATAAGTTGTTAATGAGCCTTCCTCCAATCCTGATGCCACATTTTTCTTCATATAATCCAGCTTCTCAGATTATTTGCTCAGCATACAGCTTGAATAAATATGGTGAAAGAATACAACCATGTCACACACCTTTCTTAATTTTAAACCATTCAGTGTTCCCATGTTCTCTTCAAACAACGGCTTCTTGGTCCATGTACAGATTCCTCATGAGCACAATTAAGTTCTCCAAAATATTCATACTTTTCAATGTTGTCTATAGCTTGTCATGATCCACAAAATCGAAAGCCTTTGCATAGTCAATAAAGCACAAGTAAACATCTTTCTGGTATTCTCTGCTTTCAGCCAAGATCCATTGGACATCAGCAATGGTATTCCTCATTCCATGGTCTCTGCTGAATCCAGCTTGAACCTCTGGAAGTTCTCTGTCAATGTATGTTTCCAATCATTTCTGTATTACCCTTGGTAAAACTTTGCTCACATGGGATATCAAAGATATTGTCCAATGCATTCCACATTCCGTTGGGTCACCTCCATTTGGAATGAACACAAATAAGGATTTCTTCCAATCAGTTGGTCATGTAGTTGTTTTACAAATTCCTTGGCACCAATGAGTGAGTTCCTCCAGTGCCGACTCATTTTCTTGAAAGATTTCAATTTTGATTCCATCAATTCCTGGTGCCTTGTTCTTTGCCAATTCCTTCAATGCACCTTGGACTTCTTCCTTCAGTATCATTGGCTTTTGATCATAAGCCACCTCATGAAATGGCTGAAAATCAACTGTTCTTTTTAGTACAGTCACTCTGTGTATTCCTTCCATCTTCTTTTGGTGATTTCTGCATCATTCAATAATTTCCCCAGAGTTTCCTTCAATAATGAAAGTTGAGGCTTGAATTTTCTCTTCAGTTCCCCCAGCTTGAGAAATGCTGAGAGTGTTCTATTTTGTTTTGCTGACCACAGATCTTTGCACATTCTGTTGTAATATTTGACTTTGTCTTCTCAAGTTGACCTTTGAAATTTTCTGTTCACCTCTTGTACCGCCTCAGATCTTCCATTTGTTTTAGCATCTCTACACTGGAGAGCAAGTTTCAGAGTCTCTTCTGACATCCAGTTTGGGCTTTTCCTTCTTTTTTGTCTTCTTAATGACTTTTTGATTTCTTCCTGTAATGTTCTTGATGTCATCCCACAACTCTTCTGGTTTCAGTCTTTAGTGTTTAATGTATCAAATCTGTTCTTTAGAAGATCTCTGAATTCAGGTGGGATACATTCAATGTCATATTTTGGCTCTCACGGACTGGTTTTCATTTTCTTCAGATTCAGTTTAAATTTTCATAAGAGCAATTGATGGTCTGTTCCACAATCTGCCCCTTTCCTTGCTTTGACTGATAATATGGAGCTTTTCCATCATTTCTTTCCTCAAATGTGGTCAATTTTATTTCTGTGTATTCCATCTGGTGAGGTCCATGTTTATAATTGTCTCTTATGCTGTCTAAAGAAGGTATTTTAAATGAACAAATAATTGATTTTGCAGAATTCTATCATATGATCTCCAGCATCATTTATATCACCAAGGCCATATTTTCCAAATATTGATCCTTCCTCTCTGTTTTTCCAACCTTTATATTCCAACTACCAGTAATTATCAATACATCTTGATTGCATGTTTGATCAATTTCAGTTTGAAGAAGTTGTTAGAATTCTTATGTTTCATCCTCACTGGCTTTAGTGGTTGGTATTAAATTTGAGTAATGGTATTAACTGGTCTTCCTTGTAGGCACATGGATGTTATCCTATCACAGACAGCGTTATACTTCATGACTGACCTGTATATGTGCTTTTTGACAATGAATGCAACACCATTCCTCTTCAATTTTTGTCATTCCTGACATAATAAACCATATGGTTGTCAGATTCAAAATGGCCAATACCAATCAGTCCATTTCAGATCACTAATACCTAAGATGTTGATGTTTATGTGTTTCGTTACATTTTTTTGCCATTTCCAATTTTCCTAGATTCATACTTCGTACATTCCATGTTCTGATTACCAATGGATGTTAAAGCTGTTTTGCTTTATTTTGAGTTGTGCCCCATCAGCAAATGAAAGTCCCTCACACTTTATTCCCACAGGCTTTACTCCTTTCTCATCATCATCGTCAACTCTACTTTAAGGAAGCAGTTCTTGCCCAGTTGCATTTTGAGTGCCTTCCAACCTGAGGGGCTCATTTTCTGGCACTATATCTGACAGTGTTTCTCTGCTATTCATAAGGTTTTCAGAGGCTAAATATTCTGAAGTAGTTCGTCACTCCATCTTCCTAGTTGGTCTTTGGAAGCTCATCTGAAACCTGTCCACCACTGGTGACCGTGCTGGTATTCACAATACCCTAGCATAGCTTCCAGAATCAGAGCAGCTTGCAAGCCACTACAGTATGACAAAGTAACAGATGAAAGGTAGAGATACCTAGATAGATACATATATTGTGTACTTAAATATAAAATGTATATATCTGTACTATTTGCAAATAAATTATGCAATTTGTCTTCTTCTTATGCACTTCTTCTTATACTAGTTTACTACATTACTTGAATCAAGAATGCTTATTTTAAGAACTGCAAGCATTTTTACAGGCTTTTTTTCACTGTTTCTAGATCTATTTTTAAAGATTATATAGTTTTCTCCAATTTAAAAAATATATTAGTATCTGTTGTTTTTAAGCTTTGACTACAGAAAAATCACAATGCGTTTTAAAGTGTTAAGCCATATAAAGTTTTTTAAAAATCTATATTTTTAATTAAGATATTCTTTTATAAAATAAAAGCCATGATGCAAAGTACATATTTCCTGTTTTGAAGATCTCATGTATGCTTTTTCCTACATAGATACATAGCCTCTTGCACATACACATATACACATGAACACTTATGCACAATATTCCTGAGTTAAGAGCAATAATATCAGGGACTCAGCCCCAATGCAAAATGCTTTAGAAAGTCATTGAAAAAGAAATAGGGATATTTGAAAATAAATTGCTTTTATAATTCCTCAAAGTGCTATAATTTAAGATAATGTATCTGAATTAAAATGGCCCACAGCCAAGGAACTTAATGAGTAAGGTATGTGGAGGTTAATGGTCAAATTATTTCTGTTGCTACTCAAAAGGGATGAAGCAGTGAGAGACAATGAAGCAACATGCAGAAAGCAAAGGCAGAGCATAGCTTTCCCCAGTCTAGCTACCAAAGTAATCACAGCTGGAAAAGTGAATCTCTGTTTCACATGTAAGAAGTAGATTGTCCAGCTAAGTTGTACTGTTTTTTCTATGAAGAGAAATGGATAGTTTTTCACATCAGAAATAAAGCAAAAGAAAATCTTAGAAACCCTTTAGAAATTCATTTAAAAGCAGAATTGGCTTTCAATGTTGCAAAGAGGAGGACAGTTGTCAAAGAGAATATACTCTTCTTTTATTGTTTTGTTTTTATACATGTTGTTTTCCAATAGAAAATAAATTAAGTTAGAGAGCTACATAGCTTTATTTTTTTTAAGCCTTTTGTGACCCATTGGACATATAGTACCTACCTATATTTTCCACCTCTAGAGTTTTGTGGGAAGATTCTATCCCACTCTAAGTACATGCTCCCATCCGGTGGTGGTCTATATAACAAATGTACCTTATCCTATCATAGATCCCTTGTGATATATGTGTACCACTTTTTGTATTAAAATGCATATTTATCAAACTGTTTTTTAAATTTTCATGCTGAAAAAAATCACTATTTCAACAAACAATTCAAAACAGAAAGGAATTCAGTTTTGAAAGAGTTATGGTGATTAAAAACAGAAAAACAGAATAGTGGTGTTCAAGCATCATTCATCATTACCCAAACCTCTTAGAGATTCCTGGCATAGCAACAGCCATGCTCACATCAGAAAATTTCCTCTGTCATTTTATTTTATAATCTGTAAATTGCTTCATTCTATTTTTATATGTAAATTTCTTTATTCATCACTTCTATAGCATATCTAATTTGTCCTAAGGGAAAACGTGCTGATTGAGGCATGTCAGATTTGAGAATTGGTATATAAATATAATTTATATGAAATCAGCAAATTAACTTTCATTAAAATATATTCAAATATATTTACATTTGGAATTCCATAGGGGGTTCTTCTATGATTATTTTATTAGGCATATAGCAAAATAGATAGAAGCATAGTATATACTTCTTTTATGTGATATCCAATCACATAATTAATGTTGTAATTGTAGGTAAAGTGCATAGGATTTGTGAATTCCGAAACACAATTCTGGGGTCCTGGTGAATTGCTGTAGGTTAAGCAATGGATTACTTACTGCAAGGCTGGCTGTTCAAGCCCAGCAGCCATGGAAACCCTGTACATCAGGGTTACATCTTCAACCATATTTATTCAATCTATATACTAAGCAAACAATCCAAGAAGATGGACTATATGAAGAAGACAAAGGCAACAGATTGGAGGAAGGATGACAAATAAGTTAAGATATGAAGATGTGCTGAAAGCAAACAGGAATTGAAGCATTTGCTGATGAAGATGAACTACAACTCACTATAAAGAAAACCAAAGTCCTCACAACTGGACCAATAAATGACATCATGATAAATGAAAAAGAGACGGAAGATCCAATAATTTATTTTTGCTTGAATTCATTATCGATGCTCGTGCAAACAGCTACCAACAAATCAAATCATGTACTGTATTGAACACATATGAAGCAAAAGATCTCTAAAGTTTTAATGAGCAAAGAGGTCACTTCGGATTAAGGTGATTCTTATTTAGACCATTGTATTTCAATTGCCTCATATGAAAGCTGGACAATTAATTAGGAAGAGTTGGGGGGAAAGTGATTCATTAGAATTGAGAGGATAAAGAATATTGAAGATACCATTTCATACGTTTTTGGTCATATTATCAGGAGGGACCATTTCATAGAAAAGAGCATAATGGTAAAGTACAGAATCTGTGGGGTAAAAATATGACACCCACAAAGATGAATTCACACAGTGTCCACAGCAGTGGACTGAAACATGACAACAACTGTGAGGCACAGGACACGGCAGTGTTTCTGTTTGTTGTTCATAAGCTCAATATGAGTCAGAACTAATTTGTGGGCACCTAACAACTTAACAACTATATGCCAGGAAATGATCTTAATAAAATATATACAATCTCTCATTTAATTTCACAAATGTACACAGCAGGTGCTTTTCTTTTCTCAAACTTTTACAAAAATATTATATTTGTTAGTTTTTGTATGTGCTTTTGATTTTATTGTTTATTTTCTTTATGCTTTGTTTTTTAGTAACAAGCACCCCCTGAATGTTTGTGCATTTCCACAATAAACAACAAAGCATTGCTTGTTTGAAACAATTACTGAACCTCTTTACCATGTAACTTCTTTTTAATAAAAAGGTTGAAGATAGAATCCAGTCGGCGCATGCTTTTTCATAATAAGAGGAAAGAGTAAGAAAGAGGGAGTTGAAACACATTAATTTTAAACCTTCTACTGGTCTATTGTGCTATGGTAAAAAAAAAATGGTGTGATCAATTTTGACAATAAGACAATAATCAATCAATGTTGGAAGCAGGAGTCAAAAAATCAACTGACATATTGTATTATCAAAATCTGCAGCAAAGATCACTTTAAAATTTTAAAAAGTAGTTGCCTTGGAATAAATCTCACAAGGTTAAAAGGGATAGGAAAGAAGGATGAATGAATAAAGTAAACATATGGAGGAAGCAGGAGGAGTGTTAATATATTGTGAATATTGCCAACAATGCTATCAAATAAAGTGTGTATGAATTATTTAATGGACAACTGGTTTACTTTGTAAACAGTCACTCAAAGTACAAAAAAAGTTTTAAAAATGTAAATTTTGGAATTCAAAGATGTCAGTTTGATGACTTAAGTGCATCCAACTCAACCCATAATATTTTCCATCATTTCATATGAATATGATAGTGAACACTGAAAAAGAAAAACATAAGAAGAATAGATGGTTTTTAACTGTAGTGTTGTCAGACAGTATTGACTATACTATGGATTGTTTGAAGGCAACTAAATCAGACATTAACCAGAAAAAAAGAAACAAATCTGTATTAGAATCAATATGATCATAATGCTTCTTAAAAGCAAAGATGGTGAAACACTGACACATTTACTTTGGATACTTCATTAAGAAAGGCAATTGATGCAAAAGGACAACATATTTAATAGAGGTCAGTGAAAATGCAGAAGCCCTCTATGAGTTGGACAGACACCATAGACAATACAGAGAACTCAAACATACCGAATATAATGAAGACAGCATATGTCCTGACAAGGGGGGTGAGGGGCTATACAGAAGGTTGCCATGAGTTGGAGCCAATTCAATAACAACAACAACAGGGAAAACACTACTGATATGCACAAGGTTTTCAATCCACCATTAGCTCAAATGATATGCCTAAAATCAAACTCAATGCAGAGTTCCTACTCTTAACTTCTAATTCTAAATAGTATAAATCAGTCTAAGAAACAGAAATTGGTAGAGTCAAATAACAACTGAAAAAGACCTTTGCTATTTGGCATAACTAGTTAAATAAAAGTAGAATGATGGGAATAGGCACATTAATTTGGACTACAAAATTGTGAAAGGAGTAATGGGACATATGAGGGGAATTCAAAAACGTCATGGAAAAATTGAATTTTCCCATGAGCATTTTGAATCCCCCTGATATGACAGAAATCTCTGGTTAGTTATTAAAGAAGTTTTCATATTAGAAAGGTTTTATTAGCATCAGCCTGTTAACTGTCCATCAAATATATGTTTAGATAGCAGTAGCTGGAGGGAGAACATTGTAGCAATTCTAAATAACATATGGGAAAGACAGACTATGTGCAACAGAGGAAAGCCTTAATTAGGTAATTGAGAGATGTTGAATTTCAGTATTTACCTATTACAAGGTTTACATAAATTAATCTTCTTTGGTTGATGTGTGTATTGTCATTCCTCTAATTTGTTGAAAGAACTGTCAGTTATTTTAATCAATAAAAATTTCCCATAATTATTTCAAAAGCTATGAGGACAAATTTCATTTTTCCAAGGTAGTGTGCAGTGATAAAATTTGTATTTTGAATTAGTCATTTTACTCTTTTATTGAAACTGAGTAAAAAGACCAACACTGGATATGTCCAGCTGAAACACAAGTTTGAATTAATGAAAAATAAGTAGTAGGACAATCGGGATAAGAACAATACATAGAAACAGCTCTTCAACCTTAACTGCAGCTACTATTGTTGTTGTTATTAGTTAACTTCTAGTTGGTTCTGACTCTTAGTGATCCCATGCACAAGATGAAACACTGCTGGATGCTGCTCCATCCTCACTATCGTTGTGATGTATAAGTCTATTGTTGCAGCCACTATGTCAATCCACATTGTTGAGGATTTTCCTCTTTTCAAATGACCTTCTACTTTACCAAGCATGATGTCTTTCTCCAAGGGCTGGTCCTTTCTGATAACATGTCAAAAGTACCTCTCATTATTCTCTTTTCTCTAGAAGAATTGTGATGGCACATCTCCTAAGACATATTTGTTTGTTCTTATGGAAGTCCACAGTACTTTCAATATTCTTCAGGGACATCACAATTCATACACATAAATTATTCTTTGGTCGTCCCTATATATTGCTCAGCTTTCATATGTATATGAGGTGATTGAAAATACCATGGCTTGGGTCTGGTATACCTTATTCCTCAAAGTGATATTCTTGCCCTTTAATACTTTAACAAGTTCTTTTGTAGTATATTGCTTAATGCAATATGTCTTTTGATTTCTTGGTTGTTTTCCATGAGCACTAATTATGGATCCAAGTAAAATTAAACCCTTGATAACAGCAATCTGTTCTCCATTTATAATGATGCTGGTTATTGGTCTAGTTGTGAAGATTTTGTTTTCTTTACATTGAATTGTTATCCATATGGAAATTGTATTCTTTAAAGTACAGCTAGTTTGCAGCTCTTTTTTCTCATTTTGTATTATGCACCATCAGTAAATTAAAGTCCCCAAAGCTTTGCTGTATGCACTTTGCTAAGGTCAACTCTTCTTTGAAGAAGTCAGTTCAGTTGTATTTTGAGTACCTTCCAATCTGAGGGATTCATCAGACAATGCTTCCCTGCTATTCAGAAGACTTTCATGGACTATCACCCTCCATTTTGCCTCATGTTTGGCAAAACAGAGGGTCATAGAAAAAGAAGAAGACCCTCAATGAGATGGATTGGTACAGTGACAGCAGCGATGGGCTCAAATGTAGCAACAATTGTGAGGTTGGCACAGGACCTGGCAGTGTTTCTTTCTGCTGTGCATAGGGTTGCTATGAATCAGTACTGACTCGATGGCACCTAACAACAACACAATAATTCCTCAAAAGTGTACCACTTAGGGATGGGCAACTTAGACATTGGTTACCCAAAATCGGGGGGTGGGGGTATAAAGGCAAGAAGTGACTGACTTACAAGCTCTCAAGAGGGAACTTAGTTCCTGACAGGGCAGGGGAAGATAAAATCACCACTGAATGATTTCTAATCCGTTGGGACCTGGCTGGTGAAAGGAAATGGGGATAAGACTCTTGTGGTATAATAGTGAATAATTGCCATCAGAACTGATTGTGAGGCTAGGGAATATAGAGGTAGATGTTTTTTGACAAAAGGAGGGGAGTGATTGATTTTGCAGCCCAGGCGCAGATGTCCCTGGGACCATTAAGTGAGAGGAGTGGAGAGCGCGACCCTAACCAGAGAGACAGTGACGCTAGGGATGGAGACAGAGATGATGATGTGGACAGATGGAGTGGCTGGGGACACTGGACTCAGGGAGGGAGAGGGGCTGTGTGCTGACGGCTGGGAGTGCTGGGTGGGGCTGTGGAGTGTATCCTTTGCTTCCTTGATGAAGCATGGAGGGGATTGTGATCATTGTAATGAAACAAAATACGATAGGATGAATGTAAAACTGATGTTCTCCTATGTAAACCCATATAATTCACAATAAAAACCTAAAAACAAAAAAAAAACAAACAAAAAAGAAGAATTAAGCAATACAAATAAAAAAAAATGTGTACCACTTAGCAAGTTGCTTACCCAGGAGACATCAAGGCAAGAAGATACTTCTTGAAAGAAAGACAGACAGGAAAAATACAAAACAATAATGGCAGTCCAACTGATTACTACAAAATCAAACAAGCTGCTCACCCAGGAGACATCAAGGCAAATGGTCGGGTACCCTTAGAGAAAACCCCCTCCCAAGACTAAGAATCAATGGGAATACACGAGCAGACATGCACTCTGACTAGTGATGACGTTTGTCACTGATAAGGGGAAGTGAGGGAAAAACAGCAATGAAGCAGCAAGCTAAGCCCTACAATGTTCAACAGACTCCTGTGAACACAGGTGGAGACCTGGTTGGCCAGCAGTGTGGCAAGACCTGGGGACTCTTGGGTCCAGAGTCAGTGACATAGCCACAGAGGACTAGAGTGGC
>NW_006408787.1:115897-117586 GCF_000296735.1 Chrysochloris asiatica | reverse complement strand
GAACTTTAGACCCAGAGAGGGAGGGGGGCTGTGTGCTTATGACCAGGGGTGAAGGCTTACACGGTATCCTCTTTGGTTGATTGATGATGCATGGAGGGGATTGTAACTATGGCAATGAAATGATATATGATAAGATGAATGTAAAGCTAATGTTCTCTATCACATAATTCGCAATAAAACATTCAAAAAAAATCAAACGATGTATTGCATTGAGCAAATCTAGGGCATGAGACCTCTTTAAAGTGTTGAAGAGCAAAGGTTTTTTTTTGTTTGAAGACTTAGGTGTGCCTGACCCAAGCCATGATATTTTCAATAACCTCATATGCATGGAACAGCATGGAACAGTTGTACAGTGAATAAGGAAGACCACAAAAGAATTGATGTATTCAAGTTATGGTGTTGGAGGAGAATATTGAAAGTACCATGGACTGCCAAAAGAACAAACAAATCAGAAAAAAAAAAAAAAATGTGTACCACTTATTCCTTTTTCTTGTCTGTTCCTAATCAGAAAGCTCTGTTGAGTATTGTCCATCATGGGTGACCCTAGTTGTATTTGAAACAACCATGGCATAGCTTCCAGCATTACAGGAAAATGAAAGGCACCATAGAATATCAGACAGACAGACATGTGGGAAAGCTATCAGAGATTCTATAATTAACTACTCACTCAGCACTCTCTCAGGAAAAGACTTTTAATGTATGTTCCATTCACTTTCATTCAGGTTACAACTGAGATGTAAAAGGCTAAAACTCAAAATCCCTTATTTTCACTCATTCATATGCTATTTAGCTGTAATTACCTCAGATACCTGCACTGCTGAACTGATAAAGGTAATGATAATTTTACACTCCATTTAGTACTCAGTCATCTTTGATTAGTAAGAAGTTTCCATTGTGTCTCTGTGTTCCACGTCAATACTGTATCCACTTCACCCAACCTACTTAAATTATAACTCTATAAACATCAGTTCAGAAGGAGATAGGTATTATAGTGATGGATAAAGATTCCTGGTTCTAGAATCAAAGAGATATGGGTTTTAGCAACAGTTCTATGGTTTAATAACTCAGTGAACGTCTAAGTCCCAGAGTGTCATTTGAAAATAGGATAATAAGAAAATCCTTTATATAGATTTTTGTAGCTTTCAATAAAGTAATTCATTTTGTTATGGCAACAATTTCTAATAAAAACACCTGTAACTATAGATTTTTAAAATATTTTATTCCTATTGAGTATATTTACAGTTTAGATTATTTTTTCCAAAAACAAGATAAATAAAATAGTTGATTCCTTCCTTCATTTAAAAAGGATTTATTGAATTCAAATGTGCCTGAGACATAGCTTCTGGGAAGGAAGTGCTATGGTACACATAATCCCTGCCCTCAGAGAGTTTTCTGTCTAGAAATGTTCTGACTCAACATGTAACTAAATTTCCTTAGTAGGTGCCTAAACTTGGAAATCTTCATTTTGCTAACAGAATCTATATTTGCTAGCTAAGCTCTTCTCTATAGACTTTCATACTAGATCCCAAAGTCTTCATGGATGAAGGCCAAGTTCTCCTAGTCTATTAAAATCTTAACAGGGCCTCAAAGAATGCCTAGGTGTTTAGATATTCATTATGCACCAATAACCCCAAGCCCCAAGCATTGAGTATATTCCAATTCATGACAATCCCATGTATATCAGAGGAG
>NW_006408787.1:106832-110184 GCF_000296735.1 Chrysochloris asiatica | reverse complement strand
GGGAACCTACCCAGAGAAGCAGTAATGCCCGAGATGGATAAGTGCCATGGAGACAGTTCTGACTCAGCAACTATGTATAGAGTTTCCAAACAGCAGCTAGTGTGTTTGAACCACCAAGCTTGTATATTGTTGTTAAGCGCCATCAGGTTGGATCCAACTCATGGTGACCCTATATAGGGTTTCCAAGGAATGGCTGGTGAGCTTGAAGTGTTGTCGGTACAGTTCAAACTGACCTTGCAGTCCAGCACATTAACCCGTAGCACCACACCAGGACTCCGACCTTGTATATGGTGGTGGTGGTGGTGTACCTTAGAGTCGGTTCCGACCCATAGTGATCCTGTATAGGATTTCTGAGGCTGTAAATATTTACAGGAGTAGAAAACCTCAGCTTTCTCCTGGTCGTTTCAAATTGTTGACTTTGAGGTTAGCAGCCCAATTCATAACCACTATGCTTCCAGAGCTTCTTGACCTTGTATACAGTTATCTATAAATATTTTCAGTTCAGAGAGTCAAACCGCACATGTTTATCACAACAATTATTTATAACTACTTTTAACATTCTACTTCTTCCAAACTTGAAGCCGGTACCATTTAAGTTATTGTATTTATATGAATCAGGCTACGAACTTAAAGGTCAGCAGTTCGAAATTACCAGCTGCTCCACGGGAGAAAGATGAGGCTTTCTGCTCTCGTAAAGTTTTACTGATACGGAAACCCTGTGCAGGGTCACTATGGGTCGGAACTGAATCGACAGCACTTAACACCACCAACAACAACAACAATTCACTTATTAATTTGCTCATGTATGTGTTCAACAAATAAAGTATCTTTTTATACTAGGAGCTGTATGAGGCATTGGAAATAAAATAATGCACATTGCTCAAAAACTTGCATTCTATTGAGGAAAACACAATAAATAGGAAAACAAAACAAATAAAATAATGTCAAATTATAATAAGAACTTGAAAGAAAACAAGCAGAATCTTATGATGCAAAGTGAAATGGGGTTTGGGATTACATAGGATAAGCAGGGGAAATCTTTCTGAGGAAGAGGCAATTCTCAGTTGAGGCCTGAAGATGCAAAAGACCATCTGAAAGGTCTCAGGAAGAACCTTCCCAGTAAACATAAGGACAGACACTGAGGTAGGAGATTGCTTGCCATGTTATGGGAACTTAAGAATGACAAGAGTAACTAATTACAACAGAATAAGAAAGAGGGACTTGAGTTGAATTGAAAGGTAGACAGGGGACCATCTGATATAGGGCCACCTGGACCATGGTGAAGAATTTGGATGGTTTATTCTAAGGATGTATTAGCCAGTTAGTGGTTTGAAACAAAAAAAATCATCCATATGTCCTTCACAGTGGTATAGATAACAGTGAACATTCACAGGGCACTCACCAGGTATCAGGAATTGTTCTAGCCCTTTCCATGCATGCTGACTCATTCAATCCTCATAGGGATTCTTTCATAGAGATATTACTATTACTCTATAGATGAGGAAATTGAAGTATTGTAAGATTAAGTACTCTACCTGAGATAACTAGTAATGTCTAGAGTCTGTGTTGTTGTTAAGTGTCCTTGAGTCAGTTCCAAATCTGCAACACTGTGTGGGGTTTCCAAGGAGTGCCTAAGGAGTTTGAATCACTGACCTTGTGGTCCAAACCAGCCTTGTGGCCCAGTGCTCATCCTACTGTGCCATTACTATTTTATATTGCTGCTGTTGTTGTCAAATAACAACTTTACTCATAGAGACTATGTATAGGGTTTCCTAAAGCAGTTGGTGGGCTTGAACTGCCAATATTGCACCTAGCAGTTCAGTGCTTATCCTACAGTTTTCATAAGTTATTGGGCAAACTCAAAATCAGAGCTCTTGAGAAAACAACTTCTCCCTTACGAACAGTAGAAATAATAAACTTTTTTTTTTTTAAATGGGTTCTCTCTCTCTTTTTTTAAATAAAGCTTTTATTATGCATTAAGTAATAATTTACATGGGAGAACATCAACTTTGCACACATCTTATTGTATTTCATATCATTGCAATGATTAGGATCTCCTCTGTGCATCACCATTCAACAGCATTTGCTTTAATTTCCTCTGTTTCTTTTGTTTGTTTGTGTTTGTTTTTTGATGTACACAAAAACACTCAGAAATATATAATCATTTAAACAACCCAAGGACAATTTTGCAAGCCTGCCTATGGAAATAATATTTCTTATCCTTCCTTTGTAATACCATTTTGTGATATAAATGCTAAATCCATAAAATTTTAGAACTTAGAGACCTCAATATTTATATGTAATATTTAATGAACATCTAAGATTATTCACTCATTGCAGGTTGCATTTATCTAAGCAGCATAAAAAACATTGTTTTATTAGAGTACATATATGTTGTATTATTTAAGCATGAAATACTTGAGTATATCTCAGCCTTCTTATGAAAATTCATTTTTTGTTACATTAAGTAATCAGAAGCCCATGAGATACTTTAATAAGGGATGTTTTAAATGATTTAATAATAAACTATATATCTGAGCTGTTGAAAGGAAACTCAGACTTTTTATTGAGGATTATGCCACATAAATTTTTAATCTGATGGTAATATTGAAATTGGTTAAAAAGAGAATATGATTAAAAGTATAAATAGATACTAGAGAAAATGCAAGCAAAAATAGTTTCTAATTTGAAGGTCAGCAGATCGAAACTACCAGAGGTTCCTGGAAGAAAGATGAGGCTTTCTGCTTCCATAAAGATTTACAATCATGGAAACTCTATGCAGGGTCCCTATGAGTCGGAACCAACTCCATGGCACACTGCAACAGTTTTCTTCTAAGAGCAACACAACAACAATCTGTTATCAGCTAAACATGTAGTCAATATGAAATTAATCTTAAATTCACTTCAATAAGCACATAGCATATGAAAGGTGGCTTGATCAGCCACAATTCAAAATCCAGGTTGGACCTCTGTTAGGGTAGAATGACTTGATCATTGCCCTCAAGGTATTTGCATATATGGCATGGAAAACAGAGAAAATAAACAGCTATTTAAAACAGATGACAGAAAGTTATTTAGGTGGAAAAAATAAAAAAAACATTGGCACAAACATTCATAAACTGTTGTTAAATACGTCAGTTCTGTGTATAGGGTTTCCAAGGAGCGACTGAAGGGTTTGAGGCATCAACCTTGTGGTTAGCAGTCCAGTGCTGACCCTACAGCGCCACAACTTTGTTGTTGTTAGGTGCCATGGAGTCGGTACCAACTCATAGCGACCCTATACACAACAGAATGAAACAATGCCCAATCCTGGGCCAGCCTCACTATGGTTGCCACGCTTGAGCCCACTGAT
>NW_006408787.1:88191-105992 GCF_000296735.1 Chrysochloris asiatica | reverse complement strand
TTTAGGCGCCACAACTAGGACTCCATTAAAATAGGTCCAAGAAAATAGAGATACTTTGAAAGACAGCAATTTGGACCCACCTGTGTTCAAGCTCACTACATCGTAATACTTTGAAGAAAATAATTTGTTATAAATTCTATTGGAATATACTAACATCATAAAATTCACTTTTTTAAAGTATACATTTCACTTTGTCTTAGCATACTCACATTGCTAATTCCAGAAGAATTTTACTGTCCGTGTACATTAGCACTCACTCCTCATTCGTTTTTCTTCCCAGCCCCTTGTTGTTGCTGATAAGTGCTGTTGAGTCAGTTCCAACACATAGCGACCTTGGATAGGATTTCTGAAGAGTTGCTGGTGAGCTTGAGCTGTTGTTAAACCGCTTTGCAGTCTGGCACATTAACCCACAGCTCCACATCAGGACTCTCAGACCCTGACATCTGCTAGTTCTGCTTTAATCACTATGAATGTGCCTATTCCAGGCATTTCATACAAATGTAGCCTTTTGTGTCTTGTGACTTTTACATAGCACAATGTTTTCAAATTTCTTCCCTGTTGTAGCAGGTATCAACACATCATGCCTTTTTACAGCTGACTGACATTTCCTTCTATGAATTTGTCACTTTTTATAAATTCTTTCATAAAACTGGTTTCACTTTGGGGCCTCGATGAATAATACTACTATGTGAATTAGTAATGGGTATGCAGATGGCACAAGACCAAGAAATATTTTTTCACATGTATATAGGGTTACTGTGAGTCAGGACCAACTCAACAGTACCTAACAATAGCATCAGTAATGCTACCATGAACATTCATGTATTAGTTTTTGTGATGGCATGTGTTTTTAATTATCTTAGGTATATACTTTAAAATGGATTCCTGGTGCAGTACTATGGGTTAATACACTGGACTGCAAAGTCAGCTTTAACTGCAAGGTCAGTGGTTAAAACTCATCTGCTGCTCCTTGAAAACCCTATATAGGGTCATAATTGGTCAGAATCAACTTGACCACACTTAACAACAACAACAACAACAGAGCAAATTATGTTTAACTTTTTGAGGAGCTGCTAACTTGTTGAGGAGCTGCTAACTTGTTTTCCACAATTTTATATTCCCAGAAATGTATGAGAGTTTCATCTCCTCTGCATCTTGCCTATATTTGTTATTGTCTTTGTTTGATTATAGCTGTCATAGTGGATATGAAGTGGTATCTCTGTGGCTGAGATTTGCCAATTATCTGATCTAGATCTTTCCTGACATGAGCATTTTAATTCACAGGCATTTAAGAGATATAAATTAGCTGAGAAGGAAGTCTGCATTTTACCTGTCATTGGAATCCAAGAGCTTTGCGACTGATATGTGTGATCTAACAAAATAAATTAAAGTATCACTTGCTGCTTGTTATTGTGTCATGACATAGACACAGTTGTGATTCAGAGCAACTCCACGTGACAGAGTACAACGTCCACAGAGGGTTTCTTGGCTGTAATCTGTAATGTCTCCTGCAGAACTGCTAAGTAGGTTTGAAACACCAACCTTTTGGTTAGCAGACAAGTACGTAAATGTTGTACCACCAGTACTCCCTCATCACTTGTTGTTTGTTGTTAAGTGCCATCTCGTAGTGACCCTGTATAGGGTTTCTAAGCAGCAACTCATGAGTTTAAACTGCCAAACTTCACTGTTCTAAATGAACTTATGTTTCTGCACTGATCCTATAAGTTCACACCAGAACTCCTTCATCATTTGGGCTAAATGTGAAATTAAAAAAAAAAAAAATGTTTCTATAGAGGTGCCATTTGTAAACTGTTGACTTCTTAATGATCTGTCATCAGTAATTAATTTGTCTTATCTCTAATAGCAGTCCCTGGGTGGTCAGTTTGTGCTTGGTTACTAACCAAAGGTTGGCATTTTTCATCCATTTAGTAGTGCCAAGGAAGAAAGTCACGGCAATTTAATTTGGTTAAATTGCAATCACTGAAAACTCAATAGAGTGCAGTTCTATTCTCACACATATGAGTTTGCCATGAGTAGGAATTGACTTGATAGCAACATGCTTTGATTGGTTTATCTTTAATAGAATAGATATTCCTCCTTACCTCCTATGCATTTCAAGAAATAGTCTCAATTCTATCTGGGTCTTTACACGTGTGACATGAAATTCTTTTTCCCCTTTGTTTTGCAGTTTAATACATGTTTCTTCTGGAAATCCTTTACTGACATACGCCTCTGCCTTTCACTTTATCTGTGCCATGAGCACACTCTATGTCCCTATCAGAACATTTATTTAGCTTTATTACTGGTGCTTCATTTAATGTCCACAGATAAGTTTTTGAGGGAAAATATATAGTTATTCTTTAGAATAATTGTTGAAAGCTGACATTACTCCAAATATTAAGTCAGACTGCCTTCTATCCAGAACAATAAGGGAGAGACCGTAAGCATAGAAACTGTAGTTTTAGCTTTCCAAGAGCAGACAATTGCTTGTGAGGTTGAGGAATAAAGGACACAGAAACAGAAGCAATGTGAGATGCAGGAGGGCATGTACTACAAATTACAGCCTTTAGTTGACCTCACAGGTTTCTATCATGAGTAATTTCAAGGACTTTTCCTCTTGCATTTAAAGATGTGAATGTAGCAGACAGGTACCGTGTGAAGCAACTTTATATTTATTCCTGTAAATACACAAAATCCCCATGAGAAGTTTTCACAAATATGTCAGAGTATTTTGTCACCAGTAACATTTGTATCACAGTCTCTCAAATGGTAAATTTCTACTTTCACAAACAGTGGGACTAATTACATGTTTTCCTTCACTATTAATTTGTTCCTTTTCAAGTTGATACAGCCTGTTACTGCTGCACAGAATATTGCAAATGGCTATGACTTCCAGAAGCTTGTAACAGTGGTCTAATTTTTCTAAAATATGGAATATTGGTTAGAAAGCTTTCTAACCATAAAGCAAAAGAATGGAATGGGTTCCTTTCACAATTATATCTAGCTAAAAAGAACTTGTAATGTTGCTGTTACTACATGCCATTCAATCAGTTGTAACTCATAGCAAACCTACGTACAACAGAACAAAATATTGCCTAGCCCTGTGTCACCATAAACGATTTAGAATATTTGAGTCCGTTGTTGCAACCACTGTATCAATCATTCTGGTTAACGATCTTCCTCTTTTTCACTGACTCTCTACAAAGTATGATGCACTTCTACTGTTCCCACTTGATAACCTGTCCAAAGTATATAAGACGAAGTCTCAACATCTTCACAAGACACATTCTTGCTATACATCTGAGACAGATTTGTTTGTTCTTGAAAAGTCCACCTTACATTCAATACTCTTCTCAAACACCATGATTCAAAGGTATTCAATCTTCTTCTGTCTTCCTTACTTATTGTCCAGCTTTTACGTGCAAATGAGGTGATTGAAAATACTATGGCTTGGTTCAGGCACACATTAGTCCTCAAACTAACATCTTTCCTTTTTAACACTTCAAAAAGTATTTTTCTTTTAGGTAGATTAGCCCAGTGAAAAATATGGTATAATTTATTGATTGTTACTTCCATGGCCATTGTCTGTAGATTCAAACAAAATGATATCCTCGACAACTTCCATAATTTCTCCTATTATCATGCTGTTGCTTATTGGTCCAGTTGTGAGGATTTTTGTTTTCTTTGTACTGAGATGTAATCCATACTGAACGCTAAAGTCTGATTTTCACCAATAAATGTTTTAAGTCTTTTAACAAGCAAAGTTGGGTCTTCTGCCTATCACAGGTTGTTAATTAGTCTTCCTCTGATACTGAAGACACATTCTTCACCATATAGTTCACTTTCTCAGATTATTTGCTCAGTATACAGATTGAATAAATTTGGTGAAAAGATGCAACCCTGACACATACTATTGCTGAATTTAAATCATGCAGAATTCCTTTATTATGTTTAAAAGACTATCTCTTGGTCTATGTGAGGTTCCATGTAAGCAAAATCCTATTCTTTTGTGATGTCATCTATAGTTTGTTATTATTCAAACACTAAAATGCTTTTATATCATCAATAAAACACAGGTTAACATCTTTCTAATATTCTCTGTTTTCAGTAAAGATCCATCTGATATCAGAAATGGTATTTCTGGTTCCACACTCTTTTCTGAATCCTGCTTAAATTTCTGGCAGTTTGCTGTCCTTATACTACTGTAATGATTTTAAATTATTTCCTGCAAGATTTTACTTGTGTGTGATATTGTTAAATAATTTTTACATTCTCGATGTAGTAAAGTTGTAAGTTTACACTGATTTTATATTGAAATTAACTCATACTTTTTATTTGATTGTAGTTTGATGAAAGTGAGGCTTCAGAGATCAGGAATTCCAATCAAATAATCCAAACTGCAATAAATGTAAATCTTGCAATAAGTAAATAAATTGTACATTTTCAAAATGATAGATGGCAGTTATTGAATTCAGCTGAGCAATGTTAACCAATAAACTTTGAACACATTGAGGAAAGGGAAAGTTATACTTGATTACCTATAAACAAATCCTAAATGAAAAACAAGATTTAAATAGGTTATGGAAACTACATGGCATGGTAAGTTATAGATGAGAACATTTTTCTTATTTAGATACTTTGTTACTCTGACGTCTTGCTCATGTCAAATGAAGTTCCTGCTTAAAGTTGTAATATACAGATTTTAGCTCAACAAAATTTATGTGACAGAGTTGTCACTTCAAATGACAGTTGTCTTCTACAGAAATGAGCCTTCCTACCAGCCTTTGACATGTAACCAGTACAAATTTATATAAAATTGAGATTTTTCATGCTGTGAATGTTTAAGAATACTTTCATTCATTGTTTAAGTTTGCTTTTGTGATATTTTCTTTTCAATAAGAAAAATGCAATGGAGAATTCTTTAAATTATAATGTTTTCCCTTGATGTCAATAATGGTTGATTTATAAGACTATTCAAAACATAGATATTCAAAACATAGTTGAGTCACATATTTGCCTTACATTTCCTTGGTCAAATTAATGCTTTTGAGTTGTATATATTATGAACAGAAACATTTTGAACTGTAATTCCTATAAGACTAAATGAATAAGTACGAATAATAATTCAATGTACTTGAACACAAGCATTCATTCTTTGAATGTGTCAGGCACTCATTACCTGAAGCACTCTGAGATTTTTATTGAATACAGGGTTTAACCAAACAGATTATTTAAATAAAACATCTTATAGTTTATTAAGAACATTATATCATTGTACTTGAATCAGTCCTGACATTATATAGGGTATTTGAGACTTTTATTTCTTCGTGAGAGCAGAAAGTTGACCTTGTGGTTGAGTGCTTATCCTACAGAGCCACACCAGTATTCTGTGAATGCTCTCTCTTTATGCTCAACTGCATTATAGTTTTGTGAAGAACTTCAGCTAGGTAGTATAGGTGGTTACATAAGGAGCTCTGGTAGTGTAGTAGTTACAAATCAGGCTGCGAATCACAAGGTCAGCAGTTCGAAACTACCAGCTCTTCTATAGGAGAAAGATGAGGCTTTCTGCTCCTGTAAAGATTTACAGCCTCAGAAACCCTGTACATGATCGCTATGAGTCGGAACTGACTCCATGGCACATAAAAACAACAACATAGGTGGTTACAAATCAGGTTGCTAACCTCAAGGTCAGCAGTTTGAAACTACCAGCCATTCTATAGGAGAAAGATAAGGCTTTTTTGTTCCTATAAAGATTTATAGCCTCAGAAACCCTATACAATGTTACTATGAGTTATAACTGACTCCATGGCACACCACCACCAGCACCATAGGAGTCCTGGTGTGGCACAGTAGATAAGCACTGTACTGTAAAGTCAATTTGGACCATAGTGTCAGCAGTTCAAGCATAGCTGCAGCTCCACAGAAACCCTATACAGGGTCAGTATGTGTTGGAACTGATTATAGGGCACTTAACAACAATGACAATAATTAAGAATTTGTGTTTCAAGATTTTATTGTGAATTGAGTGATAATTTACATGGGAGAGCATCAGCTTTACATCCATCATATCGTATTTAATTTCATTGCAATGATTACAGTCCCCTCCATGCATCATCAAACAACCAAAGGGTATACCCTGTAAGCCTGTCCCCCGGCCGCCAGTTCACACCCCCTCCCCCTCCTTGAGTCCAGAGTTCCCAGCCACTCCAGTCATCTTCTCTGGCATCACTGTGTCTCTGGATAGGGTCCCACACTCCTCTCTTCTCTCTTAATGGTGCTTGGGTCCTCTGCTCCTAGACTGCAAGATCAACCACACCCCTCCTTTTGTTACAAAATATCTATGTTTACATTTGCAATTAAGTCCTGATAGCAATTATTCACTATTGAACCACAAGCGTCTTATCCCCATCTCCTTTCATCAGCCCCATATAGATAGGCTGAAAACCACTCAGTGGAGATTCCACCTTCCCCCATACCCTCTGAAACTATGCTCCCTCTTGAAAGCTTCTAAGCCATTCATTTCGTATCTTTGTAGCACTCCCCTCCAGTATGGGTAGTCAATGTCTAAGTTGCCCATCCCTATCAACCCTGTCTACCAAGGGGGTGGGAATGATCTTTGCTGTATAGGTCAGGCAGTGTTTTGTTTTGCTTTGCATAAGGTCTCTATGAGTTGGAACTGGCTTGATGGCACCTAATAACAACAACATTGTTGTTATTGTGAACAGTCAACTAGTTATTTCTTTTCATACAACTGGATATATATCACTCCTCATGTGGCACTGCAGGATCAGCACTGGACTATGAACCACAAGGTTGGCAGTTCAAACCTACCAGCTTCTCCTTCGAAATCCCATACAGAGTGGCTATGATTTAAAACTGAAAACTTGGAACTTAGTAACAACAACAATATCCTTATTTAACCATAGTAAAACATTGGGAAATCAATATTAGATTTAATTTTAATTGCTGTTAATGCCATCAAGTAAGTCAGATTCATGACAACCCTGTATAGTGTTTCTGAAGAGCAGCTTTGGTATTTGAACCATCAACCTTAAGGTTCAAATCAGTCTTTCAATCCAGTTTGTATCATAAAGGATATAAGTAGGAACAATTGTATTGACACTGAAATGTAGACAATTATGATGTAATAGGAGTCCTGGAGTGGTGCTGTGGACTAATGTGTGGGACTGCAAAGTCAGTTTGAACTACAAAGTCGGTGGTACAAGCTGACCAGCCGCTCCTTGGAAACCCTATACAGGGTCACTGTGGGTCAGAACTGACTTGATGGCACTCAATAACAACAAACAAACAGTGAAGGAATAATTTCAAAAACAACTGGAGAACAGAGTGTTAGCCCTTGTTTTAGATTGACCTCAAGTATGACATGTTTTAAAAACAATTTTCATTCTAAAGTAATTCACTATCCAACCCTTTAACAAGTTTTATTATGGCAATTTTCTCTAATAATGAATAAAGTTTAAACTTCAATGTTGGGGAAAATAAGACTCCAGAAATTTATAATATAGTACAAGTGAGATGTTTTAACAAAAAGATGTAATACTAGACTCACTCACTCATATATGTCAAGAAATTTGGAAGACAAATTTTTACATGCTCAAGCAACTGGGAGAGTTCCAAATGAGGAGGCTTCAAAAGTTCATGGAAAAATTTCATTAAAGAACAATGGAATTTTTCTACCAACTTTTTAAATCCCCTATACTAGTAACCATTCCAAAGATATATAATCTAGCACATAACTGAAATTATGGAACAATATCATGTACATAAAGTTTTACAACATTACATTGACAGGGAACTGCCAGAAATCCATGCTATCTTCAGAATAGGATAAGAAACATTGCTGATGTCAGATGGAGCTTTACTGAAAGCAAGAGAATACCAGAAAGATACTTACCTACATTTTGTTGTTGTTGTTAAGTGCCATCGAGTCGGTTCCGACCCATAGCGACCCTGTACAGGGTTTCTGAGGGTGTAAATCTTTACGGGAGTAGAAAGCTTCATCTTTCTCCTGCGGAGCAGCTGGTAGTTTCGAACCGCTGACCTTAAGGTTCGCAGCCCGATTCGTAACCACTACGCTACCAGAGTGGCCATAAAAAGGCATTCATCTATGTTTATCATAACAAATTAAGGATAACATCGTGGAGCATGTGAATTTCAGAACAGTTCATTGTACAGTTTTGCTCATATTGAAGCTACACACACTACTTGACCAAGTGGTAGTATTTCAAACTGAACAAAATGGGTACTTTATGGTTTAAGCCAGAAAAGCGCTACAGTATGGTTGTATTTTTTCATCATATTTATTCAATTTGTATACTGAGAAAATAATGCAAGAAATTTAACCATATAAAGATGAAAACAGCATCAGGCTTGGAAGAAGACTTATTAACAAACTATGAAGTGCAGGTGATACAATCTTATTTGACAGAAGTGTAAAAAGTGTTGAAGCACTTACTAATAATAAGCAAAGACCTCAGCCTTCACTATGGATTACATTTCAATCAAAGAAAACAAAACTCACAAATGGATCAATAAGCAACACCATGATATTGAAGAAAATATTAAAGTTGTCAAGGATTTCATTTTACTTGAATCCAAAAACGATGCCCATGAGCTGTAGTCAAGAAGTCAAATGGTGTATTGCATTGGACAAATCTGCTGCCAAAACCTCTTTAAAGTGTTAGAAGGAAGGACATTACTTTGAGGACTAATGTTTACCTGATTTAACCCATGATATTTTCGATCACTTTACAAACTCATGAAAGCTGAAAAATTAATAAAAATCAAAGAAGAACTGATGCATAGGAAATATGATGTTGCCCCAAAATATCAAATGTATCACAGACTACCAGAAGAAGAAGAATATCAAAAATCTGTCTCGAAAGATGTACAACTTGAACAATCTTCTGAAAAGTATGGTAAGGATGACAAGAGTTGAGTTACATAGCTTGAACATATTGTCATAAAGGAGCAGTCCCTGAAGAATGTCATCAAGCTTGAAGTAGAAGGTCAGGAAATAGAAGGATGACTCTCAATGAGATAGACTATTGGTGTGGTACTGTAGGATAAGCACTGAACTTATCCTACATCATGGTTTGTGGTTCTAACCCACCAGCTGCTCCTCTGAAACCTTATAAAGGGTAGCTCTGCGTTGGAGCCAACTTCATAGTACTTAACAATTATAATTCAATGAGATGGACTAGTGCAGTGGCTGAAATAATAGAATCAAATGTACCAGTGATTGTGAGGATGGCCCAGGACCAGACCATGTTTCATACTGATGTAAACAATATTCGTGTAAATCAGCACTGGCTTAATGGTACAATAAAAAAAAAAAAAAAAAAAAAGCTTTAATCCAAAAAATAAATAGGCAAGGATTACTTTATATTTGGAAAGTTGAACAGCAGAACTATCTAAATCCTCAGAGCATTTAAACATAGAAGAGAGTAACATTTCTCATATGGAAAGATTATTGTATTTTTTAGCATAGGCTTTGAACTGCTCTCTAAAGAAAAGAAGATTATTTCTTTCATTATAATTCATTTATTTGTTCATGTATTCAAAAATATTTAATCACTTTCTCTTATAGTCTGGGTACCATGTTGGAGACTGATGATATAATTTATAACTAATAATCATAACATACTTGAAAGAAGGAAACATTTTTATGTGAAAGAATAATACAATAGATAGCTTTTAAAATTGAAATGGTATATTTTCAGGATATGATTACAATTTAAACAAATATTTCAATTCAATGTTTACCAAAAGTGTTCAGAACAGAATTTAAATGCTGTTCTTATGTCTCAATAAGCAATACCAGTGATTGCCAGATATCCTAGAAGAGATCAATGTACTTCTTGCTCACCAGGTCAACAAGTACTTTGTGTCTGTCAGGTTAGATATTTTGTGATCCCAACATCAAGAGCCTTTAAGCACCCTGCTACTAAGCCATAGGTTGGCTGTTTAAGCTCACACACATGATCCATGGGTGAAAGACCGGGAAATTGTGTCTGCAAAGTCTGAAGCCAAGAAAACCCCATGACAAAGTCCTGCTTTTGCATGGGGTCATTAAGAGTCAGAGTTGACTTGGCAGCACCTAACAACAGCAGTTATCACATTCACAATTAAAATAATGATACCTCATAAGGCACAGAGCTCAGACTATCCACCTTTTCTCTAGAGACACAACGGAAAAGGGATAAATGTTGTCTGTCATCTGTAATATCCTAAGAATATCAAATTTGATCATGTATTGCCAAAGAACCAGAACACTTTGTACCTAAGTCAGTCTGAACTATAACTGCCTCTACTTGAAAAACTCATTCCCTTTTGTAATTAAGTTTGTTCTTTGGGAATACTATGAGAACCCTTGCTGATCATGGGTTCCAGCTGTGCCAGCTTTGATTAATAGTGCATCAAGACTGTATTATTATAACATGCTGTGAGCAGGATTAGTTTATAAGTGCACACAACTTTAAGCTGATAGAAAATTCATCAACTAATTGCTCATCACCTAAAAAAAAAAAATTGGGTGTTTTTCTCTTAAAAAATAAATTTAAAAATCAAATGCATGTAGATCATTAAAAAGAATATCAAAGTAAACCAGACTAATTAGGACTACACAAACCAAACCAAGTCCAATTGCCATTGAGTAAATTCTGACACATAATGATCCAATATAGGGTTATAGGGACTACAAACTTTTAGAACAGGCAGGCCAACCTTTTGTCTTCAGAGACTGATCAGCCCATTTGGTAGTTAGTAAATCCAGTGCCTAACCTAGATTGCCACTAGATTTCCTTTATTAGGGATATGTTGTTGTTTTTGTTGTTAAGTGCCATTGAGTCAGTTCTAACTCATGGTGACCCCATATAAGGTTTCTTTAGAGCAGCTGGTGAATATGAATCACCTACAACAACATAGTAATGAAGAGCAAAGATGTCAGCTTGAGGACTAAGGTGCGCCTGACCCAAGCCATGGTATTTTCAATAACCTCGTATGGATGCTAAAGCTGGACAGTGAATAAGGAAGATTGTAGAAGAATTGATGCCTTTGAGTTGTGGTGTTGGAGGAGAATACTGAAAGTGCCATGGACTGCCAAAAGAACCAATAGATCTGTTTTGGAAGAAGTGCAACCAGAGTGCTCCTTGGAGGCCAAGATGGCTAGGCTTCGTCTCTCATACTTTGGACACGTTGTCCAGAGAGAACAGTCGCTGGAGACGGATGTCATGCTGGGTAAGGTGGAGGGTTAGAGAAAAAGAGGAAGACCCCCACCGAGATGGATCAGCCAGGTGACATCATTGATGGCGTCAAGTGTGGCGGCGGTAGTGAGGTTGGCCCAGGATCGGACATTGTTTCATTCTGCTGTGCATGGGGTCGCTATGAGTCGGTTCCGACTCGATGGCACCTGACAACAACAACAACCTTGTGGTTCAAACCAACTTTAAGTCCAGTGCATTATCCCACAGCACCACCCCAAGACTCCAATTAGGGATGCTGATGGTGGTGGTGTGCTGTGGAGTCAATTCCAACTCATAGAGACCCTGCATAGGATTTCCAAAGCTGATACATCTTTATGACAGCAGAAAGCCTCATGTTTCTCATGCTGGTAATTTTGAACTGCTGACCTTGAAGTTAGCAGCCCAGCTCATAACCACTATGCTACCAGAGCTCCTTAATTAGTTGTATAGGAGTTTAATTTATACAATTATAATGAGGTTCAGTGCTTTATAATATAAATGCTATAGACAGAAAACT
Source organism: Chrysochloris asiatica (assembly GCF_000296735.1). NCBI lineage: Eukaryota > Metazoa > Chordata > Mammalia > Afrosoricida > Chrysochloridae > Chrysochloris > Chrysochloris asiatica. The sequence goes on along the minus strand of NW_006408787.1, from coordinate 94,211 downwards.
TTCAAATATTTTTGTGCATGAATATTCAACAAATACTAATTAATAGATTTTACCAATGATAGAAAAAAAAGCTTAAACATCCTGAAAATAACTTACATTTCATTTATAATATGGCAAGAAGCTTCTTTAAGTACAAACTGTCATTCATTATGAAGAGTAATCATTTCAAGGGTAAAGACTGGAGAATGCTCTCACTGTACTAATTCTTCAAGAAAAATTGATGCATGAACTCTCAGTTGCTGCTAAGGTGCTCAGTCCTTACGATCAAGCTAAAGCTGTGTTCCACCACTGGTCTGTCAGTTTTTCATTCTGTGGTGGCTTGTGTGTTGAGGAAAACTATGCCATAGGAATTTTAAATACCAGCAGGGTCACCCATGATGGATAGAACTAAGAAAATTCCAGACTAAGATATATTGTTGTTGTTGTTATGTGCTGTGGAGTCGGTTCTGGCTCATCGCGACCCTGCATAGGGTTTCCAAGGCTATACATTCTCCCCAGGAGAAAGATAAGGAGCAGAAAGCCTTATCTTTCTCCCAGGGAATAGCTGGTAGTTTCGAACTGCTGACCTTGCGGCTCAAAGCCCGATCATAACCACTACACTACCAGAGCTCCTTAAGATATATTAGGAACCCTGAAGAATAACAAGAAAGTTGCAAGCTACCGCATAACAAGGATGAACCATGAGGACATAATGCTGAGTGAATTTAGTCAGTCACAAAAGGAGAAATACTGCATAGAACCATTATTATAAAAGATTAAGAAAAAGTACCCACACTAAAAAGGGAAAAAAAAAAAAAAATTATTTGCTGGTTACCAGTGTGTATGGGATGCGGTGAGGGGAGGGAGGGGAAGGTGGAGCACAGGGTAGGGAATAAACACACAAGATAGTTTGGGTCCTGGGGCAGGGGTGGCAATACACAAGAAACAGGAAAGGAATGGAAGAACAAGGCAGACGGGAGAACAGTTAGGCAGGTTTGCATGGGCTAAGTGGGATAGATCTAAATAATGATGTATGCACAACCTTGGAAAAACAAGGCTCTGGGATACAGGGATTGAGGCATGGTTTGAATGGGTAAAAGAGGGGAAATAATGTTAAGATGCTTGGCTGTCTTTTTAATCTTGGTTTCCCTTGCCTACTATTGTAAAATAGACACTTGAGGGGGACAGAAAGGAATAACCAGAAACATCACGATAGAAAGCATGTAAGTCTGTCTTCAGCCTATAGCTGATTGGAATACCTAAAATGGGGCTAGAACTTGCCCATTGAGGAGGCTTCCGGTGGAGCCTTTGCATTACATAAGGTGGAATCCTGATCCCCATCCAGAATCTTCTGAGGTGGGAAATTTCCACTTGAAAGGACAAGCAGACCAGGCTGGAGTGGCTGGAAGAACAGAAGATACTTCTTGAAAGAAAGACCAACAGGAAAAATACAAAACAATAATGGCAGTCTAATTGACTATTGCAAGAACAAGTAAGTTGTTCACCTGGGAGCCATCAAGACACATGGTTGGGTCCCCTCAAGGAAAACCCCCTTCCAACTCTAAGACTCAAGGGGAATTCAGAAGCTGACATGTGGTCTTGCTGATGACCCATTGGCCACTGAAAAGGGGAAGTGAGGGAAAAACAGCAATGAAATTGTGAGCTAAGTCTAATCACGGTCAACAGACTCCTATGAGGTGGAGTGGAGACCTGGTTGGACAGCAGAATGGCAAGATCTGGGAACTCCTGGGCCCAGAGACAGGGACATGGCCATAGAGAACTAGGGCAGAGAGTGAAGCATCCAGCTGATATGAAGTGAGTGAAGATACACAGGACCACCCATACTTGCAGATCGTACCCACTTGACCTGGCTTCAATGGCTAGATGATCAGAACTCAATTAAAAGAAGAAAGAAGAGGGAAAAAAGAGTAATCCACTACAATTTGATGAATTTGACCTATACTTATGGACATAATAGCTAAAAAGAGGCACCAAGTCTTTACAGTGAGGATCATTCCCACTGCCTTGGTACACAGGGTTGATAGGGATGGGAAACTTAGACAATTGGCTACCCAAAATGGGAGTGGGGTCTACAAAGGCAAGAAGTGACTGGTTTACAAGCTTTCAAGTGGGAGCGTAGTTCCAGAGGGTGCAGGGGGAGGTAGAATCTCCACTGAGTGGTTTCTAACCTGTCTGGATGGCTGGATGGGGCTGATGAATGGAGATGGGGAGGGATAAGACTCTTATGGTTCAATAGTGAATAATTGCTATCAGGACTGACTGTGAGTGCTGGATATGTAAAGGTACACATTTTGTAACAAAAGGAGGGTAGTGGTTGATTTTGAAGTCCAGGAGCAGAAGTCCCTAAGACCATCAAGGGAGAAGAATGGAGTGCTGGACCCTATCCAGAGAAGCAGTGACACCAGAGATGAAAACAGAGACAATGATCTGGAGAGATGGAGTGGCTGGGGACTCTGGACTCAGGGAGGGAGAGGGTCTGTGTGCTGACAGCCACGGGGCAGACTGGTGGGGTGTACCCTCTGGTTGTTTGATGATGCATGGAGGGGATTCTAATCATTGCAATGAAATGAAATACGATAGGATGAATGAAAAGCTAATGTCCTCCCATGTAAACTATCACATAATTCACAATAAAAACTTAAAAAATAATAATAACATTGTCACAGCCAACAAAATAAAATAAAATATATATTAGGAAACAAAAGAGGTGTTAAATGTTGTTAAGTACTGTCAAGTTGGTTCCAACTCATAACAACTTTGTATAGGATTTGCAAAGAGCATTTGCTTGGCTTCAACAATCAACCTTGTGATTCGCAGTCCAGTGTTTGTCCTACAATGCCACACCAGTCACTGAAAACCTTATGAATAGCAGCAGAACATTGTCTGATGTAGCGTCTCAATGCCTGATGAGCCACTCAATTTGGAAGACACTCAAAATACAACTGTAGAAGAGCTGCCTCCTCAAATGCAAGTGGATCTTAATAATATGAATGCAGAGACGCTATCAAGACCTTCATTTGCTGATGGGGCATGACTCAAAATGGAATGAAAAAACTGCAAACAACCATTAATAATAAGAAAGTTGATTGTATGCAGCATGAATCTAGGAAAATGGAAGTCATCAAACATGAAATGGAACATATAAGGTTTGGTATTCTAGGTACCGATGAGCTAAAATAAACTGGTATTGACCATTTTGGGTGGGAAAGATGTATGATTTACTATACCATAAATGACAGACACAAAAGGAATGGCACTGCATTCATTATCAAATATAGCATTTCAAAATCTGTCTTGAAGTACCATGCTGTCTGTAAGAGGATATATAGAGGATATATACTCATATATAGACTAGGAAGACCAGCTAACATCACTATTATTCAAATTTGTGACCAACCACTAAAGCGAGTGATAATTAAATTGAATAATTCTACTAACTGCTTCCATCTGAAATTGATCAAACATACAATCAAGATTTACTGATAATTATTGGTGATGGCAATCAAAACTTAGAAACTAAGAGGAATAATCAGCAGTTGGATAGCACAGTTTTAGTGATAGAAATGATGCTGGACATTGCATGATAGAATTGCAAGATCAACAAATTATTCACTGCAAATATTGTTTTTAAACACTATAAAAGCTGACTTTACACATGACCCTCACCAGATGCAATAAAAAAGAATCAAATTAACTACATCTGTGGGAAGAGATGGTTGAAGAGATCAAAATGGTCAGTCAAAATAAAGTCAGGGACCAACCACTGAACAGATTAACAATTATTCATAGGCATATTCAGGCTGAAGCTGAAGAAAATTAAAATAACTAAAGCAGAGAGAAAATATGACCTTAAATATATCTCAACAAAATTTAGAGATCATCTCAAGAAAATATTTGATACTTTTGACACTAACAATCAGAGGTGTTGTGGTATGACATAAAGAACATGAGACAGGAAGAAAAAACAAAGAAAAGACAAAGTGTATGTCAGAAGTGACTTGCTCTTAACTTCAGAGAAACTGAAGCAACTGGAAGAAATTTGGAAGCCAAAGATCTGAACAAAAAATTTCAAAGGGCAGCTGAAGAAGACAAAGTCACGTATTATAAAGAAATGTGCAAAGACCTTGAGTTAGAAAACCAAAAGGAAAAACACATTCAGCATTTATCAAGCTGAAAGACCTGAAGAAAAAAATTAATGCCTTGAGCTGCCAAATTGTCAAAGTAGATGAACAAAATATTGAATGATGTAGGAAGAATCAAAAGAAGATGAAGGAATACTCAGAGTCATTTTACCAAAAAGAATTGGCTTATGCTCAACCATTTCAATAGTTAGCACATAATCAAGAAGAGATGGTAGTAAAGGAAGAGCCCAAGGTACAGGGTAGGCATTGACAAACAAACAAGACTCTGAGAATTGATGGAATACAAATTGAAATGTTTCCACAAACTGATACAGACCTGGAAGCACTTACAAAGAAATATGGAGGAGCTACCTGACCAATCTATTGGAAGAGACTCATATTTGTGCCAATTCCAAAGAAAGGTGACCCCGTGGAAAGGGATTACCATTTAACAATATCATGAAGATCACATGCAAGTTAAATTTCACTGAAACCAACTTTAAAAAATAGTCGCAGCAGTATATCAACGGGAAACTGTCAGAAATTAAAGCCATGTTCAGAAGAGGATATGGAGCAAGAGAGCTTATGACTGATAGAGTTTCACTGAAAGAATAATATAACAGAGGTTTGCTTATGTTTTATAGATGATACAAAAACATTTGACTCTGTGGATTATAACAAATTATGGATAACATTTTGAAGAATAGGAATTCCAGAATGCTTGATTGTGCTCATTCAGAACCTGTACATAGATATACAGGCAGTTTGAACAGAATAAGAGGGTAGTTTAAAATCAGGAAAAGTGTGCATCAGGGTTATATCCTTTCACCATACTTATTCATTCAGGTTGTTAAGCAAATTATCAGACACTCTGCACTAGGTAAACAACAGCATGGCATCAAGTTTGGAAAAAGACTCAGTAACAACTTGTAATATTCAGAACATGGAACATTCAAAGAATGAATCCAGGAAAATTGGAAATTGTGAAAAATGAAATGTAATGCATAAACATCAACATCCTAAGCAGTAGTGAGCTGAAATAAACTAGCATTGGACAGTTTGATTCTGAAAATAACATGGATTACTATGCAGGGAATGCCAAATTGAAGAGGAATGGTGTCACATTCATCATCAAAAAGAACATGTCGAGAGCAGACATGAAATACAACACTGTCTGTGATAGGATAATGTCCATACGTCTACAAAGAAGCCAAGTTAATATCACTATTACTCAAATTTACACACCAACCTCTAAAGCTAGTGATGATGAAATTGAAGAATTCTACCAAATTGTTCAGTACAAAATTAATCAAACATGCAATCAAGAAATACGATAATTATTGACAATTGGAATGCAAAGATTGAAAACAAAGAGGAAGGATCAGTACTTGGAAAATACGACCTTGGTGATAGAAACGATGCTGGAAATTACATGATAGAATTTTTACAAGACCAATGAATTCTTCCTTGCAAATGCCTTTTTATTTGAGGTTTTTTTTTTTTTGTGTGTGTGTGTGTGTTTGTTTTTTTTTTTGGGGGGGGGCTTCAAAGAGTTTATTGAAAAATTCCATTACCTTTTGTGTAGTTTTCAAAATGTTTGGTAATCTGTGTATTCCCTGAATTAGTGCCCTCACATTTGTCCTGAGTTTTTCACTGATGGACTTCATAATGCTGGGATTCACATTTAGGTCTTTAATCCATGTTGAGTTGGGTTTTGTATAAGGTGTGAGGTGAAGGTCTTGTTTCAATCTTTTGCATATCACTTTCCAGTTCTGCCAGCACTATCTGTTGAAGAGACTATCACCTCCCCATGTGATATATTTAGGTGTTTTATCAAAAATCAGTTGGCTGTATGTACATGGGTTAATTTCTGGATTCTGAATTCTGTTCCATTGATCT
>NW_006408787.1:86375-87881 GCF_000296735.1 Chrysochloris asiatica | reverse complement strand
GTTTTCTTTGTATAAGTCCTTTGTTTCTCTGGTTACATTTATTCCAAGATATTTCATCCTTTGGGTGGCTTTGTAAATGGTATTGCTTTCCTAATGTCCATTTCAACGCTGTCTTTTTTGGTATAGAGGAATCCAACTGATTTTTGTATGTTGATCTTCTATCCTGCCACTTTGCTGAATTTTCCAATGAGGTCTAATAGCTTTTTTACTGAGTCTTTGGGGTTTTCTATGCATAGGATCATATCGTCTGCAAATGAGAGTTTTACTTCCTCTTTGCCAATTTGCCAATTTGGATGCCTTTAATTTCCCTGTCTTGCCATATAGCTCTTGCTAAGTCTTCCAGGACAATATTGAATAGGATTGGTGACAAAGGGCATCCTTGTCTCGTTCCTGTTCACAGAGGGAAGGCTTTCAGTTTCTCTCCATTGAGAGTTATGTAGGCTGTTGTTGGCTTTGTATATATGCTCTTAATTATGTTGACGAATTTACCTTCAATTCCTATTTTGTTGAGAGTTTTTATCAGGAATGGATATTGGATTTTGTCAACTGCCTTTTCTGAATCAATGGATATGATCATGTGGTTCTTTTCTTTTTTACTTATTTATATGGTAGATAACATTGATTGCTTTTCTAATGTTGAACCATCCTTGCATCCCTGATATGAATCCCACTTGATCATGATGTATTATCATTTTGATGTGTTGCTGGATTCAGTTGGCTAGGATTTTGTTGAGAATTTTTGCATCTATGTTCATGAGGGATATTGGTCTATAATTTTCTTTCTTAGTGATGTCCTTCCCTGCTTTGGGTATGAGGGTTATGCTTGCTTCATAAAATGTATTAGGAAGTTTTCTAATCCTCCTCTAACTTCTGGAATAATTTGAGTAGAATTGGTGACAGCTCTTCCCTGAATGTTTGGTAGAATTCACCACTAAGCCAGCTGGGTCTGGACTGTTTTTGGTTGGGATCCATATCTTTTAATTCCATTTTTCCATGAGCTTTTTGAAGCCCCCTCAGATGCTGGTAGTACTTTAGTGCACTTTTTCTCTCCAATGACAGTATTTGTCCATTTGTATTAGAGCACTGTAGAAACCAAATTATGTGTTTTTGCTTTTTCCAATTGTATTTCCTCCTAGGATTCCTAAAATTCTGCCAGACTGCCTGACTCGGTAGGTCTGGCATGAAGTACAGTCATCTACGTGTTTTAATAAATATTGCAGGTGCTTCTAATGCAGGTGTATGCCAACCCCTCACCCCAACTAAAAACATGAGTAGTGGTTCTCAACCTTGGCTAAATTAGAATCACTAAAGAGCTTTACAACCTACTGCCACTGGGATCCCATCCCCCAGAGATTCTGATACAATCAGCCCAGTGGTGTTGTGGCCTGGATTTAGGGATTTTTGACAGCTCCTCTGTGATTCTAATTGGGGGAGGGATGGGAGGATGAGCAGTACTGTTCTAGAGAAAGAGATCATTAGCTATAGTAAGAACCAATACTTATTCCA
>NW_006408787.1:82074-86050 GCF_000296735.1 Chrysochloris asiatica | reverse complement strand
TTTTTTCATTGATGGCCTTCATAATTCTGGGATTCACATTTAGGTCCTTAATCCATGCTGAGTTGGTTTTTGTATAAGGTGTGAGGTGAGGGTCTTGTTTCAATCTTCTCAAGCTGACCTTTGAAAGTTTCTGTTCAGCTCTTGTGCCTTCTCACTGCTTCCATTTTCTTTAGCATCTTTATGCTGGAAAGCAAGGCTCAGTGTATCTTCTGACATCCATTTTGGTCTTTTCCTCATTCCTGTCTTCTTAATGACCTTTTGCATTCTTCCTGTACTGTGTTCTTGATGCCACCCCACAAGTCTTCTGGTCTTTGATCCTTAGCATCTACAGCATCAAGTCTGTTCTTCAGATTATCTCTAAATTCAGGCGGGATATATCCATGGACATATTTTGGCTCTCATTAACTCGTTTTCATTTTCTTCTGTTTCAGCCTGAATTTTCGTATGAATAATTGATGATCTGTTTCAAAGTCTGTCTTTGGCCTTGTTTTGGCTAATGATATGGAGCTTTCCACTGTCTCTTTCCACAGATGTAGTCGATTTAATTTCTGTGTATTCTACCTGGTGAGGTCCATGAGCATAGTCTTCTTTTAAGTTGTTTTAAAAAGGTATTTGCAATGAAGAATTTATTGGTCTTACAAAATTCTATCCCGCAATCTTCAGCATTGTTTCTATCATCAAGGTCATATTTTCCCATTACTGATCCTTACTATTTGTTTCTATCCTTTGCATTCCAATCACCAATGATGATCAATATATTTTGATTCCATGTTTGATCAGTTTCATACTGAAACAGTTAGTAGAATTCTTCAATTTCATCATCACTGGCTTTAGTGTCTAGTACATAAATTTGAAAAATAGTGGTATTAACTGGTCTTCCTTTTTGGTGCATTGATATTATCCTATCACAGACAGTGTTGTACATCATGACTGTTCTTGATATGTTCCTATTAATGATGACTGTGACACCATTCCTCTTCAACTTGTCATTCCCTGCATAGTAAACCAAATGATTGTCAGATTCAAAATGACCAATACCAATCAATTACAGCTCACTAATGCCTAGGCTATTAATGTTTATATGTTTTGTTTCATTTTTAACAATTTCCAAGTTTCCTAGATTCATACTTTGAACATTCCATGTTCTAATTATTAATGGATGTTCACAGCTGTTTCTCTTCATTTTGCATTGCACCCCATCAGCAAATGAAGGTCCTGAGGGCTTTACTCTGTTCATAATATCACGGTTAAATCTACTCTGAGAAGACAGCTCTTCCCTAGTCTCATTTTGATTGCCTTCCAGCCTTAGGGACTCATCTTCCTGCATTATAGCTGACAATATTCTGGTGTTCTTCATCATATTTCAATATTCAGTAATCTGGTGTTGACAGTGTTCCACTGTTATTCATAAGGTTTTCAGAAACTAAAAGTTTTTAAATATTCCCTCTTTCCTTTTTTAACTCTGTCTTTGTCTGGAAATTTACCTGAAACTTGTTCACCATGGGTGACCCTGCCATTGCAGAGTTTCCAAAATCACAACAACACACAAGCCACCAGAGTACAGAAAATTAACAGATGAGTGGTGGCTAAACAACACAGATACTATTATATCTACATTGATGGTTATTATTCCAAGGCACTCTTTTATAGGACTGCAGAGATTATGGTGGTGTTGGTGTGCTGTGGAGTCTTTTAAGACTCATAGCAATGCTGTATAGGATTTCTGAGGCTGTAAATCTTTACAGGCACAGAAAGCCTCATCTTTCTCCTGAGGAACAGATTGTAGTTTCAAATTGCCAACCTTAGCAGCCCAACTCATAATTAGTACACTACCAGAGCTTCTTAGTGCCAGATATAGATGGATGGATGGTTAGATATATAGAAAGATCGATATATAGGTCACATTTACTTTTAAACAATTTTATGAATTTTAAAGTGGTTAACTATTGTGATTGTTAGATGACATCCATTCTCTTTTTAAGCTATGCACAGCAGAATGAAATACTGCACAGTCCCTGTGCCATGCTCATAATTGTTGTTACGTTTTTTAGCCCATTGTTGCTGTTGCTTTGTCAATCCAACTTACTGGAGGACTTCCTCTTTTTTGCTGAACCTTCACTTACGAAGTTTGATGTTCTTCACCAGGTACAAATCCCTACTAATAATATGTCCAACACAGGACAAATGAAATCTTGTTGACCTTGCTTCTAAAGAGAGTTCTGGCTATGTTTCTGCCAACACAGATTTGTTGGTTCTTCTGGAAGTCCACGGTGTTTGTTGTTGCTGTTGTTAGGTGTCATTGAGTCAGTACTGATTCATAACAACACTACGCACAACATAACTTAACTCTGTCCAGTCCTGGGTCAACCTCACAATCATTGCTACACTTGAGCTCACTGATGCTGTCACTTTGCAAATTCATCTCACTGGGGGTCTTCATCTTCACTTCTAACCATCTACCTTACCAAATATATCTGTCTCCAGTGACTGGTCCCTCCTGACAATATGTCCAAAGTATGAGAGATGAAGTCAGGTCATTTGGGAAAATTTTTATCAGTTTTCTGCATGATACTTTCATTTCATACAAATAAATCTAATCATGAGCTCCAGAAATCCCATTCCAACACTGGGAAAATTTCCTTGAATTTATTAGCAGATATTCTTGGAGTGATGTCTTTATAATATAAACATATGTCATTATCTATTTAGATTGTAAACAACTAGAGGGTGGAATCTGTTTCTTTTCCTCTCTAGTGGATGCTGTTGGTGCCTCATCAAGATTCCCTTTTCCAGCCAGTGCACAGCTGCCACCTCTCTTCTAGTGAATCCCCATCACATGAAAGCAACCCTCCAAACATACACAGGACAAGCATCAGACCATGAATGACCGCACAGGGATATAAAAGGTCAGCTCCCTTGTTTCAGTTTGAAACAAGGTCTGTGGGATAAGATATGCTCCAGAATATCCCTGGAAGCTAGCCTCCTACTGAGACTTGTTGTTGTTGTTGTTGTTAAGTACTGTGGAGTCGGTTCCGACTCATAGTGACCCTGCACAGAGTTTCCGAGGCTGTAAATCTTTACGGGAGCAGAAAGCCTCATCTTTTTCCCGCGGAGCCACTGGTAGTTTCGAACTGCCGACCTTGAGGTTAGCAGGCCGATTCGTAACCACTACGCTACCAGAGCTCCTTTCTACTGAGACTACTTCCTGCATTTCTTTCTGTCTCTGCTTTATTGGCATTTGCCACTCCCTTCTCTGAAGAGCACTTAAACAAGACTCTCACTCTCAGGCTCTGCTTCCTACATAATTACATGACACATGATATGTTTTTGAGAAAAAAATATTGAACTGAAACCAAAAGCAGAGAAATTATCAAAATTACCAGCCTTAAGATATCATGGAAAATAATGGGAGTCCTGGCTTAGTGCTGCAGGTTAATGTGCTGGACTGTAAGGTTGATTTGAACCACACAGTTGGCAGTTCAAGATCACCAGCCTCTCCTATGAAACCGTATGCAGGGTCACCGTGAATCAGATTCAACTATACAGTACTTAACAACAACAACAACATATGTGTATACAGAATCCTAGTGTGGTGCTGTGGATAAAGCCCTAGACCACAAAGTCAGTTTTAATCAAAAGGTTGGTGATTCAAACTCACCAGCCACTCCTTGGAAACCCTATATGGGATCAAGCTGAGTCTGACAGCACTTAAAAACAATAACATGTGTAAATGACCTAAGAAGCTCGGTTATATGAAGAAAAACATGGCATCAGGATTGGAGGAAGACTCACTAACAACCTGCCATATGCAGACGATACAACCTTGCTTGCTGAAAGTGAAGAGGACTTAAAATACTTACCAATGAAGAAAAAAGACCACAGCCTTTGTTATGGATTGCTTCTCAATGTAAAGAAAACAAAAATCCTCACCACTGGACCAATAAACAACATTCTTATCAATGGAGAAAAGGTTGAA
>NW_006408787.1:78720-80593 GCF_000296735.1 Chrysochloris asiatica | reverse complement strand
GATCCAAGAAGAATGAAGTCCTTGACAACTTCAATCTTTTCTCCATTGATAAGAATGTTGTTTATTGGTCCAGTGGTGAAGATTTTTGTTTTCTTGACATTGAGACATAGATAGATAGGTAGGGAGAGAGAGATAGAGATAGAGATAGATAGTGATAGAGAGAGTCCTGGTGTGGTAATGTAGGGTAAACACTCAACCACAAGGTCAGTTTTAACCGTGAGGCTGACAGTTACAGGAGTCCTGGTGTGGTGCTGTGGGGTAATGTGCTGGACTGTAAAGTTGGTTTGAACCACAAGGTTAAAACTCACCAGATTCTCCTTGGAAACTCAATACTGGGTCGCTATGGTTCTGAACTGATTCATCGGCACTTAACAACAGTATGTGTATTTATATTGGTTGGTTATGTGTCGTGGAATGGGTTGCGTCATAGGGTTTCCGAGGCTGTAAATATTTACAGGAGCAGAAAGCCTCATCTTTTCCTCACAGAACAGCTGGTACTTTTGAACTGCTGACCTATTCCAATTAACTGTGACAAGATCATCAAGCACGGTTTATATTAACATAAATTACTGTATTTATAAAATAATTCCTAGAATGTATGTATGTATATTGTTCTTCTAGGATTTATTTTATAAATACACTAATTTGCATTAATATGAACATGCTTAATAATCTTGTCACAGTTAATTGGAATAATTTGTTTAAACACAATTAATCTTTTTTTTTTTTTTTAACAAAGAAAATGAGTATACCATACAATGTTGGAGTCCTGATGTCATGCTGTGAGATAAAGCATTGGAGAGTAAGGTCAGTTGAACCACAAGGTGGGTGATCCAAATTTGCCATCACTCCTTTGAAACCCTATATGGGGTCATTATGAGTCTTAACTGACTTCACAGCACTTAACACCAACAGCAATACAATGCTGGGCAGTATAGAGTCCAATGTGTGCCTATGCATGCTCTTGCTATATTCTGAAACGTTTCTTTGCAGTGAGCGGTTGGTGGTGGTTATGTGCCGTGGAATTGGTTCTGACTCTTAGCAACCCTGTATAGAGTTTCCGAGGCTATAAATCTTTATGTGAGCAGAAATTAGTAAGTGCCTTAATTGATCATAAAATGAATTGAATTGATTTTATTATAATTAATTGTAACAAAATAGAATTAAAATACAACTGGATTCTTGATAATTTTTAGTATTTCACTGGTTCGCTTTTCTTTGAAAAGGCACAAACATGGAATTCTTCCAATCTGTTAGCCAGGAAACTTTCTTTCAAAATTTATTTTCATAGATGAGTGAGGGCCTTCAGAGCTGCATCAGTTTGTTGAAAGATTTAAATTTGTGTTCAGTCAATTTGGGAGCAAGTGTTTTGCAATGCTTTCAGTGCAGCTTCGATTTCTTCCTTTAATACCCTTGGTTTTTGATCACATGCTATGTCTTGAAATTATTGGACATTGACCAAATCTTTTTGGTACAGTGACTCTGTTAATTCCTTCTATCTTCTTTGGATGCTTCCCAAGTAACTCAATATCTTTCCAATAGAATCCTTCAACTTTTCAATTAGAGGCTTGTTTTTTTTTTCTTCAATTCTTTCAGCTTGAAAAATGCTGAGTATGTTCGTTCCTTTTGTTGTTCTAACGTCAAGTCTTCGTATGTAATTATGATACATTACTTTGTCTTCTTTAGCTTACCTTTGAAATTTTCTGTTCCGATCTTACACGTTATCATTTGTTTCAGTTGCTTTAGCTGCTCTGCATTCAAAAGAAAGTTTCCTAGTCTCTTCTGACATACAATTTGCTATTTTCTTTCCTTCCTGTAATTTTAATGAACTTTTGCTTTCTTTATGTATGATATTATAAATGTCATACCACAA
>NW_006408787.1:52041-57756 GCF_000296735.1 Chrysochloris asiatica | reverse complement strand
TGCTGTCAAGAAGAATCAGTTCCTAGAGAAGAAAAAGTGGATGGTCAGTGAAAAAGAAGAAAACCACAGTGAGATGGACTGATACAGTGGAAGCAGCAATGGACTCAAGAATAACAATTATGAAGATAACAAGGACTAGCTAGTGCTCGTTCTCTTCTGCATGGGGTCCCTATGAATCAGCACCAATTCAAAGGCACCTAAAAATCATAACAACATATTTGAATTTAAGTATGTTATTGTTAAGTGTCATTGAGTTGGGTTTGACCCATAGAAATCCTGTATAGGGTTTCCGAGGAGCAGCTGGTGAGCTTGAACCACCAACGTTGTGGTTCAAACCAACTGATTATAAGAGAGCCATATTTATGCCCATTCCAAAGAGAGGTGACCAATGAAAAGCAAAAATCATCAGACAATATCATTAATATTGTATGCAAGTAAAATTTTGCTAAAGATAATTCAAAAACAGATGCAACAGCACATTGATAGAGAACTTCCAGAGGGTAAAGCAAGATTCAGACCAGGACATGGAATGAGGGATATCATTAATGACATCAGATAGATCTTGGCTTAAAACAGAGAATGCCAGAAAGATGTTTACCTGTGCTTCATTGACTACGCAAAGACTTTTGATGATGTGGACCATTACAACCTATGGACAACTTTGGAGAATGAGTATTCCAGAACACTTAATTGTGCTCATGAGGACCCTGTACATAGACCAAGAGGCTGTTGTTTCAGTAGAACAAGGGGGCACTGAATGGTTTAATATAAGGAAAGGTGTGCACCAGGGTTGTGCTCTTTCACCATACTTATTCAATCTGTGTGCTGAACAAATAGTCTGAGAAACTGGAGTATATGAAGAACAATGTGACATTAGAATTGGAGGAAGCTCATTAACAACCTACAATATTCAGATGATACAACCTTGCTTGCTGAAATCCAAGAGGACTTAAAATACTTACTGATGAAAATCAAAGTCCACAGTCTTAGGTATGGATTGCAGTGTAAAGATAACAAAACTCTTCACAACTGGACCAATAAACTACATCACAATAAATGGAGAAAAGATTGAAGTTGTCAAAGACTTCAAGTTGCCCAAATCTACACTTGACTATGATTGAAGCAGCTGTCAAGAAATCAAAGGACATATTTCATTAGGTCAGTTTGGGGCACAAGACCTCTTTAAAGTATTCAAGAGCAAAGATGTCAGTTTGAGGATAAGGTATGCCGGACCCAAGCCATGGTATTTCCTTAAAAAATTTTATTGTGAATTGAGTGAAGGTTTACAGAGCAGATCATCAGTTTTGCATTGAACAAATCATACTTTGCTTTAGTGCATGTTGCAGTCCCCTCTATGTAACTAGAGTTAACAGCATTTACCTCTATTCACTTCACTGTTACTCTCCTCCCTGTGTTTCCTGCTACCTTCATCTTTCCTGTACTAACCTTCCTTTTGTTGTATATTGTCTTCCCTGTCACCTATATCAACAAGTGTTGAATAATTATCCTGCCATTCCTCTACCCCCATCCCATACTCATCTTAGATTGCTTTTTTGTTTGTTTGATTTTGAACAATGATATAACTCACAGTTTCAAAGTAACAGTGGCATACCCATTCCTCCTCCTATCCCAAACCCTTCACTGGGATGGCATCTCTATCTTTAGCCCTGAAGTTTTGAATATGTTTCCATAATTCTTCTTTAGCTTGGCTATCGGGCTTCTCTCTGGTTGTAGCTCACTTGAGGCCACAGCTCAACTGGGTTGTAGATCACCCTGTAGATCACTCCAGCAGTAGTTCACCCAGACTGTAGCTCACCCTGGCTGCAGCTCACCCAGGCTATATCTCATCCTTGGCTGCAGTTTATCTAGGGCTTTAGTTTACCAGGGTTGTAGTTCACACAGACCTATAACCCACTTGGGCTATAGGTAACTTAGGTCATAGTTCACCCAGGACTTTAGCTCATACAAGGCCATAACTTACTGGGGACATAGCTTTCCCAGGCCCATAGCTCATCCAGGAACTGGCCTAGGTCTTAGTTCACCTGGAACCATAGCTTACCAGGATTTTAGCTCACTGGAGTCATAGATCACCTGGGGTTGTTGCCTTCAAATCTTTCTGGGAGCAAAAAGCCTCATCTTTCTCAGAGTAGCTGGCAGGCTGGCTCTTATATCTTTATTGTAGAAGGTATTTTCAGTGTGTTTGCCCAGTCTTCCATCTTGCCAGAAGTCCAAGCCATGGTATTTTCAATAACCTCATATGCATGTGAAAATTGGACATTAAATAAAGAAGACCATTTGAGTTATGGTGTTGGATGAGAATATTAAAAGTACCATGGACTGCCTCTGGTAGCGTAGTGGTTACGAGTCGGGCTGCCAACCTCAAGGTCAGTAGTTTGAAACTACCAGCAGTTCCATGGGAGAAAGATGAGGCGTTCTGTTCCCATAAAGATTATAGCCTCAGAAACCCTGTGCAGAGTCACTATGAGTTGGAACCGACTCCACGGTACTTAACCACAGCAACAACAACAACAACATGGACTGCCAGAATAGCAAAAATATGTGTGTTTGAAAAAGTAAAACCAGGTGCTCCTTAGAAGCCAGGATGGCCAGACTTCATTTTTCATACTTTGGACATATTTTCAGGAGGAGTCAGCCCCTGGAGAAGGACATAATGTTTGGTAGAGAGTCAGAGAAAAACAGGAATACCCCCAATGAGATACATTGGCACACAGACAGCAGCAATGGGCTCAAACATTGCAATGATTGTGAAGTTGGCACGGGACCAGACTGTGTTTCTATCTTTTATGCATAGGGTTGCTATAAGTCAATACTGACTCAGTGGCACTAACAACAACAACAAGGCTATTGATTTGAGACCTTTCTCCCTCCTCTTCTAGATATTTGGCAAGATAGTTTAATCTGCTATATTAGAATATTGTTGAACAATGGGTGAAAATTGTATACTCTTCTGTGTTGTGCATAATGATTGGGAGATGTAGCAAAGTAGAAACCAAAACTGGAACAGCAAAACATCCTTTATAAAAGACCTTCAAATCACTGCAAGTTTGATCTAAAGGGAGAGTGGGGAATATTTTATATGAAATAGTACACACAAGCTCTTCAGGCATTTCTTACAAATGAGAAGAATGTAATTTTAATTTTATTTTTGGTGTTGCTTAAATATATTTTGAAAAGCAAATTTTCATTTCATGTTCCTTAGACCATGACACAAATCTATTATCAAACAGGTTTATTTGAATCTTTTTCTTAGTCTCATTCATAAAGAATACTTTATTAAAGGTCAGATTCTGTGGTTCTTCAGTGAGCAGAATTCCTACTGACCTCTACTACAGCTGCACAGACATTTATTTCAATAAAACCGTCACGGCCAAATGAACAAATATTCATTAGGGAATTTGTTCCCTGTGCTGAGAGGTCAGCAAAATCTTGGTGACCAACCAGATGTATCTGGAGTCTAAATCATAAAGAAAGAAAACCAAAAAACTAATTTTAAGGAACCATCTTGAGAATTATTTTATTCTATTTTGAACTAGGTCAAGCTGCCCTGTCTAATTATATTTTTCCCAAATGTCCTACACATTTCAGTATTCATGTCTTACTAAATACCTTAATCCATGCCACTCACACTACCTGTGACATCCTGTCTTCCCATTATCATTAATAAAAATGCCTCCTGTTCCTCAAGTCCTATACCCTTCATGGAGCTTTTACACTTCATCAACACTGATCAATACTTTAATTCCCACCTGATTTTCAACTACATATACTGTCATGTCAGTGCTTTTTTATTTAGGAATACATTAATTTTGAGTAATTTTATGTATGTATTTGTTTTGCATCTTAATTACAATAAGGTATTATATGTATCTAAATACTTTGCCAGTCTTAAACTTTACATTTCTTGCCTCACTTTACTCTTAGAATGCAGTAGTGGACAGCAGAAAGTTTGGTTTCCTATAACAGCTCTTTGAAAGAGGCCTTGGAACTTAAAGAAATATATTTAGATTTCCTTGGACTTAATATTATCTGTGAAATGAAGGCATGTAATACATTTTGAACTGTTCTGTGTCGTGATTAAAGGTGAATATAGAATTAAATAGCCTATAAAATGTCTGACTCCTGGTAAGTAGACAATAAACATTAATTTCTTTTTTTCCTTCAACAAGTCTATGAGAAAGTTATTGTGACAGGACATTATCACATTATGTATATTCACATCCCAAAGAAATGTCTATATCCATATTAACAATCATTGTTACTAGTGGCACTTGAGTTGATCCCTACCTAAGACAACCTCATATATACAAAGTATATCTGCTCTCTAGGGTTTTCAAAGTTATAATCTTTAAGAATAAAACCACCTGGTCTATCTTTTAAGTTGCCTCATGGTGAATTCTGACAACCAACCATTCAGCTAGTGATTAAGTGCTTACCCACTTGCCACCCAGGGACTTCTGTAATTTATTGTTGTTTTTTAGGAACAATCTACTCAGTTCCAAATCACATTGACTCTACACACAACATTATAAATAATTCTCTGACTTGTACTATACTCAGAATTGTTGTGGTTGAGTCCCTTGTTGCAGTTGTAGTGATAATCTTGTTGAAGATCTTACTCTTTTGCATTGATCCTCTATTCACCAAGCATGACTTCCTTTCCTAGAAACAGGTGTCTCTTGAAAAAAGTGCAAAGTACTGAAATGAAGTCTCACCATCCTTGCTTCTGACGAGCTTTTTGATGACACCTTTGCCAACATAGATTTGTTTGTTCTGTAGTAGTCCAAGACATATTCAATATTCTTCACCAACATCATAATTCAGATATGTAAATTCTACCTTGTTCTTCCTTATTCATTTTCAGCTTTCACATGAAATTGAAAATACCATGGCCACTTTAAGCCTAACTTAGTCTTCAAGTTTACATTTTTGCATTTCACCCCTTAAAGAGATCTTTTGCAGCAGATTTGCCCAGTGCAATGCTTATATGTATCGATCCAAAATACCCTCACCTACATATCTAAAAATGTCCTGGTGTGGCACTGTGGGCTAATGCACTGGACTGCAAAGTCTGTGAACCACAAGGTCAGCAGTGCAAATTCAACTGCTGCTCCTTGGAAATTGTATTCAAAGCCGCTATGGGTGAGAACTAACTTGACTGTACTTTATAAAAACAACAACCTATATCTAAAGCAAATATACTGTATTTATATATTTGCTTCTTTTACTTTAATACTTGCACTTTAATCATCTATTGAAAATGACTGTGGATCTGCAGCAAAATATATAAATAAAACAAAACTTCGTCTTCTTGTATTTTTGTTGGGTGCCACCACGTCAGTTCAGAATCATAGTGACATTATGCACAACAGAAAGAAACCCTGCCTAGTAATGTGCCGCCCTCACAATTGTTACATCCTAGCCCATTGTTGTTGCCACTACATCAATCCATCTCATTGGGGGAGGGGGGAGTTTTCCTTTTTTTAACTGATCTTCCACTTTACCAAGCATGATGTTCTTCTCCAAGACTTGTTCATCCTGACAACGTGTCTGAAGTATGATAGTTGAACTCACACCATCCTGGCTTCTAAGTATTCTGGCTGTACTTCATAAATACCGATTTACTTCTTCTGACAGTTCTTGGTACTTTCACTACTTTTCTCCAACACCATAAATCAAATACATCAATTCTTCTAC
>NW_006408787.1:49406-51931 GCF_000296735.1 Chrysochloris asiatica | reverse complement strand
GAGCCCATTGCAGCTGCCACTATGCCAGTCCATCTCCTTTAGTGTCTTCCTCTTTTTCACTAATCCTCCACTTTACCGAGCATGATGCCCTTTCTCCAATGACTGTTCCCTCTTGATAACATGTCTGAAATGTGAAGTATTGCCATCCTAGCTTTTAAGGAGCATTTTGGCAGTACATTGTCCAATACAGATTTGTTTGTTTTTCTGGCAGTCGTGGTACTTTTAATATTCTTCAGACTATAACTTAAATGTATTAACTTTTCTAAATTCTACCTTATTAATTGTTCAACATTCACATGCATATGAGGCTACTGAAAATATCATGGGTGGGATCAGGTGCACCTTAGTTCTCCAATTGGTATCTTTGATCTTGAGCATTTTAGAGTGGTCTTGTGCAACAGGTTTACCTAATGATTTCTAGACTGTTGTTTCCATGAGTGTTAACAGTGGATCCAAGCAAAATGAAACCTTTGACATCTTCAATCTTTTCTCCATTTATCTTTGTTATTTACTGGTACTGCTTTGAGGATTTTTGTTTTCTTTAAATTGAGGTGCTATCCATACTGAAGACTGTAGACTTTGATCCTCATCCAAAAGTATTTTACGTCCTCTTTTCTTCCAGTAAGTAAGATTCTATTATCGCATATAGCAGGTTGTTAATGATTCTTTTTCCAAACCTGATGTCATGTTCTTCTTCATATAATCCAGTTTCTTGGATTATTGCTCAGCATACAGATTGAATAAGTATTGTAAAAGAGTGCAAACCCCGGCACACACCTTTCCTGATTTGAAAATGTTCAGTATCCCCTTGTTCTGTTCAAACAACTGCTCTTAGTCTATGTATGTTGTTGTTGTTGTTGTCAGATGCCATCGAGTCAGAACCAACTCATAGTGACCCCATGCACAGCAGAACGAAACAATGTCCGATCCTGGGCCAACCTCACTACCGCTGCCACACTTGATGCCATCAATGATGCCACCTGGCCAATCCATCTCGTTAGGGGTCTTCCTCTTTTTCTCTGACCCTCCACCTTACCCAGCATGAAATCCTTCTCCAGCAACTGTTCCCTCCTGACAATATGTCCAAAGTATGAGAGACGAAACTTAGCCATCTTGGTCTATGTATGGGTGCCTCATAAATACAGTAAGTATTCTGGAATACCCATTCTTCACAATGTTATTTGTAGCTTGTCAAGATCCACACAGTAGAAAGCTTTTGCAGAGTTAATAAAGTACAAGTAAACATCTTTCTGTTATTATATGCTTTCAGCCAAGATCTATCTCACAACATTAACGATATCCCTCATTTCATATCTTCTTCAGAATTCAGTTTGAATTTCTGACAGTTCCTTGTCAATGTACAGTTGCAGACATTTTAAAATTATCTTCAAGAAAATTTTACTTACATGTGATATTGTTTAATGATTTACAAATTCCATTGAGACATCCTGACTTCTTTGCAATGGAAAAAAATATGATTCTCTTCCTATTAGTTGACTAGGTAACTGTTTTCCAAATTTCTTTGCATAGATGAATGTGTGCCTCCAATGCTCCATCATTTTCTTGAAATTTTTCAGTTTGTATTCTGTCAGTTCTGGATCCTTATTTTTCATCAGTGCCTTCATTGCAGTTGTAATTCTTCCTTCACTACCAATGGTTCTTGATCATATGCTACCTCTTGGAATGATGGAATGGTGGAACACTGACCTTTTTTTTTTTTTTTTTTTTTTTTTTTTTTGGTAACCTCTACCTACTTTTGAAAGGAGCTCTGGTAGTGTAGTGGTTATGAATCGGGCTGCGAACCTTAAGGTCAGCGGTTCGAAGCTACCAGCTGCACCGCCGGAGAAAGGTGAGGCTTTCTACTCCCTTAAAGATTTACACCCTCGGAAACCCTATACAGGGTCGCTATGGGTCGGAACCGACTCAATGGCACATAACAACAACAACACCTACTTTTGAAGCTTTTCTAAATCATTCAACGGAGTCCTACTGTGGCATTGTGGGCTAAAGCAGTTTGAATCACAAGATTGGCCTTTCAAACTCACCAGCCATTCCTTGGAAACCTTATACAGCGTCACTATAAGTCAGAACTGACTCAACACTTTATAACAAAACAGCCACAGACAATTTAATATTTTTTCCCATAGAATCTTTCAATATTTTAAGTTGAAGATTGTTTGATTTCCTGTTCTTTCAGCTTGAGAAATACTGAACATGTTCTTCCCTTTTGATTTCCGATTCTAGGTCTTTCCACATGTCATTTTCATGCTTAACTTTGTCTTACTAAGCTGTCCTTTGAACATTTCCATTCAGCTCTTTTCTTTCCTCATTCTCCATTCATTTTATCACCACTACATTGAAGAACAACTTCCAGAGTCTATTCTGACACCCATTTTAGTCTTTGTTTTTTTCTTGTCTTTTTAATGATCTTTTGTTTTTTTCTGCATGAATGTTCTTTATGCTATCACACAAATCTTCTGGTATTCAAACATTAGTGTCTAATGCATCAAATCTGTTCTTCAGAT
>NW_006408787.1:20127-20742 GCF_000296735.1 Chrysochloris asiatica | reverse complement strand
ATATGCAACCTGAATTTAAAGATCATCTCAAGAACAGATGTGATGCATTTGACACTGTCTGAGAACCAGAAGAGTTGTGGATGACATGAAGAATGCCATACAGGAAGAAATACAAAACTCATCAAGGCCAGAAGGAAGAAAGTAAAGACCAAAATGGATGTGAGAAGAAACTCTAAAACTTTCTCTCTAGCATAGAGATGTTAATAAGAGATGTTAAAACAAATGGAAGACATGAAGATGTAAAGGAGCTGAATACAAAATTTCAGAGGACAGTTCAAGAAGACAAAGTCAAGCATTATAAGGAAATGTGCAAAGACCTGGAGTTAGAAAACCAAAATTGAAAATTACACAAAGATTTTCTCAAGCTGAAGGAACTTAGGAAGAAATTCAACCCTCAATTTATTATATTGAAGGATCCTCTGAGCAAAATATTGAATAATGCTAAAAGCATCAAAAGAAGATGGAAGGAATACATGGAGTCAATGTACTAAAAAGAAATGGTTCATATTCAACCATTTCAAGAGGTAGCATATTATCAAGAGCCAATAGTACTGAGGGGAGAATTTCAAGGTTCACTGACATCAGTGGCAAAGAACAAGGGTCCAGGAATTGATG
>NW_006408787.1:18010-19243 GCF_000296735.1 Chrysochloris asiatica | reverse complement strand
AAGATAATATAAGAATGATGCACTTGAGTTATGGTGTTGGAGAAGAATATGAGAGGAAGAAGCAACTCTGTGTTGGAAGAAATACAACCAGAATGCTACTTAGAATCCAAGATGACCAGACTTCATCTATCATAGTTCATACATATTATTAACAGGGACCAGTCCGTGGAGAAGGACATCATCCATGATAAAGTTGAGTGTCAGTGAAAATGAGGGAGATCCTCAGTGATGGATTAGCACAATGACAGCAGCAATGAACTCAAGCATAGCAGCTGTAGTGAGGATGACACAGGACCAGGTGTTGTATTGTTCTGTTGTGCATAGGGTTGCTAAGTGTCAGAACTGAATCAATGGCACCTAAAAACAACAGTAAATGTTCTTATCTCCCAATTGTTAGTTTGTTGTACTTTGATGGCTGGCATGTTATTATGAATCTGGAAGCTATGCCACTGACAAATTTATGTATCAGCAGGGCCACTCAGGATAGAGAGGTTTCAGTGGAGTTTCCAGATTAAGACAGATTACAAAGAAAAGCCTTGAAATCTATTTGTGAAAATTAACCAGTGAAAACCCTTTGGATCAAAACAGAACATTGTGTGATATAGTGCTGTAAAATGAGCCCAATGGAATTGAAAGTACTTAAAATACACAATGACTTCAACAATGGATTCGAGCACAGCATCAGTTGTGAAGATGGTGTAGGACTGGGCAACATTTTGTTCTATTGTCAATGTTGTCACCATGAGTCAGAATTGGAATACAAATTAACAACAATAAGTACAGGAATAATCAACATTCAATTATCAACAATGAGCACTCCAGACTTTCTTTGTCCTACTCTGTCCTTTCTAAGCAAAATTTCTGACCATAATAATGCTGTTGTTGATTAGGAATTAAAAGGGCACTTGTATATGATGTAGCATAGTATTTCTAAAGAATTTATGTGCTGAAACATGATTACAGAAAGAGTGTAAATTCATATTCAGCCTATAACTGATTGGAATACCTAAAAGGAGTTCTAGAACTTTCCTAGTGAAACAGGCTTCTTGTGGAGCCTTTGTAGTGTATAGGACCTTAGGTGGAAGGCTGGACCCCATCCACAATCTTCTGAGGTGAAAGGACAAGTTGACCAGCCTAGAACAACTAGAGCAACAGAATATACTTCTTGAAAGAAAGACCATCAGGAAAAATCCAAAACAAAAATGGCAGTCTGATTGGCTATGACAAGAACAA
>NW_006408787.1:12253-17460 GCF_000296735.1 Chrysochloris asiatica | reverse complement strand
ACTTAGATGTTGGCTACCTAAATGTGGGGGCTATAAAGAAAAAAGTGAATGGCTTAGAAGGTTGCAAGAGGAAATTTAGTTTCAGAGTGTACTGGGGAAGGTAGAATCCCCAGTGAATAGTTTTCATCTTGTCTAGATGGGTCTGGTGAAAGGAGATGTGCTTAAGATTCTTATGATTCAATAAGGAATAATTGTTATCATGATTAATTGTGACTGTAACAACTGTAAAGCTAGAAGCTTTGTAACAAAAAAGGTGGAGTAGTTAATCTTACAGTCCAGAAACAGAGGACCCTAGGACCATCAAGGGAGAAGAACATGAGCAGAATGTGAGACCCTATCCAAAGGAACAGCAACACTAGAGATGGAGGTAGAGATGAGGACATGGAGAAACAGAGCAGCTGAGGATTCTAGACTCATGGAAAGAAAAAGGCTGTGTGATGGCAGCTAGGAGACAGTCCTTCAGAATGTGCCCTTTGGTTTTGTTTTTGTGTACACCACCACCACCACCACCACCCAAAAAAAATAGAAAACAGAATAGAAGCAAATACTATTGAATGATGATGCACAGAGGAGATTGTTATCATCACAACAAAATGATGAGTGTAAAACCAGTGTTCTCCTATGTAAACTATCACTCAATGAACAATAAAACTTTAAAAAATAAAATGTATATGTGCTACAGTTCACATTGGAATCCATAGAGTTATAATGCTCTCCCTGGTGTACTATAAAAGAGAGGGACACTCTCAAGGATGAGAGCCATTTGAGGCAATTTCTACTTTAAAGGTAGCCTTTAAATTTCCTTTAAAGGAAGGATAACTAGCTGATGCATTCTTACTACATTAATCTGTTTTCAATTTTTTTTGGTTTTCATACTTCACAGGCTAAAGATAATGCATTAGAAAATATCCCTAGTCTGTGAAGCATGTATATTGATTCATGCCATGCTGACAATACGACAAGCAGAAATATTGACTAAACAAGAAAATTATCCATTACTGAGTAGCCAGATCGCTTCATAAAGGTGAAGCCTATGTTCAACACCTGGATAACCAGAATAATATTCAAAGAAGAAATTTTGTCAAAGTCTACAGTGAATAAGGAAGGCCGTAGAAGAATTGATGCTTTTGGATTATGGTGTCAGAGGAGAATATTGAAAGTGTCATGGGCTGCCACAGGAACCAACAGATCTGTGTTAGAAGAAGTGCAGCCAGAGTGCTCCTTGGAGGCCAGGATGGCTAAACTTCATCTCTCATACTTTGGACATATTGTCAGGAGGAGTCAGTGGATGGAGAAGGATATCAATTTTGGTAAGGTGGAGGGTCAGAAAACAAGAGAAAGACCCCCACCAAGATGGATTGGCAAAGTGGCAGCAGCAATGGACTGAAGCGTGGAAACCATAGTGAGGTTGGCCCAGGACGGGCAGTGTTTCATTCTGCTGTGCATAAGGTTACTGTGAGTTGGTACCAACTTGATGGCACCTAACAACAATAACAACAGAGTTTTCAAATCTTCATATACTTTTGTATTTGTCAATAAAAATTAATAGTGTTTTGAAATTTTTAAATTATTTTACTAAAGATTTTTTATGAGTGGTTTTAATGAGTGAAGGAAATAATCTGGAATGGAAATCTCCATGTGATTTAACAAATGTAAATTCTAGTTAGGATAAAAATTATTACCCTAGTTGTGGAGCTATGGGTTAATGCACTGAACAGCAAAGTCCATTTGAACCGCAAGTTCAGTGGTTCAAACTCACCAGTCGCTTCTCAGAAACCCTATACAGGGTGACTATGGGTTGGAACTGACTAAAAGGTACATAACAACAGCAACAAGAAGACTTTCTAGTTCAAAATTAGTTGCAAAGAGAATGCTGTTTTCCTTGTATTCTATAAGAGAAGCAAGGGGACACTTGACAATTGTTGGTTTTATTTAGCTATATACAATAAATTTATAGATTTAAAAATTGTGAACTAGCATCTAAGCAGGAAGACTGAAAAAGCATACAGAACTATTTTTATCACAGTCTAGAGGCAGATGTTTGTAAGATATTCTTTGAAACAAGTTTCTTCAGCAGATTTTACCTTCATTCTTTCATATAGTGCATGTGAAAAATATGCAAAATATCTCATAATGAACACTCAATAGTCCAATAATAATAATCCTTGAAGAACTCCCAGCAACAAATACATTCATTTTATGATCTTCAATGACCATACCAGTCTTGTAGATTTAACTCTGAAATCTGTTGTTTGGAAATACATACCAACTCATTGTTCTTTAGAAATGCCTGCAGGCCTTTTTTCATCTTGATCTATCATGAATATCTCCCACCACAATATTTTTTATATGATGTTTGCCAATTATTTTTTGTTTGTTCCACACTTCGCTTAGATATGAACTTCTATAAGATTAGTTCTTCTGTCACTCCTTGCTCCCAGTCTGTACATGTTATCTAATCATGTTTTTGTTCTTGTTACATGCCATAGAACTGGTGCCAACTTATAGCAACCCTATGCACAACAGAATGAAACACTGCCTAGTCCTGGGCCAACCTCATAACATTGCTATGCCTGAGCCCATCACTGCCATCACTGTACCAATCTATCTCATTGGGGGTCTTCCTCATTTTTTCTGACCCTCCACTTTAACAAACATGATATCCTTCTCCAGTGACTGGTCCTTCCTGATAATAGGTCTGAAGTATGAAAGATGAAGTCAGGCCATTCTCACTTCCAATGAGCACTCTGGCTGTACTTTTTCCAACATATATCATTTGTTCTTTAAGCAGTCCATGGTACTTTCAATGTTCTCCTCCAAATCATAAGTCATAATACATCATCTTTATACTCTCTTCCTTATTCACTGTCCAACAGTTGCATGCATATGAGGTTATTGAAAATATCATGGCTTGGGTCAGGCACGCCTTAGAAATCAAACTGACAGTTTTGGTCTTCAACGCTTTAATAAAGAGTTCTTGTGCAGCAGCTTTGACTAAGCAATACATCTTTTGATTTTCTGATTGCTGCTTCCATGAGTATTGATGATTGATCTGAACAAAATGAAGTCTTTGACAACTTCAGTCTTTTCTCCATTTATATGGATGGTGTTTATTAGTCCAGTGGTGTGCATTTTGTTTGTTTGTTTTCTTTACATTGAGATTCAACCTTTACTGAAGGCTGTGGTTTTTGATCTTCATCAGTAAGTATTTTGTCTTCTTCACTTTCAGCATGCAAGGATGGATCATCTACATATCGCAGGTTGTTAATGAGTCTCCCTCCCATCCTGATACTGCATTTGTCTTCATATAATCTGGCTTCTCAAATTATTTGCTCAGTATGCAGATCAAATAAGTATGGTGAAAGAACACAACCCGGGCACACACCTTTCCTAATTTTAAACCATTAGGCATTGCCTTGTTCTGTTAGAACAACTGCCTCTTGGACTATGTACAGATTCCTCATAAGCACAATTAAATGTTCTGGAATATTCATAGATTCCATGTTCTGATTGTTAATGGATATTTACAGCTGTTTCTCTAAAGATAGCACTCAACTAACAGAACTATCTGTTATGTATGCTCATCAGTTTCAGTCCTGATGATGGTGGCTGTCTGCCATTGAGTCAGCTCCAACTCACAACAACCCTGTATAGGGTTTCTGAGGTTGTAAATCTTTATGGGACTAGAACGCTTCCTCTTTCTCTTAAGGAGTGACTGGTAAATTAGAACTATTGACCTTGTGATTAGGAGCCCAGCTTGTAATCTACTACTTTACCACAAATCCTTGGTCTTCCATTAGTGATTACCAAATCTTTGAGTATAATACACATACAGAATAAAAGAGAAAGAAAAAATAAATTAATAAATAATTTCTGGTGGATATTTTCAATGTGATAATGAATAATTTGGGAATACAATTAGAAGTTATGGCATTTAAAGTAAAAGAAAGTATGAGAAGGAAACAGATGGTTACATTGATGGCATAAAAAACAGAATTTTAATTTCTAAACTGAGATATATTATAATGCTATGATAGACAGACTCTTGGCAAGAATCTAAGAGGTCTTCTGGAGAACTGGGAGCACATATTTGACATGTACTCATGAGTAAAAATCAAACTAAAATTAAAGAGAAAAAATAACTGAAGAAAAATTTATTGAAGAAAAAAGACAAA
Source organism: Chrysochloris asiatica (assembly GCF_000296735.1). Taxonomy (NCBI): domain Eukaryota; kingdom Metazoa; phylum Chordata; class Mammalia; order Afrosoricida; family Chrysochloridae; genus Chrysochloris; species Chrysochloris asiatica. Next base: position 13,285 of record NW_006408787.1, on the reverse strand, counting down.
CAGAAGAATTACTATCATGGAAAAGCTATACAATATTTATCAGGAACCAGGAATTGGAATGATAATACTTAGGTGTAGCTATACATTCAGAAATAGTGTTATAACGAATTAATTAGATTTATAATTAATCCCTGACAGTTCCTTTGGAAATGCTAATCATTCATGGAAACATGCTAGACTAAGATATTTCCACTAAATAAACAGAGTGTTATTAAATTAGAAAATCTAAAAAAAAAATTCAAGATATAAAATACATATACATATACATTAGGGGCTTCAAAAACTGCAATGATATTATAATTCTTCCATAATTTTTTTTAATCCACCACATAAATATATATATATAATACATATTATATGTATTCTGTTTGAACAACTGTCTCATGATCTGTGTACAGGTTCCTCATGCACATAATTTAGTGTTCCAGAATACTCATTCTCCACAAAGTTGTCCATAGCTTGTCATGATTCACACAATCAAAAGACTACATAGATAACAAAGCACAGGCAACCATCTTTCTGATATTCTCTGCTTTCAGTCCAAATCCCTCTGACATGAGCAATGTTACCACTCATTTCATGTCCTTGTCTAATTCTTGCTCGAACCTCTGGCAGTTCCCTGTCAATGTACAGTTACAGCCATTCTTAATGATCTCGTGTGATTTTTTTTCTGTTTTTTTGGTCATTAGTGTCTAATGTATAAATTCTGTTATTGATATAATCTACAAATTCAGGTTAGATATGTTCAAGTTCATATTTTGGCTCTAACGGACTTGCTTTAAATAGCATCATAATAATCAGAGAAAAGATTGAAGTTGTCAAACTCTTCATTTCACTTGTATCCACCAACATTCATGGAGGCAGCATTAAAAAAAAATCAAAGCACATACTGCATTAAGCAAACCTCCTGTAAAATACTTCTTTAACATCGTCAAGAGAAAAGATGTTAGTTTAAGAACTATGGTTTGGGTGACCCCAAACATGTTATTTTCAGTTACCTCATATGCATGTGAAAGTTGGACAATGAATAAG
>NW_006408787.1:10985-11553 GCF_000296735.1 Chrysochloris asiatica | reverse complement strand
CATATGTATGGAGTCATGGTGTGATGCTATTTGATCACCTTTGGACTAATCAAAAGGTTATATATATAGTGGAATCCTGTGTAGCCCTGGAATAAGCATTGGACTTCTAGCCATAGGTTGGGAGTTCAAACCTACCAGTTGATACTTGGAAACCCTATACAGGGTTGCTATGAGTCAGAACTGACTTGATGGCACTTAACAAGTACAAATACATATATGTATATTTATATATATAACAATAAATAAACATATGTTGTGGCTAGCAATCAAATGTTTATCCTCCAGGGCTATACCAGGACTCTTCCACTATGTATGTAACCTTGTGGTTAGCAGTCTAGGGCTGACCCAACAGCACCACCCCATGACTCTATATGTATGTGTATGGTAGTGGTGATTGTGTACCATGGAGTTGCTTCAGAATCAAGCGACCCTGTATAGGGTTTCCCTACTCTGTAAATTTTTATGAGTATACAAAGCCTTGGAGTCCTGGTGTGGAGCTGTGGGTTAATGCGCCAGACCATAAAGCCATTTGAATTGCAAGGTCAGAAGTTCAAGCTCACCAACTTCT
>NW_006408787.1:6528-7071 GCF_000296735.1 Chrysochloris asiatica | reverse complement strand
GTGGTGAGACTTCATCTCTCATACTTCTGACATATTGTCAGGAGGGAAGGACCTATTCCTGGACAAAGCTATCATGCTAGTAAAGTGGAAGGTCCGTGAAAAAGAGGAAGATGCCTAAGAAGATGGATTATCACAGTGACAACAGCAGTGGGCTCAAGTTTAACAACAATTGTAATGATGACACCAGACCGGACAGTGTTTCATTCTGTTCTGCATAGGCTCATTGTGAATTAGAATCAACTAGAAGGCACTTACCAACAAATCACATGAAGGCATGAAGTATCTGATTAGCAAGCTTTCATGAAAGTGCTTACTTTCTGAATGAGCTGAATAAGATAGAATTCCCACTAAATAATCATCCTCTTTCACAGATGGGTCTGGGGAAAGGAGGTGGTGGATACAATGCTGGTAGAATTTTATTATTTAATTGTAATTTTTATTATTTAATTGTTAACAGCATAAATTGTGATTGTCAAAACTGCACTTGAATAAGATATGTAACTAAAAGCGGGGAGTAGCTAATATTTCATTTCAGGAACAGAG
>NW_006408787.1:3047-3583 GCF_000296735.1 Chrysochloris asiatica | reverse complement strand
AGGCATTGCACAGTTAGCCAACACTTGTTAAGATAGTATGAGCTGAGTAATAAGAGATGTGAAAAGAGAAGCCTATGTCCAGATCACATCCACCAGGAGACACTCAGTAACCTGAACAGTGAGCAACAGGCATTCATTTAATCATTGAAAATACATCTAACTATTGAAAATGTCCAAGAAAAAACAACAAAAGCTCTCAACACATATCCCCAAACAGAAAAGAGTACTTCAGACAAAAGAGCTGGAGGCAGACATAGCCTTCCCTTTAGAGGAAGAACAGGCTTAGGATCTGCCTGAGAAGAATTTAAGTAGAATGATTTTGAGACAAATCCAAATGCTCCACAGAGGGGTGGAGGAAAATAAGGAAGAAGTAAAGAAAGTGCTACAGGAGCAATCAAACAAGATAAATATCACACTGGAAACAATTAAAAACTTACAAAAAAACAATTAATAATAAAATATCAGAAATGGACAATACACTGAAAGGGGAAAGGAATAGAATTGAAGAGATGGAAGCCAGAACCAGTGAGCGGGAA
>NW_006408787.1:0-505 GCF_000296735.1 Chrysochloris asiatica | reverse complement strand
GAAGCAGAAAGCCTCGTTTTTCTCCCACGGAACAGCTGGTAGCTAGGAACTGCTGACTGTGAGATTAGCAGCCCAATTCGTAACAACTATGCTACCAGAACCGCTTAAAGAGATGCATATCAAACAACAATGAGATATCATCTCACACCAGCAATAACAGTGAAGTTCAAAAAAGTAGAGGAAAATAAATGCTGGCTAGGATGTGGAGAGACTGGGAACCTTCTACATTGCTGGTGAGATTGCAAAATTGTCTAACCACTCCTCTAGAAAACAGTATGGCACTTCCTCAGAAAGTTGGAAATAGAAATACCTTATGATCCAACAATTCCTCTATATGGCATTAATCAAGCCATAACATGAGTAGATATATGCACACCAATGTGCATGTTGTTGTTGTTGTTGTGAAGTGCTGTCAAATCAATTCCTACCCATAGTGACCCTGTATAGGGTTTCTGATGAGCTTGAACCCACGACCTTGCAGTTCAAACAACTTTGCAGTCTGGTA
>NW_006408786.1:3780071-3785341 GCF_000296735.1 Chrysochloris asiatica | reverse complement strand
TTTTTGGTTTCTTGTAATATTCTTTGGATAGGTCTTTTGTTTCTCTGGTTAGATTTATTCCTAAATATTTCATCCTTTGGGTGGCTATTGTAAATTGTATTGCTTTCCTAATTTCCTTTTCAGCACTGTCATTATTAATATAGAGGATTTTGTATGTTGATCTTATACCCTGTGACTTTGCTGAGTCTTCCATTGAGTTCCAGGAGGTTTATTTTTTGTTTTTTTGTGGGCTTTTTGTTTTGTTTTGGTTTGGTTTTTTTGATGAATCATAGGGGTTTTCTATGTATAAGATCATAACAACTTCAAATAGAGAGAGTTTTATTTCCTCTTTGCCAATTTGTTGTTGTTGTTGTTGTTGTTGTTGTTGTTGTTGTTGTTGTTAGGTGCTATCAAGTTGGTATCAACTCATAGCGACCTTATGCACAGCAGAATGAAACACTGCCTGATCCTGGGCCAACCTCACTACTGTTGCCACGCTTGAGTCTATCCATGCTGCCACTTGGCCAATCCATCTCATTGGAGGTCTACTTCTTTTTCTCTGACCCTCCACTTTACAAAACATGATATCTTCCTGCTATATAACTTTGGCTAAATCTTCCAATACAATATTGAACAAGAGTGGTGACAAAGGGCATCCTTGTTTGGTGCCTGTTAAGTAAAGAGACAGTTTCCGTTTATCTTGACTAAGAGTGATGTTGGTTGTTGGTTTCATATATATGCTCTTAATTATATTGAGGGATTTCCTGTCAATTTCTACTTTGTTGAGCGTTTTTATCAGAAATGGATGCTGGATTTTGTCAAATGCCTTTTCTGCATCAATCAATATGATCACGTGATGTTTATCCTTTCTTTTATTTTTATTTATATGGTGGATTACATTGATTGTTTTTCTAATATTGAACCATTCTTACATCCCTGATATGAAATCCAATTGGTCATGATGCATTATATTTTTGATATATCATTTAATTGTATTGGCTAGTGTTTTGTTGAGAATTTTTGCATGAATGTTCATTAGGCATATTGGACTATAGTTTTCTTTTTTAGTGATGTCCTTCTCTTGTTTTGGTGTGAGGGCTACGCTTACTTCATAAAATGTAGTAGGGAGTTTGTCATCCTTTTCTATATTCTGGAATAGTTTGAGTAGAATTGGTGATAGCATTTTTCTGAATGTTTGGTAAAACTCACCAGTGTAGTCTTTTGTACCTGGAATTTTTTTGTACCTGGAGTTTTTTGTTGACCTGATCAACCTCTTCTTCTGTTATAGTTCTGTTCAGGTTTTTTGCTTTACTTTGTGTTACTTTAGGTAGATCATGCTTTTCTAAACATGTATGCATCTCCACTAGATTTTCAAATTCATTGGAGTACAACTCTTCATAGTATCCTGTTATTTCCTATTATTTCCATTGGTTCTGTTGTGACATCATCCATGTGGTTTCTTATGTGTGTTATTTGTGTATTCTTCCTCTTTTCTTCTGTTAGATTTGTCAATGGCTTGTCTATTTTATTAATCCTTTGAAATAACCAGCTTCTTGTCTTGTAGATTTTTTCTATGATTTTTCTGTTTTCTATCTCATTTATTTCTTTTCTAATCGTTCTTATTTATTTTTTCTGGTGACTGTAGGTTTAGTTTGCTGGTCTGTTTCTAATTGTTGGAGATGTTGTGTCAATGTGTTGATTTTGTTCATTCTTCTATTTGTATGTGTGCGTTGCTCTGAAGTGTCTTCTCAGCACTGTTTTTTCTGTGTCCCAAAGGTTTTGATATGTTGTGATTGGTATTTGTTTCTAGAAATTTTTTAATTTCACCTTTTGTTTGTTGTACTACTCAGTAGCTTTTAAATAGGCTGAAATTCAGTTTCCATGCATTTGACTTATTTATTTGGTCTTCCTATTGTTGATTTCTAATTTTATAGCATTGTGATGTGAGAAGATGCTTTGTGGTATTTTGATGCTTTTTAAAATTTATGGAGGCTTGTTTTGTGCCCTAATATGTGGTGTATTCAGGAGAAAGTCCCATCTGCAATGTAAAAGAATGTGTATTGTGCTGTTGTTGGGTTGAATGCTTTGTATACATCTATGAGGTCAAGTTGGTTGATTGTGTTACGTAGTTCCTCTCTGTCTTTGCCGAGTTTCTTTCTGGATGCTCTATCCTTTTTTGAAAGTGATGTATTAAAATCTCCCACTAGTATTATAGATTTGTCTTTTACTTTCTTCAATTCTACTCCGGTTTTCTTTATATATTCTAGGGCTCTTTCATTGGGAGCATAGATATCTGTTATGGCTATGTTCTTTTGTTCAGTTGACCCTATACTCATGAGATAATATCCTTATTTGTCACTTATGTTGCTTCTTAGGCATTCTGATGCTATTGTATTTTCAATATTTAGAGAAGGCAGCTCTTCCCTAGCTATATTTCTGTACAGTCAACCAGATAGGCACTATATCTAACAATATTCTGGTGCTATTCATCATGATCCATTATTCAATATTCTTGTGACTTCTGACAGTGTTACACTGCTATCCTTAGGGTTATGTGGCTAAACATTCAGAAGTAGTCTGTCTCTCCTTCTTTCCAGTATGTCTTATTCTGGAAGCTCAGTTGAACCCTGTCCACCATGGGTGACACTGCTGGTGTTTAATATCTGGTGCCATATCTCTCAACATCACAGCAACACACTAGCCACCTCAGTATTACAAACTGACAGACTATATGATTAAGAAAGGAAGTATCAGATCCATGTGCTTGATATGCAGGTGCCATTTGATAGTGGACAGCAGCAGTACTATAGTCTCTTTCTGGGACTTCATTGTAGAACAGTGGTAGAAGAAAATCCTCCAATGTGCAGAAATTCGAGTACATCTGATTGTTAATTTTGCATGGAAGGAGAAAAGGCCAGATATGCTACTGTATGCTGATTCATGGACTGTGACCAACAATTTGACTGGAGACTCAGGGACTTGGAAAGAACATGATTGAGAAATTGGTGACAATGAGGTACAGGGAAGAGGTATAGGGATAGAGCTCTCTGAATGTGACATAAACGTGAGTAGACTAGTGTCTAATGTATGTCAAAGGGTTCCCTCAGGAGAGAAGGATTTTAACAATCAAATGGATAGGATGAAATGCGTTGTCAAAATTAATCATCCTCCTTCCCAGTCACTCTTGACATTGCCCAATAGGCTCATGAACAAAGATTCCATGGTGTCAGGGATTGAGGCTATGCGTAGGTTCAGCAGCATGGACATCCACTCAATAAAGCTGACTTGGCTACAGCCACCATTGCATACTCAAATTGCCAGCAGCAAAAATCAACACTGAGTCTATGATATGGGATCATTATTCAGGGAATTCAACTAGCAACCTGGTGGCAGGTTGATTACATGAGACAACTTCTATCATGGAAAGGTGGCATTTTGTTTTTTTATTGGAATAGACTCTTACTCTGGATACAGAGTTCACTTCCCTGCATGCAATACTTCTTCCAAAACTATCTTTCATGTACTTACATGCACTTTCATGCCTTATTGACTGTCATGGTATTCTACACCTAATTGCCTTGGATCAAGGGACTCATTCCACAGCAAATGACTTACAGCAATGGGCTCATTCTTACAGAATTTACTGGTCTTACCACATTCCACATCATCCTGAAGCATCTGGCTTGACTGAATAATGAATGGCCTTTGAAAAAAAAATTGTGGTGCCAGCTAGATTGCAATCCCTTACAGAGTTGGGGCAGTGTTATCCAGGAGGCATTGTATGCTATATGCCATTGTCAAATATATGGTACTGTTTCTCCAATAGCCACTATTCACAGGTCCAGGAATCAAGGGGTGGAAATGGGAGTGGCACCATTCAGTATTACTCCTAGTGTCCCAGATCAAAAGTTTTTGCTCTCTGTTCCTTTGACCCTATGTTTTTTGGGTACGGACATTTTAACAAGGAATACTTTCACCTAAAGACTCAACACTGATTCCATTGAACTTGGAGTAAAAAAGGCCACCTGGCCACTTTAGGCTTTGCGAGCTTATGGATCTGCAGGCGAAGTAGGGAGTTACTGTATTGGGTGGTGTGACTCTGATTGCCTAGAGGGTATCAAATTGGCATTACATAATGGAGTCCTTTTGTGATGCTGTGGGATAATGCATTAAACTGCAAGGTTGGTAATTCAAATTCACCCTATACAAGTTCACTATGAGTCAGCACTAATGTGACAGTTCTTAATGACAATAGCAATGGAGATAAAGGAGAATCCAGGAGATGTCTTTAGACATCTCTTAATATTACTATATCCTGTGATTAAAGGTCAAAGTGTACTATTTCTGAATGCTTGGCCTCTGTAAATTATGAATAGCAGTGAAAAACTTCAGAAATCATGAGAATGGTTAAATACAGCAACGCAATTCTGACATGACTACTAATACCCCAACCAATCAGAAATGAAGTTTTCAGTAAACTCAGCACGCAAAGAACCACAACTAGATGAAGTACTTGCTGATGGGAAAGGGAATGCAGAATGAGTGGTGACAGGAGGTAGTTCTAAATATTAGCTATGACCACATGACCAGTTGTAGAAATGATGATTGTAACTGTTGGTTTTTTTTGTGTGTTTATGATATATTTTCCCTTACTTCACTTAAAAAATAAGAGATGCAAATGGGATGAGTGTTTTTTCAATTGTATGCATGCTAATTGGATCAGGTTAGGCACAAATATGACTTTATAATTGGTTTTATTTAGAGATTATGTAGGGTTTAAATAGATGTATACAGATGTCAAGTTGACAAGGTGTGGATTGTAATAATTAATGTTTTGTGTCAACTTTACTGAATCAGAATTCCCAGTAATTTGGCAATGAAAATGTAGTTAACTCCAATGATATTCTTGTTAATCACTCCCTTCATTGTTACAAAACGTCTTCCTTTACATTTCCAACCCTCATAATCAATCCTGATAACAGTTATTTACTATTGTATCACAAGAGACCTATCCGCATTTCCTTTCATCAGCCCCCACCTAGACAGAGTGGATACTACTCAGTGGAGATTCTACCTTCCTCCACGCCCTCTTGAAAGCTTGTAAGCCAGTCACTTCTTGCATTTGTAGCACCCCGCCCCCCCACACACTTTGAGTAGCCAATGTCCAAGTTGCTCATCCCTATCTATTCTCTGTATGGAAGGGGTGGGAATGATCCTTGCTATAAAGATTTGTTCCTTATTTTGAACTACTGCATCCATAGGTGTAGGTCAAGTTCATCAAATTGTATCAG
>NW_006408786.1:3769893-3776416 GCF_000296735.1 Chrysochloris asiatica | reverse complement strand
CAGGCTCAATTAATATGTATTTCTCAGCCCTTAAGGTGGTTTAGTAGGTGTGACTTACATGGATGATATTTGGCCATATGATAAAAGTAAATTCTGGAGTTCAGTTTTAAAGATTGCAAAAACCCCATTGAGGTTGGCCATCCATAGTCATGCCAGATCTTCTATCAGTAGGATGCCTCCTCCTCACACCATATGCATTCTCTTTAATTAAGGATCCAACTTCTCTTTTTGGTCTGTGCTCTTTGGAAAGTTCAATTGCTCAATAATTGAATAGGAAGTTGATATTTAAGGAACTTTAATGTTTTATTTAATAAATATGTGTTTCAAAGCTGAGATATACTGGACACTATGCTAGATACAGAGGAATGAGAGTTCTGTTACCAACCAACCACTTGCTGCAATCATGTGAGCCCATAGATTGCATAATACTGATGTTACCTAATTATAAATGAAAACATTTACTCTCCATTAAAACTTCCTGGGCAAGTACCTCACTTTGCTTGGTGTGTGAAAATATGTCACCATTGTTACTTTTTTTAACTTGGAAAATTACGTGTTACCTTTTCTGCATAGACTGATAAGTGAATGAGTTTGAATTTTTGAAGCCAATCATAATCAGTTATGTCTGTCCAAGTAAGCCTGAGTTTCTTATTCCTTTTAGTAAATTTTGTGATCTGGCATTCCAAACTTTGTCTGTTTTGCTAAAGGAAAAAGAAAGTAATTCAGGAATGAGGATTTTGCACACCTTCTTCTGACTACCATCTCCACGTCTTTTAGTTCTTGTCTTAAATGGCACCTACTGAGAAAAGGTTCCTTCTCCTCTCCTAATATCTTCAACTACAGTGGATCCCTCTGTCATTTGCATACACAAATTTTTGCATTTTTCTCTACATAATGTAAAAAAGCTACAAAATGGACACATTCACTTTCTTCAAACACTTAACATGTCACATGTGTGACTGTTTGAATGATCAATTAATCCTTAAAACTAATAATATAATAATGAAATATTAATATATTTACCACCACCTGCAATTGAGCCAATTTTGACTCCATGACCCTGTATAGGGTTTCCATACCTATAAATCTTTATGGTAACAGAAAGTTTCATCTTTCTCCTGTGGATTGTTTTGTGGGTTTTAATTTCCCACCTGTTCTTATTTATACTGTGTTTATCCTAAAGTTCTGCCAAGCCTCCTTATATTCATATATTATGCAATATGAGATATGTCATTTAATTAATATATCATACATGACATATGATATTATGAAATAATGTTTGAGTACTACATATAAATTGTTCTTATAGAGGAACCTCTTCCCTTCTAGTTACAAATCTAAAATTGTGACATCTGATCTCTTCATCTGCTATGATTTATTGATGTGTAGACAATTGCAGAGATTATTCTATAATCCTCTCTCCTTATAAGATAATGACTTTCAGGGATAACTGTGTTTATCCTACATTGACTGACATGGATGACTTTCCTTTTATTCAATGTCTACTGTCAATTAATCAAAATGAAAGGCATGGCAAAAAAAAAAAAAATAGTACTCAGCCTGTATGGAGCTGTTTGTGGTAAGATGTCTTAACATAAAACCCAGGTACTAAAATGAATGATACTCAACTATGTTCTCTGGATCTTTGAAGAAGGCAATGCATCCTAGAGTAATCATTATGCCCTACCCTGAATACTGAAGACCCACCAAAATATAGGTGATCACCTCTTGATATAAGGAGTCCAATGGGATAAGGGATGTACACAGTGATGCAAGTTGTATATAAGGAGTGAAAACTGGTGCAAGTTTCATGTCTTGTTTCTCTCATAACTCCAGAGAAATAAATATTTTTCTCAGGACATGTAACACAGATGAACACATCATTAATAAGGCACATGGGAGTTCATCCACTAATGTGATAGACTTGTGACTACTTCCCATACTCTGGTACAAAAATATTTGACTAATTTCAGCTCTTGAAAAAATATCTTCAAGAAGCCTCATGAGTGGTCTCATTACCTTTCCCTTCCTGGAGGAACTGCCTCTAACTTTCACTGAGGTACAAGAAAGAAAGAGCCTGGGTGAACTCAGAGCCTTGGCTTATGATTTCTGGAAACGTTAGAGGGTGCTGGGAATTGGTATATGAGTGAGTAACCTCTTTTATTGGTGGTAACTACAGGGGTGTCAACAGGAATAACAAATACAGGCAAGTTTAATGATATGAAGTTCTGCTAACTTAAAATCCTTGATTCTTGATATACTAAAATACCTTCTTTCTTTCTGTCTTCTCTAGTTAGGCTTTCATTCTTGGGCTTCCCTATTTCACTTTCTTTCCTGACCATTGTTGGACGTATGTGTTTAACCTCATATAATCATTTGTTTGTAGAGTAACTCAAGAAACTTTTATTCAACACTAAATTATGTTTTGCATACAAAGATATAAGTAGACATTGATTATTTTCTCAGGATCTTAAATATACACAGGGTAATATACATAAAGATTTTCTTTAAATGCTGCATTTTGTAATAGAACTACAATCCTACTGATGTGGTTCATATAGGTGCCTTCTTCATGGGAAATTAAGTGAAAACTTCCCAGAGTAGTTTATGATTGTACTGAACTATGAAGGTGGAGGCAGCAAGGGAGTAAATGCTGGGATTAATGAAATTGTAAAGTATGTTTAGAAATTATACATAATAACTAATATCTGATGAACAATGAAAGCAAGGAATGCAAATTGAAACATGAGCCTGGACAGGTAACAGAAACCTTACTCTTGGCTGCAGGATTGACACTTAACTCTGAAATTAGCGGAGAGTCAATGCAGATTTTATAGCAGAAAATGTTCACTGTCAGTGTTACCCAGTTGGAGAGAATGTGGTCAATGAGAGGAAAAGATTATTGCTGTTATCACAGCCATAGAAAGATGAGGGGTTTAAAATAGCCCAGTAGAAGTGGAAATGAACTTGTGAGTGGTTGAATTATAATGTCTCCAAAATTCCACTGAGTAATACGAGGCATTATTTCACTGAATTTAATTATTTAACTAATAGTTTGAATTAATTTACTTGTTAGTATTTATTTATTGAATTCCTCTATGAAACTGGCATCATTATTCTTATTTTAGAGATAAAGAATAGTAGTCTTACAGCAGTGATTTTGCTTGTCCAAGTGTGCCAGCAGATCCTGTGCAGTTTATTGTTTCCAGTGTTTTCATTTTGCTACTATTTAACATTTTAAATACACCTATTTTTTTAATCCTTTTTATAGTTACAGAAAAATTTTAAGTGCCATGCTGAAAGTTCCCATAAGCCCCATACTCAGTACCCTGTTACTAAGATCTCCCATCCAGAATCCCACATTGCAACTATTCATCATAATAATTATGTTAGACTGCTCTTGTTATAACTGGGACTCTGATATTTATTGTTTATGGTGACCTTCATAGTATTGAGGAGTACTGTTGAAGCATTTTATAAGTTTCTTAGTTGGCATTTGCCTAGTATTCTTACTATTAGATTAGAGTTATGGGGCTTTATTTATCTTTTTTTTGGAGGAAGATCACCGTGGTAAAGTGTAATAATTTTATCGTTTTGTCAATGTCTTTAAAACAGCTACCTTGTATTTTTATTTGGATTGCATTAAGTATATAGATTAAATAGGGAAGGATTGGTATCTTTACAATATAACTAATTCTTCTAATTCCTGAATACTGTGTACCTCCCCATTTATTCGATTCTTTTATTTCCCTTGCAACTATTTTGTTTTTGATTCGACTGCCAAATGTTCAGATAGTCACTGGATATTCAACCACTTTCACCACCCCTGTAAGATCTTATGTGATTGAAAATATTTTAGCTTCAGAATAAGCTGACCTCTTGTTTCCCCTCTGCTCTTAATTACAACCTCAACCCAGCTTCCTCTTTTCATTTAACTTATACCATTTTACAGTGTTGCCTGGTAGCATGAGGACTACTCCTATCTTTGGGACTTTAAATGACATATAATGACTGTGCTACGACCTAAAATTATTTTCTCACAGTTTTATGCTTGGCTATTCTTCAGATTTTCTGCTCAAAGTTTCCTTCTCAAGGATACATTACAAAGATGCATTTCTTTTCTACTCTATAATGTATTTATACAATTTTACTTCACAAATGGTAACTATAATAAAGTATTTACTCATTTATTTATAGTATAATAAATAAACTATAATAAAGTATTGACTCACACCTTCAATACACAAATATGGGCAAGGTTTTTTAAAATGAAACTTACTACTGCTCCCAATGCCTTCAAGAACACTTGTTAAGTATGCTTGTATTACTTCTGTCTCATAGTGACTGTATTCACAACAGAAAGAAACACAACTCAGTACTGTACTATCTTCACAATTGTTGTTATGCTTGAGCCCATTGATTTAGTCACTGTGCCAATTCATCTCATGAGAGTTTTCTTCATTTTTGTTCACCCTCTACTTTACCAGGCATAATGTCATTATCTAAGGACAGGCCCTTCCTGATAACATGTCCAAAGTACATTAGACAGATTCTCAACATTCTTGCTTTTAAGGATCATTCTGGTTGCATCTCTTCCAAGACACATTTGTTCTTCTGGCAGTTCAAATACTTTCAATATTCTTCACCAACAATGTCTTAGTTATTTGTAACCGAAATATCCCAAGTGGGTGCCTTCAACAAACAAAAGTTTATTCTTTCAGTTTGTTGTTGTTAGGTGGCATTGAGTTGAATCTGACTCAGAGCAATCCTGCAAAACAAAATGAAAGTGTTTGTTTCTGAACCATCTTCACAATTGTTGCTACATTTGACCTCATTGCTGCTGGCACTGTATCAATGATAAGTAGGGAGTCTTCCTCTTTATCACCATCCCTCCATTTTACCAAGTATTATGTCTTTCTCCTGGGACTGGTTTCTTTGATAACATATCTGAAGTATGAAAGACAATTTCTCTCCTTTCTGGCTCATAATGAGCTTTCTGTTAGAAGTTCTTCCAACACAGATTTGTTTTTTCTCCTGACCATCCAGGATACTTTTAATATTCTTCTCCAAAACCATCTTTGAAATGCATAATTCTTCTACAGTCTTTCTTATTCATTATCCAACTTTCACATTCATATGTGGTAAATGGACTGTTTGTGTGGCATTGTGGGTTAATGTGCTGGACTCCAAACTTCTAAGTCCACAGTTGAAGCTCACCAGAGACTCCTCAGAAATCCTATACAGGGTCACTATGGGTTGGAAACAACTCAAGGGAACTTAACATCAACAAGAACATGAAGCAATTGAAAATACCAAGGCTTGAGTCAGGTACACCTTAGTTTTCAAACTAACATCTTTGCTTTTGAACATTTTAGAGTTTTTGTGCAGCAGATTTGCCTAATGTTGCGTCCATGAGGGTTGATGGTACGTACATCGAAGCAAAATGAAATCTTTGATGACTTCAGTCTTTTCTTCATTTACAATGATGTAATGTATTGTTGCTTGGAAACTTCATACAGGGCAACTATGAGTCAGAAGTGACTCCATGGTACTTAACAACAACAATTTATTGGTCAATTTAGAGGACTTTTGTTTTCTATACACTGAAGTCCAATCCATACTTCAGGCTGCAGTCTTTGATTTTCATCAGTAAGATATTTGTCTTTGCTTTCAGCAAGCAAGGTTGTATCACTTGCATATCACAAGTTGTTAATGAGTCTTCCTCTAAATCTGATGCCACATTCTTCTTCATGTAATCCAATTTCTTGGATTTTTTGCTCAGCATATGGATCAAATAAGTATGATGAAAAGATACAATGCTGGGACGCTCCTTTCCTGATTTGAAACCATTCAATATTTTTCATTTCTATGTGAATGACTGACTCTTTTTCTATGTAGAAGTTCCTCAAGAGTACAAAGATCTGTACTGGAATTTCCATTCTTCACAATGTTATCAATAGCGTGTCTTGATACATACATTCAAAAACCCTTGCATAGTCAATTAAGCACAAACAAACATCTTTCTAGTATTCTTTGATTTTAGCCATAATCCATCTGATATCAGCAATGAAGTCCCTGGTTCCCCATCCTCTACTGAATCTGGCCTAAATTTCTGGCAGTTCTGTATGTATTGTTGGAGCTGTTTTAAAATTATCTTCAGTAAAATTTTACTTAGCCCATATCCCTCTTGTGGTTCATTTTGTTTCTAGTCCGTCTTCTTTCCTAACCTTTCTGAATTTTTCCTTGAGTAAATTTTGGCCTTTTGATCTCAAATGGTTGACCATTCTACCATGTGCATACTTCAAGATTGCTGTTGTTCCCCTGATAGTTCTATCCATTATTTGGCTATTGAGACACAGGAAGAGTTCCATTTCAGGCCTGAAGCGTGGCCAAAAGACCATAATCTTGAGAGTCTACCAATCTCTATCTGATAAGTAATTCTGATCCTTTTTTATGATTTTGAGTTTTGTTTCACATATTTCTCCCATTCTATCTAGGGCCTTCTAATGTGATCCCTCTCAAA
>NW_006408786.1:3765521-3766399 GCF_000296735.1 Chrysochloris asiatica | reverse complement strand
TAGAGTGTACAATGGCATAATCAATGTGCTCAAAAGTAACAACAATTGTGAGGATGACACAGAAACAGACAGTGTTTTAGTCTGCAGTTCATAGAGTCACTATGAGACAGAAGCAACACCAAGGCATCTAAGAGCAATGCTAATGATCATGAACATTATTAAATATGTATGTTGGCATCGAAATGCTTGTCTGATGAAGTGTTAGTTCATGTGTTCTGCACATATAAAAATTGGATTATTTTTCTTTTTCTTGTTGAGGTGGTGAAATTTTGTACAAACTTTAGAGAATTATCCCCATGTTTTATATGTAACATTCATTCCATGAATTTTTTGAAGTTCCCTTTCATATATATATGATGTCCTGGTTTAGCATTGTAGGATAAAAACTGGACTGCTAACCACAATGTTGATTGGTTCAAACCCACCAGCAATCCCTTGAAAACCATATCACAGTGAGTTTGAACCAACTCAATAGCACTTAACAACAACAACAACAACAGCATACAATACCAAAAGGCAACACTGTTCTCAACAGAGTGGAACTGAAAGTATTCCTCTTTGTGTATGGGAACCAGACCAGGATATTCTTTATCACGACTCTTATTTAGTGTTGTAGTTGAAGTCTTTGCTGGTGGTATAAGGAAAAAAATAGAAAACTAAAGACATCAAAATTGGCAAAAGATCAACAAAATTCTCTATTTACAGATGATATGATCCTATACATAAAAAAAAAAACCCTCAAAGCCTTTGAAAGAAAATTATTGAAACTCAATGAAAAATTCATTGAAGTGGAAGGGTAGATATAAACATACAAAAATTGGTCAGACCCTTCTACACTAACAAAGAGAGCTCTGAAAAGGAAATCAGGAAAAACAATA
>NW_006408786.1:3762410-3763231 GCF_000296735.1 Chrysochloris asiatica | reverse complement strand
AAGAACACCCACACTTGAAGATAATATCCCCTTGACCTGTCTTCCATGGCTAGATGATCAGAATTCAACTAGAAGAAGAAAGAAGAGGAAAAAAAGAGTAATTTGGTACAATTTGAGGAACTTGACCCATCTATGGATGCAGTAGCTCAAAAGAGAGAAGAAATCTTTGCAGCAAGGAGCATTCCAACCCTCTTGATATATTAAGTAGACAGGGATGGGCAATGTAAACACTGACTACCCAAAATGGGGTGGGGGGGTACAAAAGCAAGAAGTGACTGGCTTAAAAGTTTTCAAGAGGGAGCCTAGATCCAGAGGGTGCAGAGGAAGGTAGAATGTCCACTGAGTAGTATCCAGTCTGTCTGGGCTGGCTGATGAAAGGAGATGGGGATAGCACTCATGTGGCACAGTAGTGAATAATTGCTATCAGGAGTGACTGTGAGGGTTGGAAATATAAAAATATTTTGTATCAAAAGGAGGGTACTGATTGACTTTGCAATCGAAGAGCAGAGGTCCCTGGGACCATCAAGGGAGAATAGTGAAGTGCAGGGGGACCCTACCCAGAGAAATAGTGATGCCAGACATGGAGGCAGGGACAATGATGTGGGGAGATGGAGGAGCTGGGAACTCTAAATCCAGAGAGGGAGAGGGGCTATGTGTTGACCACCAAGGAGCAGGCTTGCAGGGTATACCCTTTGGTTGTTTTATGATGCATGGAGGGGATTATAACCATGGTTATGAAACTATGTAGGATAGGATGAATGTAAAGCTGATGTTCTCCCAGGTAAACTATCACATAATTCATAATAAAACATTAAAAAAAA
>NW_006408786.1:3741731-3742509 GCF_000296735.1 Chrysochloris asiatica | reverse complement strand
AGCATCACACCAGAACTCTATAGACAGTGCTAAAGAGGAAATTAGGAAAAAATATCACTTACAGTTTCCACTCAGAAGATAAAACAACTAGGAATAAATCTAACCAGAGAAACAAAAGACCTATGCAACAAAAACTACAAAATACTATTATGAGAAACCAAAAGAGACATACAAAAATCAAAGAATATAACAGGCTCATGGATATGAAGACTTAACATTGTGAAAATGCAAATAGTATCCAAAGCAATCTACAGATATAACAAAATCCTAATCCAGATTTCAAATCATCTTTAAAGAGATGGAAGAAATTATCATTAAGAAAGTCCACAGATAAGCAAAGCACTGCTTACGATGAACAAAACTGGAGCCTCTCACTCCCTGACCTCAAAAATTACTACATAGCCACAGTGGTCAAAACAGTCTTGCACTGGTACAATGCAAAATACGTGTATCAACGAAACAGAATTGAGAATCCAGAAGGAAATCCCTCCACAGCAGCCAGATGATCTTTGACAAATTACAAAAACATGTTAAATGGGAAAGAGATAGTTTCTTCAACAAACATTGCTGGCAAAATTGGAAATGCATTGCAGAAGAATGAAATAAGAGCCATATAGCACACCATATAAAGAAACAAACTCAGCATGGATTAAAGACAAAATGTAATACCTCGAACTATAAAGATCATCAATGACAAAACTGGGACAAACTTAGGGAATATATGGTACAAATACACTATCAAACATTATAATAAACATATAAATAGTAGATTTGGAAA
>NW_006408786.1:3738091-3740823 GCF_000296735.1 Chrysochloris asiatica | reverse complement strand
TTTCTTTTTAATTGTATTTTATGTTCTCTTTGTTTTCTGCAAGCACGGTTATATCATCTGCATAACACAGGTTGTTAATGATTCTTTCTCCAATCCTGATGCACCATGTTTTTATTCATATTCTCCAACTTCTTGGATTGTTTGTTGAGCATACAAATTGAATAAATATGATAAAAAATACAACCATGGAGGGGATGGAAGAACAAGATAGATGGGGGCACACTGAGGCAGGTTTGCATGGGCTAAATGGGACAGAGGTAAATAGTAATGTATGCTCAACCTTGGAAAAACAGGGCTCTGTAATATAAGGATTGAGGCATAGTCTGAAGAGGGGAAATAATGTTAAGATGCTTAACTGTCTTATGAATATTGGTTTCCCTTGCCTGCTATTGTAAAATAGAAAATTAAGTGGGATAGAAAGGAATATTGGGAAACATGATTACAGAAACTAATCAGTCTGTCTTCAGCCTATAACGTATTGGAATGCCTAAAAGGGTTTTTAGAAGTTACCCAGTAAAATCGGCTTGATGTGGAGCCTTCATAGTGTATAGGACCTTAGGTAGAATCTTGATCTCCATCTAGAACCTTCTGAGGTGGGACATTCCCACTAGAAAGGACAAGCAGACCAGTCTGGAATAACTAGAGCAACAAAAGCTACATATTCAAAGAAAGATCAGCAGGAAAAATCCAAAAATTAAAATGGCAGTATGGCTGGCTACTACAAGAACAAGCAAGTTGTTCCCTGGGGAGCCATCAGGACAAGCAATCAAGTCCCTTCAGGACAAACACCACTCCAAGATGGACACTCAAAGGGAACACATGAGCAGGCATGTAAGCTTGCTGACAACCACACTGTTCTACTGGTGAGTGGAAGAGGTGGAGAGGCAGCAATGAAGAAACGGGCTGAGTTAAACCATGTTCCATAGAGTCCCGTTGCACTGGAGATAAGAGAAAGAGTAGAGGAAGGTTTGGTTGGTCTGAAGTGTGGTAAGACATGGTGACAACAGAGCCCATAGATAAGTCCATAGTCATGGAGTGCTAGAGCTGAGAGTGAAGCATCCTGCTGATATGAAGTGAGGGGAGAAGCACAAGAACACTCATACTTGCAGATAGTACCCATTTGACCTAGCCTCAATGGCTTAATGATCAGAACTCGACGAGAAGAAGATTTTTTAAAAATCGATAAAGGAAATAATGATTAATTGCTACATTTTTATAAACTGGACCTGTTTGTGTTGTTTTTAGTTGCTATCGACTCGGTACCGATCATAGCGATCCTATGCACAACAGAACAAAACATACTGTCTGATCCTAGGCCAACCTCACAATTGTTGCCATGCTTGAGCCCAATGATGCTGCTGTTTTTCCAATCCACCTCACTGAGGGTCTTCCTTTTTTTCTCTGACCCTCCACCTTACCAAACATGATATCATTCTCCAGTGACTGGTTACCCCTGACAGTATGGCTGAAGTATGAGAGACGAAGTTTGGCCATCCTGGCCTCCAAGGAGCACTCTGGCTGTACTTCTTCCAACACAGATCTGTTGGTTCTTTTGCTCGTCCAATACACTTCCAATATTCTCCTCCAATATCATAACTCAAAACATCAATTTTTTTTATAGTCTTTCTTATTCACTGTCCAACTTTTACATGCATATGAGGTTATTGAAAATATCATGACCTGAGTCAGGTGCACCTTAGTTCTGATGGATACAGCAGCTCAAAATAACAACAGAGAGGGAAGGAGTCTTCAAATCAAGTATAAATCCTATCCCCTCTTTATGCAGGCTAGAAAGAGACGGACAACTTAGATATTGGCTAACTAAAATGAGCAGGAGATAAAGGCACAAAGTGACTGGCTTACAAGGTTTCAAGTGGGAGTTTAGTTATAAGAGTGTGTGGGCAAAGATAGAGTCCCCACTGAATAGTTTTCATGCTGTCTAGATGGGGCTGGTGAAAGGAGACGGAGGAAGAGGAGAAATAAAATGTGAAGGGAAAAAGAGGAGAAATAAAATGTGAGAGAAGATTCACCATCTAACAAGACCCATTGATTCTGTGAGCTTCATTTCTTCTTCGCCGACATCATACCTCCCTCTAAGACCCCCTAAATAAGAGTGTTGGGGCTGGCTCTCCACAGTGCATACAGTCAGTACTAGACAGAACCAATTCAATGGCTCTTAACAGCAGGTGCTGTTGAAGGCACTGAGAGCAGCAGTATGTATTACTTTTAAAAACCTTGCTCTTTTGTGTGTATTGAAGGTGGGAGTCAATACACTATAAATAAATTAGTAAATAATTGATAGTAATTGCATTTGTGAATTTAAATTGTGTAAGTATACTATAGAGTTGAAAAGAAAGATTTCTTTGTGTACTCAGAGAAGGAACCTTTGGTTAAAAACTGTTAAGAGTAGTCAAGCATAATACTGTGAGAATATAATTTTAGACAGAGACATAGGCAGTATGTTGTTGTTGTTAAGTACCGTGGAGTGGGTTCTGACTCATAGTGACCCTGCACAGGGTTTCTGAGGCTATAAATCTTTACAGGAGCAGAAAGCCTCATCTTTCCCCTGCAGAATAGCTGGTAGTTTCAGATTACCGACTTTGAGGTTAGCAGCCCAATTCGTAACCACTACGCTACCAGAGCCCCTTATAGGCAGTCTAAAATCCCTAAAACAGGGATATTCTTGATGTTATGTAGCAACACAAAGACAGTGGTATATGTTAAACAAAAAA